>NC_044034.1:96319825-96629528 GCF_901765095.1 Microcaecilia unicolor | reverse complement strand
TTCTTTTCAGTTTCTTAACTTGACCTTGCACAAAAAAAACAATAATAGTATTATAATATTTATGAAGCATCTCACATGAGCGGCTAATACATGGCCAAGAAAAACTGTCATACAAGGAAATGATATTCCTACAGTTGTCAGATCTTTCATGACCACGGATTGGTTTCATTAACATGACAGACTGTGGCAATCCCTCACTCAGCTACTGTATTTGTAAACCCTACACAGACGGGAGACTCCTTTCAACAACTTCAACATATTTAATATTGAATTCTTATTTTGTCATCACAGTAGCTAAGTGCATTTACTGAGTTATTTTGGGAGTCTCATTTCTAGTACACAGTAAAATTAGCATCAGTTTTATTCCAAGTAGTAAGGCCCAAATGGATTCAATGCAAACAGAGGTCAAATGAGCATTTCTCCAACAATCTTCTCGTGGTAAGAAATGTTCAAAAGTTGCCTTTCCCCCCTTCCTCATGTCATGTTTCTCAAGCACCAGACATCTGATTTTTTTTGTAATTATTATTATCACATTCTGATACTAATATGCCTTGGGATTAATGTGTGTCATGGATATAAATGATGAATTTCAATAGGATGTACTGTAAGCGATTAATTCTGATAACTTCTGAGTGCAAGTCTTGCACCCTCCGTAATAGATACCATCATTCTTTTTATTATTCACATTTGACACCTAACAGCTTGGCTAGTCATTTTTTTGTGTGACCTCTGTTGGGTTTTTGACTTTCATATTATTTCTTTTATAACTGAAGTACTGGGCTTTATTTACCCTTCCTCCCTACTCCCCATCCCCCACTGTAATTTTGGCTCTTAGAAGGCAAATGTTGTGGGTTGCTTGAGTTTTGCCAAACAGAAACTTTTGCAGTGTCAAATAGGGCCAAGGATTTCCATGGAAGATGCCTAGCTGCATTTGTAAAGCTACTATTACAATCTATGTCTTATTTTGTGGGAATTGATGATAGATGATATTATGTTCTGCTGTATTTATGTACTGCCTTATTCTGGGGATATTTTATTCCATTTTCCTTCCATATGTTTGATATTTTAAATGTAGTTTAGATATATGGTTTATATACTCATATATATTTTTGTTGTAATTATCTGTATGTGCGATTCTTTGATATTATTGTTTATTTTCTTGATATATTTAATGATATATTCTCCCCAGATTCTATATAGTTTGCCTAGAGATCATCTATACTGATATCAGTGTGGATTCTGTAACAATGCGTGTAATTTAACAAGCTTAACAAGCTAATGAATAGTGATAACAACACTTAACAAGCAATAATGAGCACTAATTGGCACTGATTAGAATTTAGGTGCACAACTCAATGAGGGACCCTTTTACTAAGCTGCGTAAGCATCAACACGTGCCCAACACGCACCTAAATTTAATTACTGCCTGGCTACCATGTGGCTCTTGTGGTAATTTCATTTTTGGTGCGCTTCCGATATGCACATCTGAAATATTTTTGGACACGCGTATTGGGTGCGCGCCAAGTGGCATTTGATGTGCGTAGGTTATTACTGCATGTTATTACCACATGACAGGGCTAGGTCAATGGCTGGCAGTAAGGTCTCAGACCCAAAATGGACATGTGGCAATTTTCATGTTGTCGCACATCCGTTTTCAGAAAAATTTTTTAAAAGGCATTTTTTCAGGTGCGTTTAAATGATTCTACACATGCCCAAAACACACATCTACACTACCGCAGGCCATTTTTCAGTGCGCCTTTGTAAAAAAGCCCCTAAGCATATTCTGTAATGAGGTGTGCCAAACTTCTAACGCACACAGGCAAACTGGGGCGTGGTTATGGGCAGGGAAATGGGTGTTTTGTGGGTGTTCTGAAATTTACACACCTAGTTATAGAATATGGCCTAGTGTGCCTAAATCTATGTGCTGTGATTTTCATCACATTTTTGTTGGTGTAAATGGATGCATGTAGTCAATGATTATAGAATACACTTAGTTGGCACTGATTTCAGCACCAATTTTTTAGGTTCCATATATAGAATCTCCCCCATAGTGTGTATGTTTAATTATTATTTATTTTTTAAAAATTGTTTATATATTTGTTGATACAATATGTATGTTTATATTGTTTATACAGAGATATCTTGTTTGACTCCTGAAATAGGCATGGTTAGCACCGAAACGCAGGACTGCGTTGAGCCTTTGGATTTTATAAGTTGTTGTTTTTTGAATAAACCCGCTGTTTGGATATACATTTGGTCTACCCCCCACTTCTTCTTGTTTGTATATTGAGTGGAACAAGTTGCCATTGTGGCTGAAATCTGAATCACAGTTATCTTTGTTTAAAAAACAATTAAGAGACTGTTTGTTATGTTTGGCATATTTTGTGCCTGTTTAAATATTGGTGCTCCTGTTGGAATCATTGGTTTGCTGCATTATTATTTATTGGTTTGTGTACCTCTTTATTCTCTGGTTTGGGAGTGTTCTCTTTTGTGATTTTATTATGCATATTTTGTTTGTATCCCACCTTGGATAAAGGCAGTTTAGAAATAATAAATTCTAATTCTATGCTTTTCTAAGAGATCACAACACGTGCTGTTTTAAAACCACTTTGTCTTCACCACAATGCCTGCATCGTCTTTCATGACATGTGCACCACCTCTGTTATCTTCGGCTAGGCATATTGTCACTCCATTCAGCTGCCTCTCACTCTCTCTTCCATGCACACACACCCTATTACTTATAACATTATAGTAATATAGTAACATAGTAGATAACAGCAGATAAAGACCTGTACAGTGCATTCAGTCTGCCCAACAAGATAAACTCATTACACATGATATACCTGACCTTGATTTGTCCTTGCCATTTTCAGGGCACAGACTGTAGAAGTCCGCCCAGCACTTATCTGCCATTTGTTTACCTAGATGAAGGCATAGCTGGCCTGCGATGTTTGAACACACTCACTTGCAATACTTGTGTAACGGGAGTCTCACCCACCCGTGTTGACTCGGACCCAGGCCACAAAGGAACATTCACATGCTGCTTCAGCTCCACAGCTTCTGTTCACTCTCATGCACACCCAATCTTCTCCCTTACAGACAGTGGTGTTCCTAGGGGCGCTGACACCCGGGGCGGATCGCCGATGCGCCCCGCCCCCCGGGTGCAGCGCCCCCCCCCGGGTGCAGCCCCCCCCCCCCGAACAGCGCGCCCCCCCCGGCGAAATAACCCCCGGGTGCAGCGCGCCCCCCAGCGAAAGAACCCCCCGGGTGCACACCGCTGGGGGGGGTGTCGCGCGCCTGTCGGCTCTTCGTTTCCATGCTCCCTCTGCCCCGGAACAGGAAGTAACCTGTTCCGGGGCAAAGGGAGCATGAAAACGAAGAGCTGACAGGTGCGCGGCACCCCCCCAGTGGCGTGCACCCGGGGCAGACCGCCCCCCCCTTGGTACGCCACTGCTTACAGACGAACAAGATTGGGTACTGGTCTGAAATGATAGCTAGGGTAGATGTCATTTTTGTTTTTAAATTGATTGTTAGTATTTGATTGCAATTTCGTTATTTTGCCCCCCAGTTTTGCCTCTGACGCAGCCTTTTGGTGAAACATGACCATGTCAGGCATAAGTATTTATTGGTTGAATTAAAATCCTTGCAACCACTTTATACGTTTATTGGTCTGCTCTTTGTTCTGCTCCACTTGGCTATTGCTAATTCAGAGTCAATTTTGATTTCTAAGTGTTATTATCTGCTTCAAAATGTGGTATTGAAGAGTCAGCAGGAGATTGGCACTAATGTTCTCTCTATTCCTAAAAGCTTTGATTTATCAGGCTGTTGAGAAACATCTCAAGGAGATGCCACTCCTTTAATAGTTTTTCTCTCTGATACAGATAAAATACTTTTATTGAAGAATGATCAGTTATCAATAGTACTGAATTGTAGAAAAGCCCATCTATGTATTTACGTAGTCCGGGTCACATAAAGTATCATTGGAATAAGTATATTTACTTTGACCCTTCCCATCTTGAAAACTTCCTGAAAGAAAATGGTGGCTGATGACTTAATTGGGGGTGTGGGGTGGGTTCAACAGACTAACTGATTCAGCTGCAATAGAATTAGTGTTATTCTTTGTTTCATAATGTTTTTTTTTCCATTTTGATGTGGACTGGTGGGTAATTATTTGTTTCTTTTCTTGTTTGTGATGTAATTTCTATTTTTTAGATAGTTTGCTTTTCAGTTACTCTTGTCCTGTATTGTTGCACTGAAATAAGTTTTTCAATAAAGAGGATAAAAATTAACAATTATCATTTCATCTAGTTGATTTCTTGTTATTTGGGAGTAAAGGTAATGCATTTGATATACCACCTTTCTGTGGTTCAACTAAAGCAGTTTATCAAAACACAAAGAGGGCAAGAGGGTATCAAAATATCAAACAAAACAAGGCAACCTCTTGTTATAAAGACTGCAAAGTACTTCTAAATACTAAATTTCTATGAAGTTCAAGAGAATATATAAAAATGAGAAAGGGGAAAAGCCTTTGCATCCACACCTCCACCCTATATTTAATTTGTAAAGGGTAAGAAGAAAACCATGGGTTAACTCTCATCATTGGCATAAAAACACATTCTAACACATTGAAGAAGTTTTGTGCGTGGACTATTGATGTCATGAATGCCTTGAGACAGCTTTTGATAGCAAAACTCTGGCCACGGTCGGTGTGACTGACTTTTCCTGCACGTTTAGCTTCACAAGTGACCTAGAAGTTTGTTAAGTTCTTTTTACTTACTACTACTACTACTCAGTGCATTTTTTTCTAGCAAAAAAGGTGCTGGTACTCAAATACTAGGCCACCGTTCTGGGGTGGGGTGATCATTGAGGGACCCACCCCACAATAGCCAGGCCCCCTGCAACCAGTCACATAATCTAAAACAAGGCCGAATTGGTGTGCAGAGCCTGAGCTCTTTCATTAAAACTTGGGGTCCATGGGTCAATTTTAGCAGACAATGGAAAAGGTGCCAGTACTCAGTACCCCCAAGTACCCCCTGAAAAAAAAGCCCTGCTACTACTTATCAGGGGCGTAGCTACGGGTGGGCCTGGGTGGGCCCAGGCCCACCCAATTCCAGCCCAGGCCCGCCCAGCGCCAGTGCCAGCTCCCATTGCCGGCCACTGCTGCTTTTCCTGATGAGCAGCAGGGCTGGCGCGCGGCGCTACAAAAAGAAGAAGCGCTCAGCTGACTGAGCTGAGCGCCAACGCGTCGCTAAGGACAAGAAAAAAATGTTTTTAAAAAAATGCGGCACCGCAGGCAGCCTCGAAGCATTGGCTGCTGGCTCTGTGCAGGCTCCTCCCGTCTCTTACATCACTGCCCTGTAGCGAAGCAGGGGCAGTGACGTAAGAGACGGAAGGAGCCTGCAGAGGCAGCAGCCAATGCTTCGAGGCTGCCTGCAGTGCCGCATTTTTTTTAAAACATTTTTTCTCGTCAGGTTAGCAACACGTTGGCGCTCAGCTCAGTCAGCTGAGCGCTTCTTCTTTTTGTAGCGCCGCGCGCCGGCCCTGCTGCTCATCAGGAAAAGCAGCAGTGGCCGGCAATGGGAGCTGGGGCTGGTGGGCCTGAATGGGAGAGGGAAAATGGATGGCAGGATGGGGAGAAAGAGGAAAAATGGAAGGATGGGGAGAGAAAGAGGGAAAACAGATGGGAAGATGGCAGAGAAAGAGGGAAAATGGAAGGATGGGGAGAGAAAGAGGGAAAACAGATGGCAGGATGGGGAGAAAGAGGGAAAATGGAAGGATGGGGAGAGAAAGAGGGAAAACAGATGGCAGGATGGGGAGAAAGAGGGAAAATGGAAGGATGGGGAGAGAAAGAGGGAAAATGGAAGGATGTGGAGAGAAAGAGGGAAAACAGATGGGAGGATGGCAGAGAAAGAGGGAAAACGGAGGATGGGGAGAGAAAGAGGGAAAACAGATGGGAGGATGGCAGAGAAAGAGGGGAGATGGATGAAAGGATGCAGAGAAAAAGGGGAGAGTGGAAGGATGTGGAGAGAGAAGGGACACTGAACAGAAAAGGGTAGAGAGATAGACACTGGTTAGAAGGAGGGAGAGAGACATTAGATGGAAGGATCAGGAGAGAGGGTAGATGGGTGGAAGGATGGGGAGAGAAAGAGGGAAGACGCTGGATGGAAGGGTAGGGAGAAAGGTGACACTGGATGGAAGGATGCAGAAAGAAAGAGGGGAGACTATTGGAAGGATGGGGAGAGAGAGGGGAGACACTGGAAGGATGGGGAGAGAAAGAGGAGAGCTGCTGCATGGAAAGGTGGAGTAGTGAAAGATTGGAGAATAAGAGGAAGGGGCATGGGGAGAACAAGGGTGAGAAAAAGATGAAAAGCCATAAGTAGATGAAGGAAATTAAAGAATGGATAGTAAGAATGAATTAAATCTGGACACAGAGAGAGGCAGAAAAATATTGAAGAAAGCAAAGAAAAAGGAGAGAAAAATGACAAATGGCCAGGAAACCCTGGCATAAGAGTCAAGCGAAAACGAAGGAAAGCAGAATCTAGAGACTGGGAGCAACACAATGAGAAAAAGTAAATGGCCATACAACAAAGGTAAAGAAAATAATTTTATTTTTAATTTAGGATAAAGTAATATGGTGTTAATAAAGTTTCAGAGACCAATACTTCCTTCCTTAGGTCAGGAGAGGATACCGTAACAGCATTATACTGACCTGAGGCAGGAGGTTTTGGCCTCTGAAAGCTCACTGAAAAGGGTGTTAAGGCTATTAAATAAATTGTCTGAAATCGGATGCACTGAAAAGCAGCACTTTACCCTGTGTGACAAATGCATCTGAGTGTGACTACATTTTGCTGGGGGGGGGGGGGGGTAGAGAGAAAATTTTGTGCCCACCCACTTTGGGTTCAGGCCCACCCAAAATTGGCAGTCTGGCTACGCCACTGCTACTTATCATTTCTATAGCGCTACTAGATGTACGCAGCCCTGTACACTTGAACATGAAGAGACAGTCCCTGCTTGACAGAGCTTACAATCTAATTAGGACAGACAAACAGGACAAATAAGAGATAAGGGAATTACTGAGGTGGGGATGATAAAATAAGGATACTAAACAAGTAAGGGTTAGGAGTTAAAAGCAGCATCAAAAAGGTGGGCTTTTAGCCTAGATTTGAAGACGGCCAGAGATGGAGCTTGACGGACCGGCTCAGGAAGTTTATTCCAGGCATATGGTGCAACAAGATAAAAGGAACGGAGTCTACTTCTTATTCACAGATGTTTTTTGGATCCACTGTTGCCTTTTCTATGATGTTTTAGCAAGAAAAAGAATTGAGATAAGGTTTTTTTTATGCCGATGATGACAGTTAACCCATGGTTTTTCTTCTTACTGGTTACAAATTAAATATAGGGTGGAGGTGTGGGCGCAGAGGCTTTTTCCCTTTCTCATTTTTATATATTCTCTTGAACATCATAGAAATTTAGTATTTAGAAGTACTTTGCAGTCAACTAAAGCAGTTTACATATTATATACAGATATGACAAGTATTATGTACGGATAGATAGATAAATATGTAACTGCCTGGTTGTACAGGTGATCTAGGTGGCTGCCTAGTCACTACCCGGTTTGGTGGGATGGAGGTCACAGAAAGAATTAATTTATTTGGGACCAGGGCCAGGATCAGGAATTTTCTGTTAGGCCGGGCAAGCACAATGTGCAAAAAGTGGGAGTACGACCAAGGAAACCAGACGCTGGAAGACGTTCTTAAATAAAAACTTTATTAGAGATTTGAAGACTCGACTACTAACAGTGCGAGCAGCGCTTATGACGAATTTCTTCAGAACAGTCTTTTTCAAGACTACTACGCCATTTTTTGAAGAATTAACCTTATCATTCTATAGCAACTCTCCGTGTAAGAGACTGCTGTAAGATTTCCAGAGCATTTTCACCGTCATTACTCTACAGCACTCTGCACAGCAGACTCCTGATGCAGGCTTGACGGCCGAAACACGACGTGTCGAGTCTTCAAATCTCTAATAAAGTTTTTATTTAAGAACGTCTTCCAGCGTCTGGTTTCCTTGGTCGTACTCCCACTTTTTGCACATTGTTGTTTTTACCGTGGGGTGCTTGAGTTTTCCACCTTCTGGTGGATCTTCCCTCATATTAGGCCGGGCAAGCATATCATCAGACTTATAATTCTATCAAATAAAGTAATCCACACCAGCTTCTAGCTTAACTTTACTTGTGCTTTCAATTGATGAAGCAAAACATCAGAGCAATTCTTTACAGATGGCCAAGGTATTTACAGCAGTCCTCCTCCTTCTCTCCAGTACAGAATAAAAATTTTACTTTAAAGGTTTAATTTATTACTTTCACCACTCCTCTTATTATGCGCAAATCCCAGTCACCGAGTAGGTGTGGGATATGCACAGTCACATTTTATAAATACTGTTCCTTTTAGCAGATGTTAAAAGCATTATCAGTATAAATCAAGATGGTACACACTTACAGGCTAGCAAGATCTGGCAGGCAGACACAGTGGTTCTGCTGGTGGATATTGAGATAGTAATCCTTCTTGCTTTAAAAGTTACACCTGCCTCTGGGTAAACAGAGCAATGAGCCTGGATGATTTAGGAAGATAAATTCCTATGAAAATCTCCTTCTCAGTAGCATAGCCAGGTGGGTTGCCAGGGGAGCAACTGTGCCCCCAAATGGACTTTTGACTGTGCCAGTGCCTATTTTTTTTAATACAGTCCTGTTGGTCTGTCGCACCTACATGTGCATGCGCAGTCCGCTGTCCTCTCCCTCCGATGTCTCAACCTGGCTATGCTTCTGCCCCTTCTCTTTTCTACTTCTTGTATATACTCCTGGAGAATGTAGGGGAAAGATGTTCTCTACATTGACTGAAGTCTGAGCATGAGTTATAGAAGCTTCTATTTCATTGACTATTTTGAGGATCATTGAATCAAGAGTGGCTAGTTGCTGAAGTTGCAAATAAAGTTGAAGTTATCATTTCGCCTCCTGGAGTGTTGTGTAGTTCCTGGACTGAAGAGTTGAATGGAACCTGGAGTTAGAAAAATGTCTACCCAAGGAGCCTAAATGTCATTCCGGACTGTTACCCATTCCAGATTGAATGGAAAGGAGAATGGGAGAGAGTGTGAGGTATGCATGGCCTGAGAGTGAGCAGAAGCTGTGGAATTGAAGCAGTGATGAGCATGTTTATCTGTGGCCTGGGTCTGAAGTTAACCCAGGCCACAGATACACAAGGTGAGACTCAGGTTACACAAAGAGGGAGAGCGGTGCTGCATTGGAGGCAGGAGCAAGGAAGGAGAGAGGTGCTGGACAGGTAGAGAAGACAGATCCAATGAGGGAGGTGAGGAAGGAAGAGGGTGTGGAGAGGGAAAGAAGTGCTGGACTTGGAGGGGGGGAGAGAACAAGGAAACATAGAGGTGCCAGAACCTGTGGGGATAGAAGGAAAAGGGAGAGGCGCTGGAACAGGAGTGAGGGAAGAGACAGGAACACTTGCTGGATCACTGGTGGGGAGGGTGCAAACAGAGAGATACAGGCCAGGAGAGAGAGACAGGAGGAAAGGAAGAGAGAGAGGAGAGAGGCTAGCACATAGGGGAGAGGGAAATAGAGACATATAGATGGGAGATGCTCAACATAGCGGGAAGACAGATAGGGACGCAGAGAGAAGATGGATGGTGGACATAGAAAAGAAGTGCCAAAATGGACAAGAAGCCTGGGAAGACAGTTAAGTGAAGAAAGAAGAAAGCAGAAACCAGAGACTAGGACCAAAACAATATGAAAAATAAAATGACCAGACAACAAAGGTTGTATACAGTGACCTCTTTGTAAGTGGCAGTCAACTACAGAAGAGTGAAATTGCTGGAAAAAAAGAACAGCTCTATTACAAAATAAGTCAGAACAAATAGGGACTTTTGCACCAGGTGACAGTTGATCTGGTTTTCTGAAATATGAATATGTGACAGTCGAGATACTGAGGTGATGGAACAGTGCAAAAGAGTACAAGTGTATTATATGAGAGAGCATATAGAGACAGAAAAAAAAACAAGAAGATATAGATTTTGTGGAAAATGTGGTTGGAAGCAGCAATTAGGGGAACTCTAGAATGACAGTTGAACACTGAACAGATGTCATGTAAACACATTTTCAGCCAGTCCTTAGCCTGTATAAATATAACTTCAGCAGAAAAGGGGGGCAGATTTTCTCAAACTGATGAATCAGGTAGTAGCAGTCTCCCCTCGTCTAACCTGTGTGCTTTGCATTAGCCTGGCTTAGCTTTTCTTTTTCTCACCTGTCTTACTTTTGTTTCTATCATAATTGCTTATCTTAGCTTTCTATTACATACTTCTAATTTCTCAGGAGCTAGGCACTTTTGGTATAATTTATTTATTTTCTGCATTTATATCCCACATTTTCCCACCTCTTTGCAAATACTGTAGTGGCAATCGCCATTTCCAGAATAAGAAATACAGAAGAATGTTCCAATCAGAGTACAGTGGGGGAAATAAGTATTTGATCCCTTGCTGATTTTGTAAGTTTGCCCACTGACAAAGACATGAGCAGCCCATAATTGAAGGGTAGGTTATTGGTAACAGTGAGAGATAGCACATCACAAATTAAATCCGGAAAATCACATTGTGGAAAGTATATGAATTTATTTGCATTCTGCAGAGGGAAATAAGTATTTAATCCCTCTGGCAAACAAGACCTAATACTTGGTGGCAAAACCCTTGTTGGCAAGCACAGCGGTCAGACGTCTTCTGTAGTTGATGATGAGGTTTGCACACATGTCAGGAGGAATTTTGGACCACTCCTCTTTGCAGATCATCTCTAAATCATTAAGAGTTCTGGGCTGTCGCTTGGCAACTCGCAGCTTCAGCTCCCTCCATAAGTTTTCAATGGGATTAAGGTCTGGTGACTGGCTAGGCCACTCCATGACCCTAATGTGCTTCTTCCTGAGCCACTCCTTTGTTGCCTTGGCTGTATGTTTTGGGTCATTGTCGTGCTGGAAGACCCAGCCACGACCCATTTTTAAGGCCCTGGCGGAGGGAAGGAGGTTGTCACTCAGAATTGTACGGTACATGGCCCCATCCATTCTCCCATTGATGCGGTGAAGTAGTCCTGTGCCCTTAGCAGAGAAACACCCCCAAAACATAACATTTCCACCTCCATGCTTGACAGTGGGGACGGTGTTCTTTGGGTCATAGGCAGCATTTCTCTTCCTCCAAACACGGCGAGTTGAGTTCATGCCAAAGAGCTCAATTTTTGTCTCATCTGACCACAGCACCTTCTCCCAATCACTCTCGGCATCATCCAGGTGTTCACTGGCAAACTTCAGACGGGCCGTCACATGTGCCTTCCGGAGCAGGGGGACCTTGCGGGCACTGCAGGATTGCAATCCGTTATGTCGTAATGTGTTACCAATGGTTTTCGTGGTGACAGTGGTCCCAGCTGCCTTGAGATCATTGACAAGTTCCCCCCTTGTAGTTGTAGGCTGATTTCTAACCTTCCTCATGATCAAGGATACCCCACGAGGTGAGATTTTGCGTGGAGCCCCAGATCTTTGTCGATTGACAGTCATTTTGTACTTCTTCCATTTTCTTACTATGGCACCAACAGTTGTCTCCTTCTCGCCCAGCGTCTTACTGATGGTTTTGTAGCCCATTCCAGCCTTGTGCAGGTGTATGATCTTGTCCCTGACATCCTTAGACAGCTCCTTGCTCTTGGCCATTTTGTAGAGGTTAGAGTCTGACTGATTCACTGAGTCTGTGGACAGGTGTCTTTCATACAGGTGACCATTGCCGACAGCTGTCTGTCATGCAGGTAACGAGTTGATTTGGAGCATCTACCTGGTCTGTAGGGGCCAGATCTCTTACTGGTTGGTGGGGGATCAAATACTTATTTCCCTCTGCAGAATGCAAATAAATTCATATACTTTCCACAATGTGATTTTCCGGATTTAATTTGTGATGTGCTATCTCTCACTGTTACCAATAACCTACCCTTCAATTATGGGCTGCTCATGTCTTTGTCAGTGGGCAAACTTACAAAATCAGCAAGGGATCAAATACTTATTTCCCCCACTGTATATAGAGTACACAGTAAATTAGAATAAAATCGGTAATCAATACATTTCAGGTGCTGAAATCAAGGGTACTGAAAAGTGTTCAATAATGACAATGTGATAAAGTAACCAAAATAAGAATAATAATTGGTAAGTAAGGTATTCCCCAGTAGGGTAGGCAAATAAGGGTGGGTAGTGTAGTTCCTTCCTCCCCCCCCCCCCCCCCCTATTCGGGGATTTGCACTACTTCTATCCATCGTTTAAAAGTAGAAAAAATAATGTTATTTTCTGTTTATGATTTGGAATATGTCAATCTTTGGAATGTGTATCTGCCAGAACTACTTTTAGACATGGCTGGGGCCTGCAAGAAAAATCTCACTCATTGGCCTTTAATCTCCAGCATTGCAGTGGTAAATCTCCAGCATTGGGATGGGCCACCCTTGGCAACTCTGAAACAAGCCAACAACCTTCTGTAGGATCTGATACTTGTCCTTTTGCCTCTGTGTGACACTGCTCCTGTAGCAGCTGCCTAGATGGGACTAACTTGTGAGAAAATAGTCTGTCACTGCTTGCAGGATATCTGTTGCAGGCATAGGGTTACCATATTTTGTCCTCTTAAAAAGAGGACACATGCCCCGCCCCTGTCCTGCCTACTGTCACATATTCTCCTCCCCCGGGTCACATATTCCCCTTCCCCATCACCTCCTCTCCCCCTTGTCACATATTCCCCTCCCCTCCCCTTATTACTATCTACTGCCCTGGTGGTCTAGTGACCTTTTCGGGGCAGGAAAGAGCCCCCTCTTTCCTGCCCGGAGCGCTGCCTTGCCCTGCATCCTTCTCGGTCTCGGCTCGGGATTCAAAATGGCCGCAGAGAGTTGAAGTCTCACAAGGCCACGTCAACTCTCGGTGGCCATTTTGAATCCCGAACCGAGATTGAGAAGAATGCAGGGCAAGGCCAGGCAGCACTCCGGGCAGGAAAGAGGGGGCTCTTTCCTGCCCCGAAGAGGTCGCTAGACCACCAGGGCAGATAGTAAGTAAGGGGAGGGGAGACCCACGGCGGCGCCCGCCCATCCAGAATCTGGACAAACAGGCAGGTGGGCAAAACCCGCCGGACGCCCCGGACATGTCCTCAAAAAGAGGACATGTCCGGGGAAATCTGGACATATGGTAACCCTATGCAGGCATAACAAGTAGGGTGTCTCTCAGGACATGGTTCAGAGGCAGGAGAAAATCTAAGACCAATTTTGGCTAGCAAAAGCAAGGGCTTAAATTATTTGAGGGAGTTCACTGCTGCCACTAGGAACATCTCCCAAATACCTCTTTCACTTTCATTTCCTTCCATTGACTTCCCCAAGTCTCTGGAAAGTTCTGGTGCCAGAAGGCCTACATTTTAAGCAGGTGCAGGAAACAAAAGTACACCAAAAGGGCAACCCAGGAGCTCCAGGATCGCTAAAATGATTGAGATTAAAAAAAAAACAAAAAAAACAAACTTGAAAAAAAATGTTGCCAGAATTTGAAGGCAACCTGCTCCCATTGGCTGTACACCTAGAACAGCAAAAGGCTGGGTACACAGGCACAAAAACAAGAATTAGGAACAGCAGGGATACATTCATGCAGCTAATACGCTGAATTTCTCCCAATGTTACAGATAGATATAATCTCAAACAGCTGGTCTGCAATGTTTGATAATGTGTGCTCTCAGTACATGCCTCATTTGAAAATATTTAGAAGAGTTCCACTCCAGACAGTTCCAGCGTAATTTACCAAATTTAAGCTCCATTGTAAATTGTTAATGATCATAATTTCACGTAGTTGGTTTCTTGTTACTTCATGAATGACAGCCATTATTTTCTAATTTGGCAGCTTGACCCCCTAGCAGTAGTACCATGAGAGTACCACTAGGGGCTGCCAATACCATTTTGAAACTGGTGCTGGCATGGCAGGGCAATTGGGAATTGTTCCTACATTGGAAACACATCAACACTAAGGATTTAGAGAGGTAGACCCAGGGGGTCTACATCAAGGTGGGAGCCTTTGAGGTGGTGGGCCTTTTGGGAGAAGGTGGGGGGGGGGGCTCTTTGGGGAGGAGTTGTGTTTGGGGGGGGTGTCATGTTCAGTGGGGGAAAGAGAGTTTGCTCCAGCTCCTATAAGATGTTCACCACAAGCTGCGTTACATTATTATGTAGCTCATTCTTATATATCCTGCAGTAACTAGTGTGCATGATAACAATACACCTAATTTATTTATTTTATTTACTACATTTGTATCCCGCCTTTATCCAAGGCGGGTAAAAGGGTTCACATGCATAGATTAAATGTCTGACATATACATGGTCTTAGACAATATTCACATACAGGATTTTAAGTAGTTTACATACATGCTTTTAGACAGAAGTCATACTGTATGTGGTTTACTAGGATACAGCATTTGCCATTGTGAGGCGAGGAAACATGATCAGATGAGCAGGTGACGTTGGTAATAAGTACAAGATCAAGAAAGGAGTTAAGTGTAAATAAAGAGGGGGTTAAACAGAAAGGTCTTCATGTGGCTGAGAAGGCTTTTACAAACAGATGCGTTTTTACTTAACGCTTGAATTGTCGGGTGTCTTCACGTGTTCTCAGGTATCCTGGTAGTGCATTCCACAGGGCTGGGGCAGCGAAGGAGAAGGCTCTTAGTTTTGTCTCAATGTATTTATATGATTTTGCGGAAGGTAAACATAGTTGATTGGATGTCTCAGATCTTAGCGTTCATTTCGGTTGGTATGATGGCAGGGCATTTTGGAAGTAGGCTGGGACTACCCCAAATATATGTTGATGTGTCAGCACAAGATCTTGAATTGCACTCTGTATGGTACAGAAAGCCAATGCAGTTTTTTTTAATGTTGGAGTGATGTATTCGGACTTTGAGATTCCTGTGCTCAATCGTGCAGCTGCGTTTTGGATGAGCTGTAGAGCTTGCATTCAGGAAGCTGATTTGCCTAGAAATAGCAAGTTGCAGTAATTAATTTTAGTCAGTACCAAGCTCTGGACAACAGTTCGAAAGTTAGACGGTGTTATCACACCTTTCAACTTGCTTAACATGTGTAGTTGGAAGAAAGATGTCATGATCATATGGTCTATGTGTTTTTGCATTGTCAGATTGGTGTCTAGGAAAACTCCCAGATTGTAGACAAAGGGCTTCATGGACATTTTCTCACCTTGATATTCAAACATTGTCGGTGGAGATGGGTCATGGGTTCTGCAAACATACAGTATTTCTGTCTTTGCAACATTTAATGACATTTTAGCTTGTTTCATCCAGCCAACAATTCTGTTGAAGATGTTTTTCATTTGTAGCGGTAGGTCATGGTCAATGTTTTTAACCAGGATCACAAATTGTACATCATCTGCATATATTCTATAAGATATGTGTAATTTTTGTTAGACATTTCCCAGAGACACCATGAATAAGTTAAACAGTACCACCGATAGGGCTGACCTTTGAGGTACACCATGCATGATTGGAAAGCTGTTGGAGACGTGGAGGGGCATTTTCGAAAGGGACGTCCAAGTTGCGATTTGGATGTACTTGCAAAACGGCAAAATCCAGGGGTGGGGAAACCTGCATTTTCGAAATAAAATGGGTGTCCATCTTTCGTTTTGAAAATACTGTCAGAGACGTCCAAATCCTTAAATTTGGACGTCCCTAGATTTGGTAGTCCCTAGACATGGACGTTTCTGATTTTCGGCGATTTTCGAAACCAAAGACATCCATGTCAAAAATGGCCAATTGCAAGCCATTTAGTTGTGGGAGGAGCCATCATTTGTATGTGCACTGGTCCCCCTGACATGCCAGGACACCAACCAGGCACCCTAGGGGGCACTGCAGTGGACATCATAAATTGCTCCCAGGAACATAGCTCCCTTACCTTGTGTGCTGAGCCCCCCAACCCTCCAAAACCCACTACCCCGAACTGTACACCACTACCATAGCCCTTAAGGGTGAAGGGGTCACCTATATATGGGTACAGTGGGTTTGTGGTGGGTTTTGGAGAGCTCGCTGTTCCCTCCACAAATGTCTGAAGTGCACTGCAGTACCCACTAAAACTGCTCCAGGGACCTGCATGCACTGTCATGGACCTGAGTATGACATCTGAAGCTGGCCTAGAGGCTGGCACGACATATTTTTAAAGATGTTTTTTGAGGGTGGGAGGGGGTTAGTGACCACTGGAAAAGTAACAGGAGGTAATCCCCGATTCTTTCCGGTGGTCATCTGGTCATTTCGGGCACCTTTTTGTGCCTTAATCGTAAGAAAAACAGGTCCGGGTGAAAACGTCCAAGTGTTCGTCAGGGGCGTCCTTGTTTTTTCGATTATGGGTCAAGAACGTCCAAGTGTTAGGCATGCCCAGTCCCACCTTCGCTATCCCTCTGACACGCCCCCCCTGAACTTTGGCGATCCTTGCAACGGAGTGCAGTTGGAGACGTCCTAAATCGGGTTTGGATTATACTGATTTGGATGTCCCTGGGAGAAGGACGTCCATCTTCCAATTTATGTCAAATGATAGACATCCTTCTCTTTCGAAAATGAGCCCCTAGAGTCATTCACTCTTACATGAAATTTTCTTTTCTGAAGGTATGAGAGAAACCAGGATAGGACTTGACCCCTAATGCCAAAGTCTGACTGCATGTTTATTAGGAGCAGATGGTCAGTGGTTTTGAAGGCTGATGCAATATTGAGTGTGATAATGCAGAAGTTCGTGTTTTGGTCCATTCCAATCCTTAGTTCATCTAGTGTCAATAGAGGTAAGAATTCAACATTATGGTTGGGTCTTAAGCAATATTGAAAGTCATTTACCAGGTGATTTTCTTCAACAAACTCCATTAGCTGGTGTAGCACTGCTTTCTCAATTACTTTTGCCAAGAATGGGAGCATGGATATTTGTCTGTAGTTGTTCAATATTTTGGGGTCAAGTGTTTGTTTTTTTTAGAAGTGGTTTCACAGTTGCCTCTTTAAGCTCATCTGTTAGCGTGCCTTCCTGAAGCAATTTGTTCACTAGATTTGTCAGGTAAGGGACAATTATCTCTGGCATTGACCTGAATGTTATTGACGAGCAGGGATCTGCCTGGGCTTTGGTTGGTGGTAGGCTCATCACCAATTTTTCTAAAATTCTCTTCTCCACTGTTTGGAAGGAAGTCCAGTCTTGAGTCCCTGGTTCTTGTCTTGGTTTTGGTGTGGGTATAACTAAGTTTTCAAAATTACAAAAAATTACAAACTGCTCAAAATACCGCTGCATGCCTCATATGTAGATCACTTCACTTCGCCAAAGCAAATCCTCTTCTATATAACCTACACTGGTTACCAATAAAAGACAGCATATTAAGTTCAATGTTTTTATTCACCAAATTCTATATGATTCTTCTCAATCATATATGAACACTCATTGAATTACCCCCACCTAATGCCACATCATCATTCAGAGAATATCTCATTCTGCATTTCCCTATTTGTAGGAATGTAATCTATAAAACAATTCACACAATGCCAGTTACTCATATCAAGGTACTAAAATTTGGAATTCTCTACCAAAAATAATTAAATGCACAGATGGATTACCTGTCCTTCAGAAACCTACTGAAAATTCATTTTTTTCAATTTAGCCTTTCGGAAAACAAAGAATTCTATTTGAACATTATCCATTCATGCAATTAATTTCACTTCTTCATTCCTCCCTAATCCTATCTAGCCCTAATTGTACCCATATTTATTCATCTTCACTTCTTTGTTCATAAACTTTATTATGTATTAATCTTCTTCTCTATCCATCTACCCTTAAGAACAGTTGCATCCAGGTTAATTCACCACATATGTTATATTTGTTTTACAAACCCAATATTATAGCATTATTTATTGTACTTTATAATCTGTTTATGTAATTTTAATATGTATCATTCATTTACATTTGTTATGTAAGCAACATTGAACCTTAGTCATTCTCGGGCTTATGTGGGGTAAAAATGTCATAAATAATAATAATAATAATAATACATTTTCAGATTCTATGCCTGATAATTGGCATTTACTGTACATTAAGCCATAATGTATCTTAATAACTACCTCTCCAAATCTAAGAAGATGACCCTCTTATTGAGAAATATTTTCCTTTAAATAGCACCCTTACTATATATGCCTATTTTTTATGTATGCATTCAACCATTGTAAGCAACAATATTTGTCTTGTTTTCTCATTTTTACGTTTTGTGCACAAATTACAAGCAATATTTTAATAAACATCAAAACATTAGAAATTGATGCTTCTGTATCAGAGATTTAAACAAAAACTTGATCTTTATAAATTGAGCTGAAATGGTAATTGACCATGAAACACATTAGCTAAAGGACACCCATGTCCATGCTGATATGAGCCTGCCAATTTTGCTATGCTAGTGGGCTCAATGCTCAATTGAAAATGTGATGTAACATGATTTGGTATGTCAGAATGTTGTCCCAAACTATCTCTCTAATGACCAGGGGGTCCTCTGGTTCCTGCTTTGAAGTCAAGAGTAATTCAAAATCTAATGATATTTCATGGAGTAGATGCTAAGTAAGCTAATCATTGATTCTCTATAGCTGTCACTGATCTCACATTTCCCTCCAGGGTTTCCCATTCATAGAACACAATTAAAATAATATACAGTACCATCAGTCAGAAAATGTAGGCTGCACAGACTGTGGTGATGGTATTTAATGGATACTATACCCTGGCCTATGCTAGTAGTTTATATATTCCTGTTTCACATTAGTTTCATGTTATCCATATGATCTGAAGCCATCATTTTAATGTCCCATATGTCATTGTGGTATGTATACAGTAGTTAGGCATGTATTGTTTACAGTAGCAGAAAAATTTAGTTTAGTTTATTCCAGCTTGCTATATACCTAGGGTTACCATATGTTTGGTTTTTCCCGGACATGTCCTCTTTTTGAGGACACTGCAGGACGTCTGGGTGGGTTTTTCCAGCCTGCCCGTTTGTCCAGGTTTGCGAGCAAGTGGGCAGGCTGACTGGCACTGGTAGGCCTCAGGTCGTGCTCCCCTCCCCTACCTTATCATGCCCTAGTGGTCTGGTGGCCTCTTCGGGGCAGGAAAAGACCCCACTCTTTCCTGCCTGATGATGCCACTCTCGCTCACTGCCGGTGTCGCTTCAAAATGGCTGCCAAGACTTCCGCTAAAGTCTTGCAAGGTCATACCACTTAAAGTATTGGCAGCCATTTTGAAGCAGCATTGGCAGCAAGTGGGCAGTGGCATCACTGGGCAGGAAAGAGAGGGGTCCTTTACTGCCCTAAAGAGGCCACTAGACCACCAGGGCATGATAAGGTAGGGGAGGGGAGGTGGATCATGAAGGGAATGTAGGTAGGGGGTGAGGAGGTTTTCTTTGAGGGGGAATCAAGGTGACCCTGTGGCATGGGGTGGGGGTGTGGCAGAGGGTTTGGTGGAGTGGGGAGAGGCATGATAGGGGCGTGGTGGGGATGGTGTGGCAGATGGGGAGGGGGTGTGGCTATTGGTGTCCTCTTTTTGGCAAGGCAGAAATGGTAACCCTATCTTTGCCAACTCAGCAGATCAAAATGGTTTACAAAAAAATAAAAAATAAGTCAAAGGAAACTGAAAGGAACTACAATATTTGTAAGAAAAAAGCAAAAAAAAACCCATTCACACAAACTACAATTTGGGGAGAGCCTGGAAGCAGAGCAAGGGAGAAGGTGGAAAGAGGAGGAGGAAGGGAAGGGAGAGACGAGGTAGGGTAAGGTACTCCTGGAAAATAGTTGACCCAAAGAGGGTTAGAGAAAAGGAAACCAGGTTAGGTGGTGTCAAAAGCTAACATAAAAAGTCAGGTCTTTAAGGCTACTTTGAATTTATAATCTGATGATTCACATCTGATTTCCTTTGGTAGTGAGTTCCAATGAAAAGGAGTGGCGAAAAAGAAAGCACAGTGAGTGGACTCCAAGCTGGCCTTTTTCGGCCTAGGGAGAACCAAGCAGTGATCATTTATTGAACGTAAGGTATGAGCAGGAGAATAGGGATACCTGGGAAGACCCAACCTGAAATGGATAATATCTGATGAAAGGACTAAGGGGCCCTTTTACTACACATTTGCTAGACACTAATGTGCATCTAACGGAGCAAAAATGGTCCAACATAGGATGTGCTAAAGCATTCTGTGTTAGTTTTGCCATCTGTGTGCACTAAGGACTAGATTGTATAAATGGTGCCGAAAAAACTGCTGAGTGCTATTCTATAAGCCATGCCTAAAGTTAGACATGGTTTAGCATTTAAGTCCTGGGGAGGGGTCATGCTAAAATTTAGGCGCATCCATTTGTACCAACGAAAACATGGTGCAAAAGTCCATGCCTAAATATAGGCATGGAGCCTCTTCTATAATTACATGAGTAACCAAAAACCATGCCCACAATCTGCCCCAAACCACCCATGACCCTCCCTTTTCCACGCCCCCTTTTTCAGGAGGTGCATAAAATTTTGGTGTGGATTAAGTGCCTAAATTTACGTGCATATATCTTAATTGATTCCAATTAGCACCAATAATATCTTGTTAAAAGCCAATAATTGGCACTAATTGGCTAATTATTCAATTAAGGTGCATGTGCAATTTGGGTGTATGCCCAAATTTGCACATGCATTTCAAAGCACCCTTTATAGAATTAGGGGGTAAGTGCACGCTATTTATTTTTCTTACTTTTTTAGAGAAGGCACATCAGGGGTGAAGAATTGATGTGGATACGCTAACCAGCCAGTGTGCTGACATCACCAGTATGCTAACTGGTTAGCGTGTCCATAATACGCGAGCCCTTAGCGCCTTCTAAAGAGGAGAGGGTAAATGTTCTTGCGGTAATTTTTTTAAATGGCTGTGGTAATTGTTTTTATAGGGCTGCACACTAAGGCTAACATTAGCACATGGCCAAAAATAAAGCTTATAGGAAAAAAGCAATTTTTGACAGCCATGCTAGAAATGAACTTAGAGTGTGGGAAAGGCCTGGGTAAGGATGCACTAAGCCTGTTTCTTAGCATAGCTTAGGGAAAAGGCCCCCTAAGACCTTAAATCAATATCCTGGAGGAGAAGTCCATAAACCATTCTTAAGGTAGACCAAGGGAAAGCCACTGCTTATCTCTGGGGCTGGGTCACATGGAATCTTGTTTTTGGAGGTCTGGTAGATGCTTGTGTCCTGGATTGGCCACTGTTAAAAACAGGATACAGGGCTCATCCTCCTCGACCTATCCGCCGCTTTTGACACTGTCAATCACAACTTACTTCTTGCCACACTGTCCTCATTTGGATTCCAGGGCTCTGTCCTCTCCTGGTTCTCCTCTTATCTCTCCCACCGCACCATCAGTGTACATTCTCAAGGATCTTCCTCCACCCCTATCCCGCTCTCTGTTGGAGTTCCTCAGGGATCTGTCCTTGGACCCCTTCTTTTTTCAATCTACACCTCTTCCCTGGGTTCGCTGATCTCATCCCATGGTTTCCAATATCATCTTTGTGCTGACGACACCCAGCTTTACCTCTCCACACTGGACATCACTGCGGAAACCCAGGCCAAAGTATCGGCCTGCCTATCTGACATTGCTGCCTGGATGTCCAACCGCCACCTGAAACTGAACATGGCTAAGACCGAGCTTATTGTCTTTCCACCCAAACCCACTTCTCCTCTTCCTCCTCTCTCTATCTCTGTTGATAACACCCTCATCCTCCCCGTCTCATCTGCCCGCAATCTCGGTGTCATCTTCGACTCCTCCCTCTCCTTCTCCACGCATATCCAGCAGATAGCCAAGACCTGTCGCTTCTTTCTCTATAACATCAGCAAAATTCGCCCTTTCCTCTCTGAGCATTCCACCCGAACACTCGTCCATTCTCTCATTACCTCTCGCCTTGACTACTGCAACCTACTCCTCACTGGCCTCCCATTTAGCCATCTATCCCCCCTTCAATCCATTCAGAACTCTGCTGCATGTCTTATCTTCCGTCAGGACCGATATGCCCATATCACCCCTCTCCTCAAGTCACTTCACTGGCTTCCGATCAGGTACCGCATACAGTTCAAGCTTCTCCTACTTACCTACAAATGCACTCGATCTGCAGCCCCTCATTACCTCTCTACCCTCATCTCCCCTTACACTCCTACCCGTAACCTCCGCTCACAGGACAAATCCCTCCTCTCAGTACCCTTCTCCACCACCGCCAACCCCAGACTCTGCCCTTTCTGCCTCACCTCACCCTATGAATGGAATAAACTCCCTGAGCCCATACGCCAAGCCCCCTCGCTGCCCATCTTCAAATCCTTGCTCAAAGCCCACCTCTTCAATGTAGCCTTCGGCACATAACCATTATACCTCTATTCAGGATATCTAGACTGCCCCAACTTTACATTTCGTCCTTTAGATTATAAGCTCCTTTGAGCAGGGACTATCCTTCTTTGTTAAACTGTACAGCGCTGCGTAACCCTAGTAGCGCTTTAGAAATGTTAAGTAGTAGTAGTAGTAGTAGATGAACCTATTGTCTGACTCAGTATGGGGATTTTTATGTTCTTATGATTCTCACTCAGGTTCCAAATGTTCCTGGAATATCCAAGCTCAGACTTAATCTACCAAAAGCACTCGTGCATTTAAGGTGCAAGCATTTACACCAATGCCCACACCTAGTTGTATGGTAGAATGTTCATAAATTATAGTGTTCTATTCCAGTTTGCTCTCAAACACTCCCCCCCCCCACCACCACCACACACATGCATTCTACACAAATTCTGCGTATGTGCTTGCTCACTGGCAAAGTGCAGACCATCAAATCATGATATGTACTTTTTCACTAGTTGGTGTTCTATAAGAAGTCACTTAAGGGGGAATTCTATATACAGTGCTGAAAGTTAGGCGCTAAAAAGAGCAGCGTAGAGCCCCTATTCTATAAAGGGCATTCCACCTTTATAAAATAACGGCATAGTGAGCAGGTCGAGCCTAACTTTACCTGATAGAAACAGGTATAAGTCCAACACCCAAAGTTTGGTGTGGATCAGTACTATTCTCTAACTTGGCACCTAAGTTTTGGGAATGTCTATCACCCGCCTATGCCCCTCTTATGGTTATGTCCCCTTTTGGGTTGTACATGCGAAAAGTTAGGCGCCAAGTTATAGAACAGTGCTCAGGGAAAATATGCATACAGTTTCAATCAAGCACCAATTAAATGGCCAGTGTTGCACAAATTCGACACCAAACTGTTGGCAATTTGTATACAGTCCAGGGGTTATTGCGTAAGTAGCTATTTCTGCATGTAAATGACTAACATACTGCTATTTATGTGCTTTCTAGAAATACCCTCTAAATGGGAGATCAGTTCCATCCAGACACCATCAGATAACATTACCCTACATGTGCCTTATCAATCCTGCTGTCTACAGAAAACATCCATTACAGGTGAGTAGCATTGCTTTTTTGATTTAACCAATATAGTCATCAGATAAAACCAAGTCACCCACAGAGGAGATCATGAATTCCAATGTGATTGATGAAGAAATATACATGTATTTGCAACACCAGCAGGAAGTATTCATTACTTCAAACTGGTGGGGAGGGGAAGGAGGTGGGGAGCTTCATGCAGGAGAAGAGGAATTGTCACTATGTTAATGAAATACAATAAAATGATTCCCTAGGAAATATAGAAAGTGCAGACAGGTCAAAAACAACTAGAAGTGGACAGCTATTCACAAATTGGTTTCTACCTACATGAGTGGCTGCTCTTTGAATAAGATATAGCTCTAATTTTGACGAATTTTACTGGCCACGGTTTCTCTGCTGGCATTCTAAATTCTGAGACATTGATTGCTTCTGTCATTTAAACTAGTTAAGTTGACTAAACAGAAACTGTCACCACCTATGTACACTGCTGTCAATCTGTAATCAGGACCCAAACTGATACCCCGGAGAGAGGGATTGTTAATCAGAGTTTCTATTTTCCTCCAGTGTAAGCATGCCTATCACGGGACAAAATCTAACACATTTTTGATTATTATGTGACGGCAAAGTGAAGTGGCAGAATGTAAGAGGAAGGTTGTGCTGTGGGGGGTAGGTAGGAAAAGTGCTAGGATCAGCAGTACGGATCTCTTCAGTGGCTGAATTACGTGGTATTCAGCTTGTGGGGTTCTTTTTTTGTTTGGTTGGGTTTTTTTTTTTTTTACTTAGGTCAATGGCTCTCAAACCTGTTCTGAGGGATCCCCAACCAGTCAGATTTTCAGGATATTCACCATGAATATTCATGAGAGAGATTTGCATGCAGTGGAGGCAGCTTTTGGAACCACTGATTTAGGCTGTAATAAATATTCTAACCAGCTTGCAGGACAAGGGTGCGGTTGGGGAGAAGGATGATAAGAAAATATTTGTTGCTGTCCTACAGAAATTTCTACTCATGCAATGAGAAGATTTGCTGTGGAAAACCCATTGCCCCAGGTATAAAAACTTACAGAGAAAGTGCCTGCATATAATGAACATAAACCGTGTTGGTTGTACCACAGAAAGGTGGTATATCAAATCCTTGACCCTTTACAACCAATACACACCTAGGATTCAGTTATCACACCACAGCTAAGAAGGCTGTTCTATGATAATCTCATCTCAAGCATGTGAAAATACGCGTCAAAAAGTCTGCAGTCGTGTGTCACCATTAAAGGTCAAGAGAGCTGCTTTTGCATGTCTTGATATTTCTTTCATGGTCATTCTATGTTAATTCTTTATTTTCCTCCTCTTCAGTCCCAGGGATGGCCCCGCCACTAAGTACACCAGGCACCTGCCTAGGATGAGACAAATCTGTGAGTATTGCCAGTTCAGCAGTCTTCACAGTAGGCAGAACAGCACATTGAACAGAACAGTTGCATAGCCACATGGGGTCTTAGGAGCCTGGGCTTTCCGATTTGAGTTCAAGCCCCACCAAAATTGAGGTGCTGTCTGCTGCTTTGGCTGGAAGGGATCCCCAAGCCCCACCAGGTGGAAGTCCTCTTCCATGTGAAGCTTAGCAGTTGACAGCACTTTTGCTGGGCCACCCCCCTCCCCACCGGCATATGCTTGGCTTTTGTGAAACTGAACAGGTGTGAGAGAGGCCCACCCCTCACTCATGCATGAAAACCGAGCCTTCATGGGGGGGAGGGGAAGGGGTGATGCTGGAGACCTGGATGGGTAGGGAAGGGGGGATAAAGGACTACGAAGGTGTATGGAGGGCACATTGTTGAAGGTTCACCTAGCATGCCCCCAGTTTGTTCTCCTTTCTGTGTTGTGTGTATTTTTGTTGTTGTTGTTGATGCTGTTAAAACAAAAGAGATCTGCGTGTATGTGTGACTTGAATGGCGGAGAGATAACTAAATATTAAAAACAAATGTCAGGCAGCCCTCCAGTGCCACTGAGATCTTACGATAAGTGCTTGCCACTATTTGAAAAATTAATTTGGCTTGAAAAATTATATTTTAGAAAAATTTATAATAAAAAAATGTAAAAACGTTTTTAAAAGGAGCTATGAAGAATTGTATGACAGTGCAGCACTGAAATTTGGCTGTTACTTCTGTTACTCTATTTTCCACTCTGTAAATATTCCCGGAGTTGGTACTCTCCTCTCCGGAACCTGTAAGCCACATTGAGCCTACTGCTATGCGGGAAAATGTGAGATACAAATGTAATAAATAAAATAAATAAATAAATCTGATGGTTCAATTCACATATAAATATTTGTGGGAGAAGTGTTTGTGGTTATATTATTTATAATTTAACTTGTCCCCACTAAAGGTGGTCTGTTTGATACCATATTTACTGTGAGCACAGTTCATAACAGGCATATTTCTGTCCTCCAAAGTGGGCATATACAAATATATATATGATGTGTGCACTGATGTGTATATGTGGATACAATTGCAAAATGGTATTCAAGTCCAATATACCAAATTTCAGTGAGCAGGACACCTTGCTATTCCCTAGCTACTGACTGGAAAGGCTCTCAAGTTCTTCCCCACCCAAAGCCAGAGAAGGGATTAGAGGCAGACCAAATTTCAGTTTCAATTTTGTTTTTGACCTTGAAATTGGCCCAAAATTCGGATGCAAAGTTTTTCCAAAAATGCCAGCACATGTTTGGCTGAAACCAAAACTCCCCCATCCCCCACTGCAGTCACTTCTGAACACAGTCTACCTTCCCCCTCACTCACTGTCTCCCCCCACCCCACGCCAATGCCAACAGCCTCACTTCCCCTTTCCAGACCAACTCGTCAGCCAGCTTTTGCCCACCCTGGACTACCTCAGATGCCCTGGTAGTCTAGTGGCCTAACCAAGGCAAAAGCGATTGCCAAAACCAAGTAGCCAATTTTGGTTGCAGATTCGGTTTCAGTAAATTCCGAAAATCCTGGGTTTTGTCAGTCCCTAGAAGGGATCAGGTTTGGGTATACATGGTCTGTCATTTTAATGTCTATGCATCCTACTTCAGAGAGGTCTCACAAGGGGGTGCTCACAGGAACCACAGCGTTATAGATTGGGAACTCCACTGAGTAACTTGAAGATTAGGGCTGTTTAGTATTAAGGTTGCTGTGCTTGTAAGGGCCATGATAAAATCACTGTTCTGCATAGGCACAGACTTGGCAGGTTGACACTCTGCCTTTGGCATCTTCCTGTAAATCATGAATGAAACAAAATCATGACAGGCTGGAGAGTCTAGAGAAACAGGTTGCAGAACTGATCACCCAGGGAAGGCCTTTACTGCCACCTATTTAGAAGGCGGTAAGGGCTCCCGTGCTACCACAGTAGTAACCAGGCAGTGCATAGTGATGCCCGATTACCGTCAGGTAAACCCCCTTTGCAAAAAAAAAAAAATCTGATGTGCCAGAAATGGCACGCATTGGGGGCAGCTATTACCGCTGGGCTCCTGCAGGAGCACCACAGTAGTGCTGGATAGACGTGCGGCAAAGTAGTAGTATTGGATTGCCGCTTTGTAACAAAGGTCCTAAATGCATCTAGTTTAAGACATGGAGGTCAATATTCAGAAGAACATGGCCGTTATAAAGGCGCTTAGGTGGCTATCTGGCAATATGTTAGAGGCTTAAAAATAGCTGATTATGTCAAATGCAGAGGGGGGAGATTCGCTTTGACTTGTAGAATACAACAGTAATATACAGGCGAATCTAATAATATACAATGTGCAGGGTATAAAAATTAGGCAGAAGGGGGGAAGAGACCTCAGACAGGGTACAAACAGCAAAATTGCTGAAATTCCTCATAGAGGGTCACTACTTTCTTTAATCATTGGTCTTAACACCCACCTCCTCCCTTTGTGTGGAAATATATTTTTTTCAAGAAAACATTTTTTTTAAACAATATGCTCAGTCCGCTGTGTATAACAAAATTTTGAAGACATCAAAGTGCAAAAAACCACTTAGCTGTTAGCAGCGTCTTGAATAGGCCTCCCCACCCAACGGACACATTTCACCGAGGGGCTTCTTCAGGGGAAAAGGACGCCCAGCTGAAAATCACTGCTGTAGTGGCTGATTGTTGAGTCCTACAGAAAAGATAAATCGTGAAGAACAGATAGATAACCCACATTTTCCACCTATTTGTAGGCTCAATGTGGCTTACATAGTACCGGAGAGCAGTGGCGTAGGAAGAGGGGGGGGCGGTCCGCCCCGGGTGCACGCCACTTGGGGGTGTTGGCTCCGCGCTGGTGCACTGCCCTCTCTGCCCTGGAACAGGTTACTTCCTGTTCCTGGACCGAGAGAGCAGTGAATCAGCGCGGAGCCGACACACCCCAGCAATGTGCAGTCGGGGTGGATCGGCCCTCCCGCCTGTCCCTCGCCGCAGGTATGCGCTCCGGGGGGGGGGGTATGCATTCCGGGGGGTGTGCTCTAGCGGGAGGAGGGTGCGCCGTGCTGCACCCGGGGGGGGGGGGTGTTTGCTGATCGGTTGGCTGTTCTTTTGTTCTCTCTGTGGATTAACTTGCATACATAAAGGAATTATTCAAGCCTATCAACTTCTTCTCAGAGAAAGTTGATTGTGACCCCTGAGGCAGGCGCTTTGGCGCCGAAACACGGACCGTGTCGGGTCCTTGATATGAATATTCAGAATAAACTGGTTTTTGATATTATCTCCCTATTGGTTTGCGCATTTGTCAGCCTCTACGTTTGCTGTTTTGCTAAGTGGCTTAGTACCATTGATTGCTTCACGCGTTAAAACCAGATATTCAATTCCAGTCACCGGAAACGGCCTGGCTTTGAATATCTGGGTTCAGTGAAGACGGTGGGAGACAGCCCGACTATCTCCCGTGGTCTGAATATCGGACGGATTGTAATAACATATAGAAAACATGGGAAATTCAAATTTAAAGCAAATTCAGACCGATGACAATTTAGGTGAATCATGAGCCTATAGAACTCACGTGAAACGAGTCACCACCAAGGTCTGAACTATCTGGATCAATAAATATCAGAGTTGGGCTTTGTTGTGGATTTACATTTCCCATGTCATTTTCAAACTAATGCAGAACCCTAATGCTCATATCATTTCAATCCTCCAATAAGGCTGAAGACATTTTATAGCAAAGTTAGGGAGATCTGTATAGATGATGTCACACATATAGTAGTCAAAAGTGTGGAGTAACCAATAACTACTACTACTACTACTTATCATTTCTATAGTGCTACAAAAATCAGCCTCAATAAATGTATCACAATCCCTGTACTAATCTCAACTTTAAAACATAGTTTGCACCACCTTATTAACCTGCAGTAATTTAAAATTCTTGACCATTCCCACTTTCCTTATTGCCATCCTTTGATTACCTTGCCCCCCCCCCCCCATTCCTTAAATGCTCCTCTGTGTTGTTGCCAACCAGTTTTTGAGCCATCCAATGTGGAGTGTCCTATCCCTCTGTTCCTTTCTAGTATTCTCAATTCTATCTGTCCTTTAAATAACCTCTGCTCAACTCAGCATCATCTTGTGACCATTTCTTCTCACAATAAAATGCATTAGCTCTTGTTTTAGTGTCTTAGTGCCAGCTGTCTGGAATGAATTGCCTCTTTGCATTACATCTGAATCCCCTTTAAGAAATGTAAATCTCATTTTCTTTAGATCTCATTTGAAAACACTTCTCATTGGTAAGGCTTTTTTTTTTTCAGTGGTGCCTGATATTCTCTCCTTAGTCATTTCGACTTCTTATCATTTTTGTTTTGTGAGACTGCCATTAATTCTCCCTTTTGTTGTCTCATAGTTGCGTGGCATAAGTCTTTGTGTTCTCTTTTTTGTGTTACTATGATTCACTGTTATTCACTATTATTTATATTCCTCATGTGTTTGTCTTATGTCCTTGAATTTTCTTTTGAATTTTACCTTTCCTCTTTGTAAGTTTCTGTTCACATAGTATTTCCCCCCGTTTTATTTTTTTAAATTATGTTTAAAAATAATTTTTATTGATGATTGACAACAGATCACAATTATAAAAACAACCAAGAACAATCTAAAAAGGTCATCAATTTTTCTGATAGAACACTCCTTGCTCTGTTAACCCTCCCTTCCCTCCCCTCCTATGATTAAATCCTTTATGTTATATAAGTGAGGAAACAGGCTTATAGACCCATGCTCAACCTCTCTTTATACTACTCAACAAGATTAACCCCCTTTTCCCCTTGCCCTCCCCATACTCCCTTCCACCCATTCCTCCCTTCCTATCCCCATCCCAACAATCAATAACAGTAACATAGAGGCAGAAGAGGCCCAGGCTCACTGATTAAGAATGCAGCTACATGCCGTAGGCTGCAAGGTTGCCTAGAATCGCTTCCAGGTCCATTGAAATCTTACACCTTGAGGGGAGGTCATATCCAAAATAGTAAGTCTTTCCATTATCAGTAAGGAGATCATCTGTGCACGCCAAAGAGTCAGAGATATTTCTGAGGAGTCCAGCCAGCAGAGAAGAATCGCTTTTTTCCCCATTAAGACTGCATGCTTCAGACAGCTGGCTAGGCCCAGAATCCTCGGCATTGCCAATTGGAAGCTATCAAAAAGCAGAGACGGTGATATAGGTATACAATGAGACTACTGATCGGAGATGTGTTTAAACAAGTGTGACCATAAAAGAGTGACCTTCAGCCCTTGCTACACTATGTAGTGTAGCAAGGGCTGCTCGACACTTGGCACAGAGGTCCAAAGCACAAAGTGCTGCTTTATAAGCTTGAGCTGACGCCACATACAAGCGTAAGATAAATTTGTACTGTAATTCCCTTAATTGAACAATCTGTGCCCTATACTGTACTGACAATAGACATTCCTTTAACTGGGCTGCTGTTACTTCAGCCACCAAATCCTGGGACCAGCGGTATGCATAAAGAGCATAGTTGATATTCTGTGTAGTATCTCTTAGAAACTTATGATGAAACGTCAATGGTACATGAGTTTGCAAGCCCAGAGTTAATGCCTCATTCAATGTTTCCTGTACGTCTTCACTGAAATTTTCACAGCCCAGGCTCTGCTCATGGAGGGGCATAATCGAACGCGAACGCCTATCTCCATGGGCGTTTATGTCCGAAGGGTACGTGAAGAGGCGGGACAGACCGTATTTTTGAAAAAATGGACGTTTTTCAGCTGGGTTTTTGTTTTTTTTAGCGATAATGGAAACTAAAAATGCCCAGCTCAAAAATGTCCTAATCCGAGCCATTTGGTCGTGGGAGGGGCCACGATTCGTAGTACACTCGCCCCCCTGACATGCCAGGACACCAACTGGGCACCTTAGAGGTCAGTGCGGTTGACTTCAGACAACGCTCCCACATGCATAGCTCCCTTACCACGGGTGCTGAGCACCCAACCCTCCTCCCCCAAAACCCACTACCCACAAATGTACAACACTACCATAGCTCTTAGGGGTGAAGGGGGCACCTACATGTGGGTACAGTGGGTTTTGGAGGCCTCCCATTTACCAGCACAAGTGTTACAGGTAGGGGGGATGGGCCTGGGTCCACCTGGCTGAAGTGCACTGCGGTACCCACTAAAAGTGCTCCAGGGACCTGCATACACGCAGGTTTCTAGGACTTGTTGCTGCTATATAACATTGGCACACCAGTTGACCCCTGAAGACTAATCTCTCCGAAAACATCCTTTATTGGAAAAAGCATGCTTACTCACAGTTAACTGCAGATCAGAGGTTGTGCCCCACTGGCAACGAGTCTCCTTGGTACTGAGATTAGCAGTAGGTCAGAGCTGGCAGAATGTTGTACAATGCCCTCTTTCAGCCACATTCAAGGTAAGAACTAAGTTCTGTAATGTGGCTAACACAGGAAAGGGAACTAAAACTGGCTTACAAAAATGGCCACTACCGCATGGACTACAACAGGAAACACAACAGGGCACACTCTGACCCAGTAGGCAGGGGGAAAAGCACCATGGGAGAAGTGCCTACCAACTACCAACATCGTGAGACTGTAACACAAGCTAATGAAATCACGGAGCCCAATACCCTACACCCACCACAATGCAATGCTGATGTGACCCTGTACTGCACCACATCTGACCCAGGGAAAGGCTGTGAGAGGATCGAACACATTCTGCTGTCATGGAGATGGGTACGGCATTTGAGGCTGGCATACAGGCTGGAAAAAAAGTTTTTAAAGTGTTTTTTTTTGGTGGGAGGGGGTTAGTGACCACTGCGTGAGTCCGGGGAGGTCATCCCCGATTCCCTCCAGTGGTCATCTGGTCAGTTGGGGCACTTTTTTGGGACCTGTTCGTGAAAAAAAGGGTCCAAAAAAAGTGACCCAAAATCGCGGTAAAAACGCCTTTTTTCCGATTATCAGCTAAATACGCCCATCTTTCCTCGGCCGATAATCACGCCCCAGTTCCGCCTTCACCACGTCTCCGACATGCCCCCATTAACTTTACTCGTTTCCGATATGGATTGCAGTTGGAAACGCCCAAAATCGGCTTTCCATTATACCGATTTGGGCGCCTACGGGAGAAAGACGCCCATCTCCCGATTTGGGTCGCAATATAGGCATTTTTCTCTTTCGATTAGAAGCAGGATAATGATGTAACTGTGTATATGCAAAGAAATCAGATTGCGTAAGATCATGTGCAACTCGCAGTTCCTGGAATGATTGGATTTTCTCTTCATCTGTCAGCAGTTAAAACAGATAACAAAGTCCTTGAGAGCACCAATGACAAACACCTGGGAATCACTGCCAAATGGAAAATCTGGGATTATGATGTATGGAAAGGTACGACGTGGTCGCCGCTGAGAAGTGATAGCGCTTGCAAAGCCACATCCATGTGGCATTCGCTGTACAGAAAAAGAGGTTGTTTCTCAAGGCCTTGGGGTCATGTTTTGAAATCATGTGTAGCTGCCAGCTGTAGCTGTAGCTGGTTCTAACAATTCTAGTTCCAAGGGAGAAATCGCTGGTCCCTCTGTACTAACCATCTAATTTTTTTTTAATTAATATTTTCAACAAATCTTCAAGTATCAACTTGAATTCAGAAATTACACTCTGTTCACAGAAGGAATGCATTTAAACAACAATATTCAAAATCAAACAGAGAGGAAATAAATTAACATCGTAACATAGTAAATGACAGTAGATAAAGACCTGTATGGTCCATCCAGTCTGCCCAACAAGATAAACTCATTTTACATGGTATGCAATACTTTATATGTATACCTGAGTTTGATTTGTCCTTGCCATTCTCAGGGCACAGACTGTGGAAGTCTGACCAGCACTCTTCTTGTACTAAAAGTTCTGAAGCTAACGTCGAATCCCTTAAAATTTACACTCTAGCCCATCCATATCTATTCAGTCACGATCAGGGCATAAACCGTAGAAGTCTGCCCAGTCTGCTGGTTTTGCTTCCCAATTACAGGTGCTTCCTTCCATTACTAACAAATATCAGAAATTTTCTTTCAGAGCAGAAATGGATGGTTAGATCAAATTGTAAGACTTACTCTTTTTGTACAACACCATCAACCACAGGGCTCCATCCTGTCACCTTCCCTATTCAATATATTCTCGACACCTCTGTTAATTCTACTTCAGTCCATAGAACTTATTGGCTTAATATATGCAGATAACGTTCAAATATTGACATTGCTAGATCCCAATAATCCTCAAAAGATTCATTTCCTTAATAATAAACTTACACAAGTATCTACCTGGCTACATGACAATACAATGAAACTCAATCCTGACAAATCTAAGGCTATATTATTCTCGATTACATCTGATCTGCCTTTTGCTGCACCATTTATGCTGTGTGGGGTACAGGTCCCACTAGTACTTCCCTTAAGCTTCTTGGTATTTTTCTCAATCATACTCCAAGGGCTTCTTTTACAAAGCCACACTACCAATTCTTGCGCGGCAAATGAGAGGAAGCCCATAGGAACTGAATGCAATACTCAAGGTGAGGTCACACCATGGAGCGATACAGAGGCATTATAATTCTTGGTCTTCTTTTGCATCCATTTCCTAATAATTCCTAGCATCCTGTTTGCTTTTTTGGCTACCACACACTGGACAGAAGATTTCAGTGTATTGTTTACAATGACACCTAAATCTTTTTCTTGAGTGCTGACTCCTAAGGTGGATCCTAGCATGAGGTAACTATGATTCGCTTTATTCTTCCCAATGTGCATCAGTTTGCATTTGTCCACATTATATTTCATCTGCCATCTGGATGGCCAGTCTTCCAGTTTCTTAAGGTCTTCCTGCAATTTTTCCACATTCCGCATGTGTTTTGACAACTTTGAATAGTTTTGTGTCATCTGCAAATTTAATTATCTCACTCGTTCCATTTTCCAGATCATTTATAAATATGTTAAATAGCATCAGTCCCAGTACAGATCCCTGTGGCACTCCACTATTCACCCTCCTCCACTGTGAAAAATGGCCATTTAACAATACCCTCTGTTTTCTGTCCAATAACCAATTCCTAATCCACAGAAGGACTTTTTACTTTTATCCAACGACTTTTTACTTTTATCAGGAGTCTCTCATGAGGAACTTTGTCAAAAGCTTTCTGAAAATCTAGGTACACTACATCAACCAGTTCAACTTTATCCACAATTTATTTATGCCTTCAAAGAAATGAAGCAAATTGGTGAGACAAGACTTCCCTTGGATAAACTCATGCTGACTTTGTCCCATTAAACCATGTTTGTCTATGTGGTCCGTAATTTTATTCTTTATAATAGTTTCCACTATTTTCCCCAGCTCTAAAGTCATGGTACTTTGGTCCAACAGAGGCTGGCTCTGATTTAGCTGCTGGCCTGAGAAGCAGGAGGCAAATGCCAGGAGGAAAAATAACAGAAATGCAATGCTCCTCAGAATCCAAAATGCATCTTGTAACCAATGTGACCTCTTTGAAATTCAAGAGGTTGCAGATCAGCTGTGTAACCTAAAATTATTTCCAGCTCATCTGGCAGACTCTGCTTTCTTAATTACTGAGCAATCTCTGTGAAATTCATTTACCTACAGGCATTCAGCAAAAAGCCACTTGCTTGTATTATGCGGCCTTGAGGTACCTGGGAACTCTATGTGCCTAACACTCCAGTGTCAGTGATTTGAAAAGATTATATCAGCACTTTTTCTTTTTTTATCTGTCAGTCTGTCTCCATGAGCTCTACTAACTTCACAAAAGTATGTGTGGGAGGAATTTTTTGTCCTTTGATTTTTTTTTTTTCAAATTCTTATTTTTTTGTTTGTTTCCTTAATAGTCATTCCCTCTCCTCATCCTTGCCAACAGTGTACGGGCCTAAGTGAGCCCAAACTTGTTAAAACTCAGACATTAAGCAGTATTAAACCTGAGTAAGGAGGGGGCTACCATTAAACAGCAAGAGAAGATATGGTCTGGTGGTTAGAGCACTGGGCTAAGAGCCAGGAAAGTCAGGGTTCACACTTCTTGTGACATTAGGCAAGTAATTTTATCTCCTATTACCTCAGGTACCTACTTAGATGATAACTGCTCCTGCCCACTTAAATCGCTCTCAGTGGGCAGGCGTCAATATTGAGCAGCACTTAACAGGGTAATGCCACAGAATATCGGTACTTACTGTCCATTTTGGGTTTGGGATTGGGCCACACAGGGGCATTACAGGGGTGGAGTCAGGGAGGAACTGGCAATATTCAAGTAACCTGGGTCTCACTCCTGGCACAGCATCCTGGGGCACTGACTAGCTGTCGGGGTAGGGCACTACTGACCTGGGCCACAAAACACAAATCTCAGTCACATACAGTTCAGTCTTTCTTATTCAAGCTTGGATGTAGGCTGGGGCTGGTCTTACTTGGGTATACCATAGGGTAATAAACTGGGCTTTACTGGGTACTCTTTGATAGCAATCACTACACTCTCACTTCAAAGAAATACTCGCCTCTCCAAGGATTGTATTTTATGCATCAGCAACTTTACTAACTTCTGCAACAAGCAGTTCAAATCCTTTATCTCCAACAGTTACTTTGTGATCCAACTTGAAATCAGATGCAAACAATAAATCCAGAGCCAATTTAGGGATATGGTGTATCTTCTTCAATCCAATTTATAGTCCTAGAGTATGTACATATTTACAGCTCCTCCTGTCCATACCCATCCATTCTGGGTGTAGCAGTCTAAGGCTATGCCTGCAGCACTTGTGCAACAAGCAGATCTTCCTTTTGTTGGGACCAGACTGCCCTGTCTGTCCACACTCTCTTCCAAAGGAGTAACTCACCAGGCTACCAGCTTTGGCTTCCAACAGATGTTCCTGCTCCCAGGCTGGGATCCCCTACTTCCCACCTGGAGCACTCCTTCTCATAGTTAATGCTTTACTGGTAGAAACCTCTTCTTTGGTCAGCCTTAGTTTCTTGAACCCATCTGGGACAAGCCCCTCTTCTCAAGGGTCCCGGCAGGGGTAGAGGCAATCAAAGACCTTGTGCACTCCCCGTCAACTTTATTTATTAACTCTAACTCCTCCCACACTGTCATTCAACAACCAGGAACATTTTCATTTGCAACTTACCCAAGAATCCATCCCCTTGGGCTGGATCCTTTACCACCAACAACCTCAGAACTCTCCCCTCGGTAATTCCGGAGAGTTCTCTCCTGATCTTTAGTAATCCCCATTAAAATTGGGTTATTACACTTAGTGCTGGTGCCTGCATAGCTAAGCGGGTATATAGGACCACACAAAAAGCAGTCCTAGCTGTGCCCGCTTAGTTAAGCAGATTCCAGAACTGAATATCAGCCGGCATCCACATAACTTCCAGGTACCAGTCTGAAGTATGACTATTCCCCCTTTCTCACTTGCACCCCTCCAGAGCATCAAGAAACCCCCATCTTCCAATAATCCTTCCCTTACTCTCACCCTCCCAAAACATCAAGAAACCCCTTCCCCCTAAGGTCTCCCTGGTGCTACCTGCTCATTCATTGGTGATCTAGTGGTGAATAATATGCAGGAATGATACCCACTTGTTCCTGGCCTTCACTGCTACCCTTTCAAAATGGCTGCCACAACCTCTAGTGGCAGTCTTTCGGCATTACTGTTGATTTCGATTTAGTACTGTTTTTAGGTCTTTTTAGCCCCCACCCCAAATCATTAAATATCCACTATCCAATAGATGGAATGAGGGAAGACCAAGGCTGCATAAGAGAAAGGTTATGTATTTTATTTGCCAAGTACAAACTACAAGCTATAGTTTCTCATGGGAAAGCCGGCTGTTACACAACAGTGTTAGCTGCACAGAGTCTCCAATCATATTATCTGGTATAATCACTTTTATACAGTTATTTTTAAACAACAGTTCATAGGCAGTTAGTATGTTAATAAGGTGGTTACATGATAATAGATTAGTTAAGACTTCTTAGAAACTTTGTCATTTTCCTGTGGGAATGCATTGTTCTGTTTTTCTCCTGAACATCTGTTACCACAAGTTTGCTAACCCATGCAGTTCTGCTCTTGCACCCCTGCTCCTTCCTAGTTCTTGCTGACACCTCAACAGATCATGAGTTCTTGAGTCACACTGGAGTTGAGTTCAGGGTCACTATCACTAGGGCCTGTCAGATAGTTTGTCTTAGCAGGCCTTGAATCAAAGTTCATGGTCAGGCTCATATTATACAGTACATCATGGTATACTTTTTCCTTGCATCTCTGAGCTAGGTATATACGAGGTGGCTTATTCTTGGTTTCATTAATATCTCTCTGATCACTCTTTCTGTTTCTAGGTCTCAGACTTTATCAGCGTGAAAACCACTGATGACAGGTGCTCTTCGGGGGTTCTATATTTGGCCCTGTGCTTTTGAATATCTACCTTTCTCTTTTGGCAACTCTTATTCAAAACCTTGAATTTGTCTAGACATGATATGCAGCTTATTTATCCTCATGATACTTATTCTGCCCAAAATATTGCACTAGTTTCTTCTTGGCTTAAGTCAGAATTCCTGGTTTTACTGATAATATTTCCCTCCTTTCATCTATTTCCTTTATTATAAATGGTACAACTACCAGGCTATTATTATTAATAAATCGTTGAAATTTCACTTACAAATCTCTCAGGTAGTCATAAAATATCTTTTTACTCTAAAACAGATTCAATCGATTTGTATTTTCTTTGATTTTACAGAGCTGTACATCCTTCTTCTCTCCTTAGTTATTTCTAAGATTGAGTATTGTAATTTTCTGTATCAAGATCTTCTGGCATTGCAATTATGTAGATCACAATTAATATAGAATTCTGCTATTAAATTACTGTATAATAAATGTTAAGTGTGTTCATATTTCACCTCTCTACATCAGTGAGTGCTGGCTACCTATATCCTTTTGTCATTCTTATAAGATTCTTGTTACTACGCACCAAGGTTATTATTCTGGCATGCCTATTTTTATTTTCAATTGTCTAATCCCATTTGTTCCTGCCAGATCTTTTTGTTACTCATAACAATTATTGTTACTTATTCCTTTAAACAGAAAAGCTTGTTTTGCTACAACTCATATTAGTGCTTTTTCTGCCACTGCTCTTACTATGTGGAATTCTTTACCATTATACATTAGATTGGAACCTTCTGTGATTAAATTCAAGGCCCAAGTTCAGTCCTGGAGTACCCCTTGCCAGTCAGGTTTTCAGGGTATCCACAATGAATATGCTTGAACTTGGTTTGCATGCACTGCCTCCATTATATGCAAATCTCTTTCATGCATATTCATCGAGGATACCCTGAAAACCTGACTGGCAAGGGGTACTCCAGGACTGAACTTGGGAAACACTATGCTAGCACATTCAAATTAGCACACTGGTTAGCACAGAGTTAATGTGGGAGTACACAGTGTTTCCTAAACAGGAAGTGGTAAGCGCTCATGTATTAATTGTTTTGCTGGTCTTGCATAGTGATGAAAAAATTAGCACAGGACATGCAATAAGAAAAATGGTCTTAGTGCACGGTAAAGTTCTGTGCTAAAACCCATTAAGCCCATTTTCTAATGCACCTTAGTGAAAAAGGACCATAAGCTCTATGGATTCACTGAATATCAGCCCCCAAATATTTTATTGCTACAAAGTATCTCCTTGAAATGGAGTCCTGGGGGTACATGGAAGACTAAGGAGTGGCTGAGTTGACTGCTATTTAAAAGCTCTATGGATTCATTGAATATAAATCCAAAAATCTTTTATTACTACAGTGTATCTCCTTGAAATGGAGTCCTGGGTGTGTCTGAAAGACCGAGGAGTGGCTGAAGTGACTGCTGTATATAAGCTCTATGAATACATTGAATATCAATCCCATTTACTGATAATATGTAAGCCACATTGACCCTGCTAGTGGGTGGGAAAATGTGGGATACAAATGTTACAAATAAATAAATAAATACATACATACATAAATAATCTTTTATTTCTATAATATATCTTCTTGAAATGAAGTCCTGGTGGTGCCTGGAAGACTAAGGAGTGGCTAAAGTGACTGCTATATAAATGAACGGGCTATGCCGGCATTGGCGTACAACATCTGCTAACACAGCTTAGTAAATAGGGGGGTACATTTGTTATATTTCTTTTAATCGCTGTAAATTCCGCTTGAATATGTTGCTCACTCTCTACAATATGCCAAGTGTCCTTCTTACTTTTTTTTGAAACAAACTTTCAACCTTCACGGCAAGATTAACAGTCGCCTGACTTGACTGCAACACAGAAGCAGTCAGTCTTTCAGCATTTCCCACTCCGCTGATCACCAGGCTAATGTCTTCCGCAAGCACAGAACCTACAAACCGCAGAAAATGATTAGTCCTAAAACTATTTATTTGCAGTTCAGTGAGAAGAAAACAAAAGAAAAACATAAAATATACCAAAAAAAATCCTATGGTCCTTTATATGAGTTTTGTAACCCTACTCTTTGGCACAGTGCAAGTACTACAGCATACATTAGCAGTAGACTTCAGAAACTGAGATCGTACTCCATATACCCTGGCTTAGGAGTTCAAAACTCTCATGGTATGCATATGTAAAAGCAGTTAGTGTAGCTGGGTTAAATAAAGGATTGGATAAGGTAGACCCAGGGAAAGCCACTGCTTATCCCTGGATGTAGGTTGCATTGAATTTTGCTACTTTTTGGAATTCTGCCAGGTCCTTGTGACCTGGATTGGCCACTGTTAGAAGCAGGATACCTTTGGTCTAACCCAGTATGGCAAGTGTTATGTTTATATGTTCTTAACTTATGCTCCTATCCACGATCTACCCAGAACATTTCCATGTGTACAAACCTGGAAACGACACACTTTCAAAGATATGCACACAGTTACAAAATAGCACTTAGGAGTATTAGGCCCCCTTTTACTAAGCCGCGTAGGCGACTACGCACGACTAAAATACAAACTAATGCATGCGTCAAGTTTTTCCTACCTGGGCACACAGCAATGGAACGCATTGCTGCTAAACCTAAAAACTATTCACGAACTAACCAACTTCTGTAAATCTCTGAAGACCTACCTCTTCAACAAGGCATACCACAATGATCAATAACTGTAAATGTAACACTTCCCCACCTTACCTGTACCTGGAATTGTCTTCCCCTCATATCTGTTTACTTAATCTTACTATCCTGCTTATAATCGAATGAGAAAAACGCCCAAGTTCCGACCTAAATCGGGAGATGGACGTTTATCTCACAAAAACGAATAAAGCGGTATAATCGAAAGCCGATTTTTGGACGTTTTCAACTGCAATCCGTCGCAGATGCGGACAAACTTGATGGGGGCGTGTCAGAGGTGTGGCGAAGGCGGAACTGGGCGTGGTTATCTGCCGAACAGAGATGGGCGCATTTCACCGATAATGGGAAAAAAGTATGCGTTTTTAGCTAGAATTTAGGACGCTTTTCCTGGACCCTGTTTTTTCACGAATAAGGCCCCAAAAAGTGCCCTAAATGACCAGATGACCACTGGAGGGAATCGGGGATGACCTCCCCTGACTCCCCCAGTGGTCACTAACCCCCTCCCACCACAAAAAATGAAGTTTCTCAACTTTTTATTTTCACCCTCAAATGTCATACCCAGCTCCCTGACAGCAGTATGCAGGTCACTGGAGCAGTTGTTAGGGGGTGCAGTGGACTTCAGGCAGGTGGACCCAGGCCCATCCCCCCTACCTGTTACAATTGTGCTGCTTAATGCTTATTAGTCGTCCAACCCCCCCAAACCCACTGTACCCACATGTAGGTGCCCCCCTTCACCCCTTAGGGCTATAGTAATGGTGTAGACTTGTGGGCAGTGGGTTTTGAGGGGGATTTGGGGGGCTCAACACACAAGGGAAGGGTGCTATGCACCTGGGAGCTCTTTTACCTTTTTGTTTGGTTTTGTAAAAGTGCCCCCTAGGGTGCCCAGTTGATGTCCTGGCATGTGAGGGGGACCAGTGCACTACGAATCCTGGCCCCTCCCACGAACAAATGCCTTGGATTTATTCATTTTTGAGCTGGGCGCTTTCATTTTCCATTATCGCTGAAAAACAAAAACGCCCAGCTCACACATTGTTGAATAAAACATGGGCGTCTATTTTTTCCCAAAATACGGTTCGGTCCGCCCCTTCACGGACCCGTTCTTGGAGATAAACGCCCATGGAGATAGGCGTTTTCGTTCAATTATGCCCCTCTAAGTCATCCATGTTCTTTATGTAATACCAACTGTTATCCAATCTGGTATGGCGGAGGCCATAACCATACATTGTTAGCCACATTGAGCCTGCAAATAGGTGGGAAAATGTGGGATACAAATGCAATTAAAATAAATAAATAAATAAATAATGCGCACCAAAATGAACTTACCACCCGACTACTGTGTGGCTCTTGCAGTAATTTCATTTTTGGTGCGTGTCTGCTAAGTCTACGGCTAGCGGTAAGGTCTGAGACCCAAAATGGATGCATGACAATTTTGATTTTGCCGCACGTCCATTTTGGGAAAAAAAGAGGACTTTTTTACAGGTGCGCTGAAAAATGATTCTGCACGCGCCCAAAACCCGCACCTACACTACCGCAGGCCATTTTTCAGCTTGCCTGTATAACAGGACCCCTAAGTATATAGATGCACAGGTGCACACATCCATGCATACTTTAAATATTTATGCAGATAACTGGCACATAAATGTTAACACCTACTTCATAGAACTACCCCCAAGTGGACTAAGTTGGCAACACACACAACGTCATCTATGTCATTGTAATTCTATTCTGGATATTCCGGGCATGGCACCTTCCTACCTTGAGTTTCTTCCATTTTTGCATCACCTTTTCCCTTTGACCTTTAAGTTCCAAGCTGCTATTTGGAATGTACCTGTTACTGTAGAGTTTCTTAGCAGTTGTGTTTCACAGGTTAAATGCAATGAGGTATTACCTCCAAGTAATTTAGGTTCAGTTGATAGTGATTATAGAAAATCAGAACCCAAGTAGGCTGAGAAATACGTGAGTGAACAGGACTCATTTGTTTTATCAGACCCAGTATTGTGACACTTTATCCCATACCTCAGGCCAGCACTGGAAAAACTGATATATCCACGTGATACAGATACCTCAAGTCATTCTGTGGCTGAGTTACAATGACTAGCAATTTATTTGTCTTTGCTATGCTCTACAAACAATGGCAACTGCCCCCAGCATCTCTTAGTCAAACTCCCCCCCATAGCCACTTGTAACAAATTACAGTAGACAGCTTTAGTTCTGTAAAGACTTTATTGATTTCTTTTACTGAGTGTTACACAAGTCTAAAATAAGCAGTAGTGCATGACTACATACACATCAACCTCTGGATTATCTTGTCATTGCCAGTTACTTTACTTTAATGTATCCTTGCCTGAAATCCAGGGAAAGCAGGGTTCAAAATGAAATATGCCTAAGCATATTCTACAAAGCACACCTTAATTTAGATGTACTTTATAGAATAAACCTAAATTTCCACATGGTTTATAGAATATGCCAAGCGTCCGTCTGCATGACTAAATTTAGTTGCGGGAAGTTACACCAAGTCAAATTAAGCATGGACCGGGTGTATTCTATAACAAAGCACATTGATTTTAGAAATGCCCATGACTCGCTTGTGGCCATACCCCCTTTTCAACTATGTAACTTAAAATTTATGTGCATCACTTTATAGAATATGCTTAGACAGTTGTGCACATAAATGCTAATTAATGCCAATTAATGTCAATAATTGCTTGTTAATTGGCAATTATCAGCACTGATTGGCTTGTTATCTAATTAAGTTACGTGTGCAAATACAGAAAATGACTGTATTTGCGCCCACAACTTAAGTCGTGATATATAGAATCCAGGGGTTACTGTGTATCTATGTTTATTAAGATTTGATAGACTGCCATATCCAAATGGGTCACAGCGGTTTACATAGAAAGAAAATCATAAAAGGAAAGAAATTGCTGTAATAAATAGGATAGCACTAGCTAATACACACAGAACAAGATAAGCAAACAGACAGGGACCACCCCTACTCAGTGGGCATCCCCAATCAAGTCACCAAAGTCTTTCTTAAACAATAAAGTTTTAAATTTAGTAAAAGACAACTCAGCTCACAGTAGGCCCAGCAACCTATTCCAAAGCAAAGGGACCGGAAAAAAGGAAGCACTAACTGGAGAGGATTCCGAATACACTCCAGCTGGAGCTAGTATGACCAGACGATGGCCTGCAAGAGACTGAAGTTTCATACTTGGAATATAGGGTGTCATTTAGGAAGACAAATGCAGTATATTCCCCCCCCCCCCCCCCATACAATGCCTTATGAGCCAAAATCAAAACTTTAAACTCAACCCTTTAGACTATAGGGAGACAATGAAGCCACATAAGCAAATGAAGTTGCATATGAAAAGACATTGCTCTATCAGAACTCTGAGCCCTGCAGAGCAGGTGCCCTGTAGCATTTTACCATATTTGTAAGCTTCTCAAAACAGAACAACATACACCACCATGCAAAATATTACCATACTCAATCCAAGAAATAAGTAAAATATGAAAAAGGGTATGCAAAATAAAATAATCAGAAATAGTATCTGACTGCCTGGAGGTAGTAGAAAACATAAAAATCCATTTTTACAACTTCAGAAACTAGAGTGGTAAAACGGTGTTGTGATGGTCCTTTGTGTTTCAGAATGTTGAGGGTGTTTTTTCTGATTGGTCCGTCATGCGAGGGCGGGGCAGAGAGACATGGTCAGTGTTGTGGCTTCACCACCATGAATCCATGAACCCTTCAGGGAGTGACTGAGTGACTTCAGAATGTTGTCTTCAGAACATTGAGGGTGAGTTTTATTATAGTAGATCCCCTGAGAACAGTAAAGAGGGAACCAAAAGCACAGTAAAAAAAGCGCAACAAAAAGAGCACAGTAAGCCTCAAGAATGGAAGTGTAAACCTAGCTTTAATAGAATCCCTGACACAGGCTGTGTGTTTCATTGAGCTGCCTGCATCAGGGGTCTGGTACAAAAACGATTAACAAAATTACAACACATATAATTGAACAAACCTTATATGATACAGATATAAAAAAAAACAAACCACTGAAATAAACTTCATATCAGATCATTAGTGAAGACATAATAAATAAAAAAAAAGATTGTAAAAGGAACATAAATAAAATAAAAAAAACATAATACAATAAAGATGACATCTTGAAAAGAAATTAAATGAAATTGCTCAGATAAAACAGTATGCATCTAAATGAAATTACTGTCAGTAATTCTGCAGAAATTGGTTCTTCTGCTCATTCAATGCAAATGGACAAATCCAAAATGTACAATAGTAGAAACTGGAAAAATAACATGCATATATATAAAATCTTAACGGTAGAAGCCAAAATATGTTGGAAAAGTCAGTTGTTTCTGACAACTAAACTAGTTCATGAAGAAATAGTTATGATTGCACATTTTTAGTTTACCTTAGCAAATTAATGCATTTTAATTCAGCCAACGTGAGGAACACAATAATATGCAATGAATTAAACATTGCAAGTACATGTTGTTCTGGTATACTGTTGCCAAGTTAAATTCAAATTTAAATAAAAAATTTAAAAAAAACATTGATTAAGAATAATTAATGCATTTTGGTAATGAATTTAATATATGGGCTTGTGTGAAGCAATTATCACCCTTCTTTCAAAACCGTTTATTCAAGCACTGTTACAAAAGATCATAAGCCAATATTGTAATTGTATCTTTAAAAGGTTATAGCTGTTGGAGAATAAAATCTGGAGTGTTTAAAAATTCCCAGCATAATATATCTAAATAGGCACACTGCTTTTATATTGTGTACACAAAATTAAAATAAAATGTCTAGCTCACTAGTTCCCAAGCCTGTCCCCTGGCCTAGGTTGATTGGTGAAAAATTCAATAAAAATTTGGACTGTTTCTTATTCGGTGTTTCCTTTTAAAAACCTACTTGCAGGTCCCCTGAAAATTGCCCTGTATGTGACTTTCTGATGGTGGGATAAGTTTATAAGCTATCAGTTATTAGAATTTCAGAGTCACTTGAATACCTACATCAATATTGACCAGTTAACTATGGTCAGAAGACAAACTCTGACCTAGGTCTGTAACTTAGTAAATGATGGCACATAAAGATGAAAACAGTCTATCCAGTCTGCTTGATTGCAACTTTATTTTATTTATTTATTTATTTATTTATTAGGATTTATTTACCACCTTTTTGAAGGAATTCACTCAAGGCGGTGTACAGCAAGAATGAGTCAAACATAGGCAATAGACAATTACAGCAGTAAAAATATTCAAACAACAATACAAAGTATTTTTATTTTTTGTTACATTTGTACCCCGCGCTTTCCCACTCATGGCAGGCTCAATGTGGCTTACATGGGGCAATGGAGGGTTAAGTGACTTGCCCAGAGTCACAAGGAGCTGCCTGTGCCTGAAGTGGGAATCGAACTCAGTTCCTCAGTTCCCCAGGCCCAAAGTCCACCACCATAACCACTAGGCCACTCCTAACAGAACGCGAACGCCCATCTCCATGGGCGTCTATGTCCGAAAACGGGTACGTGAAGAAGCGGGACAGACCGTATTTTAGAAAAAAAATGGGCGTCCATCTTTTGTTTCGAAAATACGGTTTGGACGAACCAAATGCCCATGGATTTGGTCCTTTCTGAGCTGGGCGGTTTGTTTTTTTTGCGATAATGGAAAATAAAAACACCCAGCTCAGAAACGTCCTAATCCAAGCCATTTGGTCGTGGGAGGGACAAATGTACAACACTGCCATAGCTCTTAGGAGTGAAGGGGGCAACAACATGTGGGTACAGTGTGTTTCAGAGGCCTCCCATTTACCACCACAAGTGTTACAGGTGGGGGGGGGGATGGGCCTGGGTCTGCCTGCCTGAAGTGCACCGCAGTACCCACTAAAAGTGCTCCAGGGATAGGACTTGTTGCTGCTGTATAACCTTGGCACAGCAGTTGACACCTGAAGACTAATCTCACTGAAAACATCCTTTATTTGAATAAGCACCTTTACTCACAGTTAACTACAGATCACAGGTTGTGCCCCACTGGCAACGAGTCTCGCGAGTACTGAGATTAGCAGTAGGTCCCAGCTGGCAGAATGGTGTACAATGCCCTCTTTCAGCAACATTCAAGGTAAGAACTAAGTGCTGTAACGTGGCTAACACATGAAAGGGATCTACTACTACTATTTAGCATTTCTATAGCGCTACAAGGCATACGCAGCGCTGCACAAACATAGAAGAAAGACAGTCCCTGCTCAAAGAGCTTACAATCTAATAGACAAAAAATAAATAAAGTAAGCAAATCAAATCAATTAATGTGAACGGGAAGGAAGAGAGGAGGGAAGGTGGAGGCGAGTGGTTACAAGTGGTTACGAGTCAAAAGCAATGTTAAAGAGGTGGGCTTTCAGTCTAGATTTAAAGGTGGCCAAGGATGGGGCAAGACGTAGGGGCTCAGGAAGTTTATTCCAGGCGTAGGGTGCAGCGAGACAGAAGGCGCGAAGTCTGGAGTTGGCAGTAGTGGAGAAGGGAACAGATAAGAAGGATTTATCCATGGAGCGGAGTGCACGGGAAGGGGTGTAGGGAAGGACGAGTGTGGAGAGATACTGGGGAGCAGCAGAGTGAATACATTTATAGGTTAGTAGAAGAAGTTTGAACAGGATGCGAAAACGGATAGGGAGCCAGTGAAGGGTCTTGAGGAGAGGGGTAGTATGAGTAAAGCGACCCTGGCGGAAGATGAGACGGGCAGCAGAGTTTTGAACCGACTGGAGAGGGGAGAGGTGACTAAGTGGGAGGCCAGCAAGAAGCAGATTGCAGTAGTCTAAACGAGAGGTGACAAGGGTGTGGATGAGGGTTTTGGTAGAGTGCTCGGAAAGAAAGGGGTGGATTTTACGGATGTTGTAAAGAAAGAAACGACAGGTCTTGGCGGTCTGCTGGATATGAGCAGAGAAGGAGAGAGAAGAGTCAAAGATGACCCCAAGGTTTCGAGCTGAGGAGACAGGGAGAATGAGAGAGCCATCAACAGAAATAGAAAACGGGGGGAGCGGGGAGGTGGGTTTGGGGGGGGAAAATGAGAAGCTCGGTTTTGGTCATATTTAATTTCAGGTGGCGTTCAGACATCCAGGCAGCAATGTCAGACAAGCACGCTGAAACTTTGGTTTGGATGCAAGGTGAGATATCAGGGGTAGAAAGGTAGATTTGGGAGTCATCAGCATAGAGATGGTAGGAAAAGCCATGGGATGAGATTAATGAACCAAGGGAAGAAGTGTAGATAGAAAAGAGGAGGGGACCAAGAACAGAACCCTGAGGTACGCCGACAGGCAGAGGGATAGAAGTAGAAGAGGATCCACCAGAGTGAACACTAAAGGTGCAGAGGGAGAGGTAGGAAGAGAACCAGGAAAGGACAGAGCCCTGGAATCCAAGTGAGGACAGGGTATCGAGAAGTATGCTGTGATCGACAGTGTCAAAAGCAGCGGAAAGATCAAGAAGAATGAGGATGGAATATTGACCTCTGGATTTAGCCAGTAATAGGTCATTGGAGACTTTAGTAAGTGCAGTATCGGTTGAGTGGAGAGGGCGAAAACCAGATTGTAGTGGGTCAAGAATAGCATTTGAGGAGAGAAAATCAAGGCAGCGGCGGTGAACAGCACGCTCAAGTAATTTGGAGAGAAAAGGAAGGAAGGAGATGGGTCGGTAATTAGAGGGACAAGTAGGGTCAAGTGAAGGCTTCTTAAGGAGAGAAGGCCCTGGGAAGATCGGGGTGGAACTGGAGTCACCCCGGATACAGCTGTGAGGAAATGCAGAAGGGCTGCAAGTCCTCCACAGCACCTGGTGGGAGCGCTGGGCACCTAGAGCGGAGGCCCTGAGTGGATCGGGGTGGACCTGGGTGTCAACCCAGAGAAGGCTGTAAGGATATGCAGATGAGCTGCAAGTCCTCCACAGCACCTGAAAGGCAGCCGGTGGTAGAGGTGGGCACCTCTCAGCTGAGGAAAGGCTTACCAGGGGTTAGGCCGAAGCCAGCATTCCTCCCCCTGAGGGTCGCTTGATCTAAAACTGGCTTACACAAATGGCCACTACCTCATGGACTACCGGAAACAAAACAGGGCACACACTGACCCAGTAAGCAGAGGGAAAAGCATCATGGGAGTAGAGCCTACCAACTACCAACATCGTGAGCATGTGGCACAAGCTAGTAGAATAAACGGAGCCCAATACCCTACACCCACCACAATGCATTGCTGATGTGACTCTGCAGTGCCCTTAACAGAAAAGGTGTCACACTCACCCGAGACCCACATCAGAACCAGGGAAAGGCTGTCAGAAGATAGAACACATTCTGCTTGCATGGAGGTGGGTACAGAATTTGAGGCTGGCATACAGGCTAGCAAAACAAGTTTGTAAAGTGGGTTTCTTTTGGTGGGAGGGGGTTAGTGACCACTGGGGGAGTCAGGGCAGATGATCCCCAATTCCCTCCGGTGGTCATCTGGTCAGTTGGGGCACTTTGGGACTTTTTCGTGAAAAAAAAAGGGTCCAAAAAAAAGTGACCCAAAATCGCGGTAAAATGCCTTTTCTTCGATTATCAGCCAAGGAGAGGGCAGACAGGAAGGAGATGCACATGGATGGAGGGGAGGGGAGAGAGGAGAAATGCTGGACATGGAATGGAGGAAAGACAGAGGAAGTAGATGCACATGGAGGGGAGAGGAGAAATGCTGGACATGGATGGAGGGGAGGGAAAACAAAGGAAGGAGATGCACATGGATGGAGGGGAGAGAGAAGAAATGCTGGACATGGGTGGAGGGGAGGGAAAACAGAGGAAGGAGATGCACATGGATGGAGGGAAGAGAGGAGAAATGCTGGACATGGATGGAGGGGAGGGAAGAGAGGAAGTGAGATGAACATGGATGGAGGAGTGGAGAGAGAGGAAAAATGGTGGACATGGATGGAGGAGAGGGAAGAGAGAGGAAGGAGATGCATATGGATGGAGGGGAGTCAAAAAAGAGGATGGAGATGCATACTGATGGAGATGAGGGAAAGGGAAAAGAGGAGAAAAACTACATATGGATGGAGAAAATAGACGCTGGATGGAAAGAGGGAAGAGAGGGGGCAGAGGCTGGATGGAAAGGGGAGAGAGAGGGTGTAGATGCTGGATGGAAAGGGGAGAGAGAGGGTATAGATGCTGGATGGACAGGGGGAAGAGAAGGGGGCAGATGCTGGATGGAAAAGGGAGAGAGTTAAGATCGAGGAAAGAAGAAACGAGACTGGGACCAACACAATTAGAAACAGTAAACGGAGAGACCACAAAGGTAGGAAAAAATTAATTTTATTTTTAGTTTAGGATAAAATACTGTGGTAGCTGTTTTATTAAACACAGAAAATGGAAGTAAGGTGATATCTTTATTGGACTAATTTTAATACATTTTTGACTAATGTTTGGCGACCAAACCCTCCTTTCTCATGTCATTACAGAATACCATAACAGCAGTATACTGTCCTGACCTGAGGAAAGAGGTTTTGACTTTTGAAAGCTAATTGAAAAATGTATTTAGTCCAATAAAATGATATTATCATATTTTCCATTTTTTGTTTTATTTGAAATTTGCATCTCTTTATGTTTGCACAGTATAGGGGGACTGAGGGGTGAGACTGTTCAGGGGTGGGACTGGTGTAGGTTGCAGGCAGCCTATGAGTGGCACTGCCACTGCTCAGGTGAAGACTGCAGCAGACAAGATTTTAAGGTACCGAGGGGGGGGGGGGGGGAGGGAAATGCACTGCCTGTAAAAAAAAAACAACAACAAAAACATTCAGCACATCCAATCATTTTGAACAGTTGGCTCCTATGCCTTCTGTGTTTATCTCATCCAGACCAAAGGTCCATTAAGCCCAGTGTCCTGTTTCCTACAGAAGCCAATCCAGGTCACAAGTATTTGGCAAATCTTCAACTATTGGGGTCTCCACCACTTCAAGTGATTGGATGTTTAAGCCATCCACCAACCATTCAGTGACAAAATATTTCCTGACACTGGACCTGAGTCTACCCTGCTGGAGTATCGTATTGTGACCCAAGTTCTATGCCTTCTATTCAATTGAATAATGTTTGTTTTTTTCTGTGTTATTAACATCATTCAGGTGTTTAAATGCTTCTTTTATATCCTCCTGTCTTTCCTTCCCTGGTGTTTTTAATTTCCTGCCTAAGTATTTGCATTGATAAAACCAAGGAGAACTCCAGAACGATTAGAAAAGTGAGATAGTCTGATTTTCAGTGCTTATGCCACGAAACTTTGGTGACAATAGTGTATAGAACTGATTTCCTCGCTCCAGCGCAATAATTCCTCTTTCCATTCCAGAGACCTTGATGTAATGAATTGTGAGTTAAATTAGCTTCAGATCACAGAGCTCCAACTTCAGAATTTTTTATTCCAGATGCAGAAAGTTAATGGCAAGCACATTACCATGATGTAAAAAATATACGCTGACAGAACAAACAGCTCACGCTACCATAAAAAATAAATATCTCGTTTGCTGTCTCCACATGAGTGGCATAGGAGCCAGTTCTATGGGTGCTTGAGTACCTCCAATATTGACCAAACCTTTGACTGTGTCCAGAGAGGGCTAATTTCCATTGGGGTTAGCACCCCCAATCATTTTGAAAAGTTGGCTCCTATGATTGAGTGGGGATTGGTTCATACACTGACAGGAAGGGAGATATTTTTTAAAAGGCTGGACTCCCCAACTTCCTCAATCTTTCCTAACCCCCTCCCCCCAGCACCCCTCAACCTACATCCTTGGACTTCTCTAGTCCCTTGACTAGAGACTTTCATACTGCTGTTCACTACCCCTCCTGAACCAATAATACTTATTTGGTGAAGGGAGATGTCCAGTAATGTCCTTCTCCTACCACTAAAAAGGCAGGAGAGGCCTCCATGGAAAACAAAACAAATCACCAAAAAGTAGAGGCTGACTGATGAACAGACCAACTTGGGAGACGATGTTGAAGACGTTTAATAAATCAACTTGCACAAAGGACCCGACACGGTCCGTGTTTCGGCACAAGAAGTGCAGGGATTTTCAACCTAGTTTTACACCTAAACTCCATTTGTATGTACATTTATCTCATGCATAACCCATTATGGACATCCTAAGAACCTGACTGGCTAGGGGTGTCCTGAGGACTGGGTTGAGAACCACTGCTAATGGTTTTACTGTAGATTGTTCTGGCTATAATCCCCAGGAGAAAAGTTAATGTGGAAAAAGTCAGTTGTAAACTACTATGCTAAAGGATAGTGCAGTTTATTCCTCAAGCCTAGAGTATGGCTGAGGCTAACTGGGGAAGCAGGCCTTACAATGCTGGCCAATACTTTAATACATGTTTTGAGTAGGAAAAGAATGGTTGAAATATCGTAGTGGGTCTGTTCACGCAAAATGTAGTACAATCATTTAAAACAGATACAAAATGCCTGGGAACTAAGTTTCTTTTTAGGTTTCCTTGGAAATGTATAATATTACTACTACTTATTTCTATAGCGCTACTAGACATACAGTTGAGGGATGCCTCTGTTGTATTTTATGAGCTTGCGCAGTTGTGATTCTTCATTCAAAACAAAAAATCTGGCATGGGGACTTCTTCTGTTGTTTAAGTTTCATGGACATTATAGAAAAGGGCTTGAGATGGTCGGTCGGTTTTCCCTCTTTATTCTTTTGAGTTTTTTTAATCATCACCTCTGCATTATTTCTTTCTTGGATATCACTTTATAGTAGTCTATAACTTTCATTTTCCTGTATAGTTTTGAGGTATCATATTTTCTTCTTGTTTCCTTTATATGAAAAATTACTGTTCAAGATTGTATTGTCTTGATGTAAATTGATGTTAAATAAAACATAAAATTTAAAAAAAACAGATACAAAATAAAATCAAAATATAAATATAGGATGTTGAGGGTAGGATTTAAAATGTTATATAACTGGATGCATCAAATGTCTGACTGAAGGAGGATATTGTGCCTTTTCAGTGCAAATATCTATGTACAATTTTGTTTTTTTTATTTCTGTACTTTGTATATTTTAATAATCTTTTGTTCTGTTTTCTTGTCCCTTTTTTACTTGCAAGATGGAATGTCATTCTGACTTGTTTTTCCCATTTCTCTGTTGCTTGAGCATGTGGAGCTGAAGAAAAAGAAAGATTCTGGATCTTACTTTCATGTTGTTTAGAGATTATCCTGATGATGAAACCCTTGAAGAGATGGAACAAATCTTTCGGGGGCAGGTTTTGTGCTAGGACTTTGGATTTGTAGGAGAGTTGGAATTCAGTTTATTTGAGAGGATTTTTGTTTCTGTGCTTTAAGAGGTCCTTTTACTAAGCTGAGGTAAAAGGGGGTCTGCGCTAGTGTCAGCACGTGTTTTTGACACCCGCTGAGGCCCCCTTTTACCACAGCGGGGCAAAAGGCCATCTTCTTTTCTGGAAAAGAAATGGCCATGTGGTAAGTGATTCAAAAAATGCCCACTAGTTATAGCGTTTTATCAGTAATCCAGTATAATTGTAAAGTACACAGTTTAGCAAATGATTACCGTATTTAATTTTTCTTCAGACCATCAGAGGTAGACCCGAAGTCACTTATAAATCACCACTACATTATGAATATTTGAATATATAAATATTTGAGACCTATGACGAAAAGGGTTAGAACCCCATCACCATAGAAAAATAATGTTGTGGTGATTTATAAGTGACTTCGGGTCTACCTCTGATGGTCTGAAGAAAAATTAAATACGGTAATCATTTGCTAAGCTGTGTACTTTACAATCATGCGGTAAGTGAACCATTTGCTGGCAATTACCACTGGGTAAGCATTGGCGCTACAAAATAGAAAATATTTTTGTAGTGCTGGAAATTGAACGCGCTAGGGATAGGAACTACCATTGGGCTCCTGTGGTAGCCCAGCAGTAGTTCCAGATTGTTGTGCCTGCCATAATAACATCAGGACTGGATTACTGTAATGCACTCTACACTGGTCTGACTACAAAGGGTCTGCACCAGCTCCAATTGATTCAGAATGCTGCAGCAAGACTAATAGAAGGTCGCAAGTGACGTGACCACATCACACCATTCTTGCAAAAACTTCACTGGCTACCAGTACAATACAGGACTAAATTTAAAACTATGATCTTCAAGACCCTTAAAGGAAATAGCCCCGAGTACTTGAAGAACTGGGTGACCCTCTACACACCGCCAAGGACACTAAGGTCTTCCCAAGGGGTATCCCTAACCATAGCCTCTCCAAAAGACATTACACAATGTGATATTCGCAAGCGGACCTTCTCTGGAGCAGTCCCCACACTCTGGAATGCACTCTCTGAAAGGCTCCACTTAACACAAGACTATCTCTACCTCAGGAAGCAGGTGAAAGCTTGGCTCTTCAACCAAGCCTTTAATGGAAGAAGTAACTAACTTGTTAGTCTCACTCACATACACAAGGAGTGACATGGGCTGCACATACTGCAGCAGGACAGGTTTATCCACTTCTGGCCTAGCTGAGAACATTTTATCATCTCTATGACCTCATGTGCAACTTTCTTTAAATTAGCCACCTTATTTTCCAACTCCTCTTACTGAAGAGCCCTAACTTCTTTAGCATTTCTTCATATAGGAGGAGTTCCATCCCCTTTATCATTTTAGTCGCTCTTCTTTGAACCTTTTCTAATTCCGCTCCATCTTTTTTGAGATATGGTGACCAGAACTGAATGCAGTACTCAAGATGAGGTCACACCATGGAGCGATAGAGAGGCATTATAATCTTCTTTGTCTTATTTGCCATCCCTTTCTTAATAATTCCTTGCATCCTGTTTGCGTTTTTGGCCACCACCACACACTGGGCAGAGGATTTCAGCATATTGTCTATAATGACACCTAGATATTGTTAAAAAGTCAATTATTGGTACTAATTGGCTCATTATTCAATTAAATTGCTTGAGCAAATTGCATGTACACCAAATTTGCATACTCAATTTTTTGTAACTTTTATAGAATTAGAGGGATAGTATGCACTCTTTAAGACGAGTGCCCACTCGTAACAATATTCATTCCAGAAAAAAAAAATGAAGAAAACTACATGCAAATTTTCTGACTGCCCATTTATAGTCTATCTTTCTATACAGAGGTGCTACAGGGTTCTTTCCTTACATCTGCACATCTGTGGACATGAATTGAGGCTACATTAGAAGCCCATGCTGAGGTAAGTCAAGGGTCAGACACCACAAGAAGTGGCATTTGTAGTCTGGCATTAATGGCCTAGCTACAAGTATCTGACTAGCTCAAGTATTCCGGTGTTGCTGTCCATTATAAATATTTATGATGTGCTTGTTTAAAATGAGGTTTTCCCAATTTTGGAACTTTTTGTTTTTGTTTAATCTATTCATTTATATAAGAAAATGCATGCAATCATTTGTATGCATGCTGATCTATAGATATACGCATGCACTTTAAATTTTTAGCTGGCTAAATGAACAAAATGTACACTCAGAAATGCACATCCCTGTAGGATAGTGCTGAAATAGTCAAGCATGTTAGGTTCCTGCTTTATGTTATTAAAACTAAGTGCCTTCAAACCTTTGTAAATTCAAAACTGACAAGAATGTAGCGCATCAGAGACATTAGAAAAATCCAAAAATAGGGCATCAGCATGTCCTTCCATCTTTCTGTTCATTTTTAAATCATTTCCTCATCTTGAGGGAATAAAAATAAAACAGAGTCATGGATAGTGAAAATCCCTGGAAATAATACAGAACTGGAATGTGTGGGATTGCCATTAAATTGTATTCAAAACCAGTGAATGTGACATTGATTGAATGTATAGATTGGATATGGCCCGAATCATTTTTGTTCCATTCCATTACCTACACATTTACTGAAGAAAAGACCATTAGTCTGAAATGGTTTGTGTCAAAACCTGAATACGTAAAAAGCATCTACATCCTACTGGGAAGTAAATTATTAGTGATTTCTGAATCAAAACCCTTTTAGATACCTGATGAGGTAGTTGCCGAATTAGGTGCAAAGTCCATTGATAGCTCAGGACCTTGTACCTAATTGTCAAAGGACAAGGTATACATGTACTTTCCCTTTGAAAATTGCCCATGGGTACAAAGAACTGTGGGGCCCTTTTACAAAGGTGTATAAGGACCTACATGTATCCAGCATGCGCCAAATTGTCATTACAGCCTGGCTACCACATGCTCCAGGCAGTAATTCTGAATTTGGTGTGCGCCAAAAACACGTTGTAGAAAATATTTTCTATTTTCTACCATGTAGCGCTTACCCAGCGGTAAACGGCAGTGGGCACTTGCTGCATGCCTACCACCCGGGTAGGGCGTGAGACCTTACCGCTAAGTCAGGCCGCACATCCATTTTCTGGCCCCTTAAAAAAAGGCCCTTTTCCCAGGACACAGTAAAAACTGTCCCGGCGTGCACCCAAAAGACACGCTCATATTGCCACAAGCCACCTTTTGCTGCGGCTTAGTAAAGAGGCCCCTGTATGCACTTTGCACCTGATTTTCCTGTGGGCAGATGTCTGTTGTGAAACAGTGCAGTTGATTTTGAAAATCCCATCTATGTGTGTTGTATTTATGTGGTTCTATTTATGCCTATCATAAGTACATAAGTAATGCCACACTGGGAAAAGACCAAAGATCCATCGAGCCCAGCATCCTGTCCATGACAGCGGCAAATCCAGGCCAAGGGCACCTGGCAAGCTTCTCAAACGTACAAACATTCTATACATGTTACTCCCAGAATTGTGAATTTTTCCCAAGTCCATTTAGTAGCAGTTTATGGACTTGTCCTTTAGGAAACCATCTAACCCCCCTTTTAAACTCTGCCAAGCTAACTGCCTTCACCACGTTCTCCGTCAATGAATTCCAGAGTTTAATTACGCGTTGGGTGAAGAAAAATTTTCTCCGATTTGTTTTAAATTTACTATACTGCAGTTTCATCGCATGCCCCCTAGTCCTAGCATTTTTGGAAAGCGTGAACAGACACTTCACATCCACCTGTTCCACTCTACTCATTATTTTATATACCTCTATCATGTCTCCCCTCAGCCGTCTCTTCTCCAAGCTGAAAAGCCCTAGCCTCCTTAGTCTTTCTTCATAGGGAAGTCATCCCATCCCCGCTATCATTTTAGTCGCCCTTCGTTGCACCTTTTCCAATTCTACTATATCTTTCTTGAGATGCGGCGATCAGAATTGAACACAATACTCAAGGTGCGGTCGCACCATGGAGCGATATAACGGCATTATAACATCCTCACACCTGTTTTCCATACCTTTCCTAATATTACCCAACATTCTATTCGCTTTCCGAGCCGCAGCAGCACACTGAGCAGAAGGTTTCAGTGTATTATCGACGACGACACCCAGATCCCTTTCTTGGTCCCTAACTCCTAACATGGAACCTTGCTTGACGTAGCTATAATTCGGGTTCTTTTTCCCACATGCATCACCTATCAATATTGATAGCCCTTTGACTGATTATCTATTTATGCCTAATAATGGCCAGTTAACTCTGAATATTGGGAGCTAACTGGACTACGGCCCTGAAACACCCTCGACGTAGCCGGCGTCCACTTCAACGCTAACCAGTCACTTTCAGCACCACTAACCAGTTAAGTGCTGCTGACAATGACTGGATAGCTGCAAACATGCGAATTAACCAGTTGGTGGCCTTTCCCAGCTGGTTAACTCACTTTGAATATCAGCCGATTCCTTTCTATAACTAGATGCATTTTAATATTATTGTTAGTTTTGGGGGCAATATTCATTCTGCAGAGGCCAGCGTAAATCCTGACCACCATGGGCAGATTTCAGACCACATGGTCAGTGCCAGGCCAAATCTGGATACCAGAACTGAATATCCAGGACATCGGCAGCTACTGGAAGTTACCCGAGTCTAGCCAATATTCAGTGCTGGTATCGTAGTAACATAGTAAATGATGGCAGATAAAGACCTGAACGATCCATCCAGTCTGCCCAACAAGATAAACTAATTTTACAGAAGATAGGATTGGCACTCAATATCTGCAGCTCCTGGATAACTCCCAGCTCTGCCTTAGCTGTGCTTTCAAATCACCCTAGCACTAGCAGTGGTCTATGCTGAAATTCAGCACCACTCTCCGGTTAAGTGCCAGTCAGTGAGAATTAACTGCGTAGAAGCTTGTAGCTACCAGTGGTGTAGCTACAAGTGGGTTTGAGTGGGCACAGGCCCACCCATTCTTGGCTCAGGCCCACCCAAAGGTGGTACCTCACTCCCCTCTCTTCCTCTCCTCCTCCAGTGGCCCGGCATCAGCCACCTCTCTGAATCCCCCTGTCCCTCCCCAGTGTACCTCAGAGGCATCCTGGCAGCTGCAGCAATTCATCTTCGCTGTCTGCACTGCCCCCCCCCCCCCCCCCCCACAGGCTTCCCTCTGCTGTATTCCTCCTTCCTTGGCTTTACTTTCTATTTCCTCACTGGCAGGATGCAGCAGAGGGAAGCCTGCAGGGCTGGCGTAGGCAGTGAAGAAGAATCACTGCAGCTGCTGGGACACCTACACTGAGGAGAGAAAGGGGACTCAGAGAGGGGACAGATGCCGGTTTTGGGGGGCAGGGGAGTTGGGAAGGGCAGAAGAAATGCAGAGCTAAGAGGGGTGGGGGCGGGGGAGTTGGAAGGGCCTACCCAAAATAGTAGTTTTGACTATACCCTGCCACATACCCTATTAAATCATGTTGAATATTGATTTCTATATATTTTTTTCTTTTACTTTGTTCTTAGTTTAACTAAATGAAACATTATGGAGAGATGGAGAATAATAGAAGGCGCTTTCTCTCCAGACATATAAGGTGACATCGATGTATGGTATTGTACTCATATGTACAATGTAAAGATAAATGTGTTTCTACATTCCAAGGTTTTACTTTGAATACATGAATAACCCAATCATTTGCAGAAGAGCAACAGAAAATTAGGTACAGGAAGTCAATAGGAACCAAAAATAAAAATTTCATTTGTGATGATGAGTTGGGTTCAAACCCAGGTGACTAGATAGGAAAAACAAATGACTCTAATCCATTAAACTACTTTGACTCCTTCGTCTTTACCAGAAACTTGCAGATAGAATGTGTTGCTGGGAACCTGACGGCTATAAATACTTTAAGAGATCAAAGTTCCTTTTGCAGAATTGCACTTAACCTGGGCCTCTGTTTGTCTAGAGAGAAAAACCAATATGACAGCAGTATTCAAAAGCACTTTTTAGTTAAGAAAAATTGCTGGGAGCTGCAAAACAGCTTATGGCAAACCTCCTAACCCCTCTGATCACAACCCAAACCCCTGACAACAACCCTAAAAAAACCACCCAGTCCATTCCAACCTCCATGAACCCCTCCTGGCACCAACATTTGGCAGTTTCACCCCCCCCCCCCCCCGGCACTTACTGGGGATATGTGTGGTACAGTGTCAGGGAAGGAGTAGTCCCCCTTTGCCTCCTGTCCCATTGCACTGAAGCAAAGGTAGCTGTAGCTTGTAGACAGGATTATCAGAAACTGGAGTCTTGAAAGCATGACTCAGTAAGGCAAAGGTAGGTAGGTGTAACCTGGACTGAAATACCAGGAGTCAGAGTCTTGGAAGCAGGAGACTTTGAAACACTGCTTCAAGACTCATTTTTAGGAATCTTTGGAGCAGGTGAGGGCACCCCAGACCTGAGGATCATGGCAGTTACAAAGCCTTTCAGATTGCACAGAATTACATGCATAAATGGTTCCCAAACCTGGTCCTGGAGGCACCTCAGCCAGTCAGGTTTTTGGGATATCCACAATGAATATTCAAGAGAGAGATTTGCATGCAATGGAGGGAGTGCATGCAAATATATTTCATGAATATTCATTGTGGGAATCCTGAAAACCTGACTGGCTGGGGTGCCTCCAGGACCAGGTTTGAGAACCTAAATCATTATGATGCTTATTTTAGAAGTACCAGTCACATTTTACATGTTCATAAATTGGTACTTAAAAGCCTATCATGCATATACATCTAAGTTCTGATTTTACAAAGCTGGGACATGGGTGTCAAAAACTGAAAAATTTCCAAATAGATAGGGGTATGGTCTGGGCGTGTTTTAGGCAGGCCCAAAAAATAGATGTTTATTCCCCATGTCAGAAGGGAATGAACATCTATGTCCAAAAAGAAAGATGTCAAGAGTTAGACCTGCTACCGGGTATGTCTAGACATTCATATTCTGCCACAGAGATATTTGTGTTCTTGTGTTGCCCTATTGATATTTGAGACACCTATTTTTGGGGGTGTTCATGCTGCACATTACCGGCGCATAAATGTCCATTTCACCATGTATTTTAGAAAAAGCTCTATGTCAGCAGATTATGTTCTAAGATACTAGAGGAACTTCAGATGTCCCAACTTGGACATCTAAATTCTGATTTGGACGTCCATTCTAAAATGCCAATCCATGTGTCTTAATTATTAGTCTGGAAAGGGGGTAGGATTTACAGTGTTCTAGAGGCAGCACCATTTAGACCAGTGGCTCTCAACTTTTTTTCAGTCATAACATAAGAAAATAAGCATTGCCATATTAGGACAGACCAAAGGTTCATCAAGTCCAGTATCCTGTTGCCAACAGCAGCCAATCCAAGTCACAAGTACCTGGCAAGATCCCAAAAAAGTAAAACAGATTTTATGCTGCTTACCCTAGAAATAATCAGTGGATTTTCCCAAGTCCATCTTACTAACTGTAAACCCTTGGATTAAAAAATACATTTAAATATTTAAATTACCTGGAGCTGGTTCTTTGGGGTTAGGCTTACCATATGGTTCCAGAAAAAGGAGGATACATTGATCCAGTCCAGGTTTTGCTTCCATTGAAAGCAATGGAAGTAAAACCCAGACTGGCTCAATCTGTCCTCCTTTTTCTGGAGTTCATGGTAACCCTATTTGGAGTTATTGGTGGTCAGTAAGGACCCTGTCTTGGGTCCAGATGATGTCTGGGTGCCTCAGAGGCTGGAGCCACAGCAGGATGCAGTTCCAGCCATGAATAAGGTTTACTTATGGAGCAGGAGGAGGCAGGAAAATGGCTTGCTTTGGGACTGGCTGCTGGAGCTCCAGCACAGCTTATAGACTACTGCTTAAGCAGGTTTTTTTCAGCGCCAATTTTTAAGGCACCATATATAGAATGTACCCCTATATGGTTAGTGCCGGGTCGGTCCAGGAGTGGGGTCAGGCCAGAATTGGAAATTAGGTGGACATCATATGTATTCAAGGTCTGTGCCTGGATAGCTAACTGATCATGTTGAACTGCCTATAACGCTGTCCCAACTATGCTCAGTTAGCTACCCAAGTACAGCACTAAATATCAGCCATACTCAGATCATTTCCAGGCACTGCAAATACTCAGATATTGAGTGCTGGTACCTAGTTAAGAGCTGGCACTGAATATCTGGCTGTAATTTAGCCAACAGTAGTAAGCATTTTAAGAAATACTTGACCACCTCTGGCTGAATATTGCTCCTCTAAGGAAAGTGCCTGAAGAGTGCCTAAGCGCTATTCTGTAATGGCACGTAAATGGAAGGGGGTGCACACATGAGCAGAGCATGAATGGGCAATGGGCAGGCCTCCCACTTACACAGGTAACTTACAGAATACTGTAAGTTATGCACCTGCTGTGTTACTGCGGACATGTAAACATAAGGCAGTCAGATAATGGATAATGGATTCTGAACACCCAGGTACCATTACAGAGTAGGATCTCACTATCAGGGAGCAGTGGAGGAGTAGCCTAATGGTTAGTGCAGTGGCCCGAGAACCAGGTAAACTGGGTTTGATTCCCTTGTGACTTTGGGCAAATCAGGGCCGCCGAGAGGGGGGGGACAAAATTCCCCGGGCCCAGGCCTCCAAGGGGGGCCCGGCGCCGCAATCCCCGGTCTCACCCGCCCGCCCTCGGCTCTGTCGACAACCCCCCTTCGTCCACCACCAGGACCCCCTGCACGCAAATCACAGTGCCTCACCTCCATGTGAAAGCACAGCGGCACTTCCCTCCCTGTGTCCTGCCCTTGTCTGATGTAACTTCCTGGTTCCGTGAGGGCGGGACACAGGGAGGGAAGGACCGAAGGGAGGCGATCTGCCGCTGTGCTTTCACACAGTTGAGGCACTGTGATTTGAATGCAGGGGGCCCGGTGGCGGACGGAGGGGGGCTGTCAATGGAGCTGGGGGTGGGCGGGTGGAGACTGGGGACTGCGGCGCGGTGGCCTGGGGGGTGGCAGTGAGGCCCCGGGGGCGGCCTTGCCCTGGGCCCAGCCCAGTCTCTCGGCGGCCCTGGGGTAAATCACTTAACCCTCCATTGCCCCTGGTACAAAATAAGTACCTCTAAATAATATGTAAACCACTTTGATGGAAAGGCAGTATATCAAGTTCCATTTTCTTACCCTTGCCTAAATGGAAGCACCCACTAACACAATTGCCCTCTCACATGTCTAAGCAGCAATATTCAATTCTGGGCATGATTTTCTAATTATCCAGATAATAGGAACTGGTGCTCTTAGGGTTGTCAACTAGATCCAGATTCACCCAACAGGATTGATCCAGTCCTGGACTTACCCCATTGTATGCAGGGACTTGTGGTTCTGATTTCCCCATTGGATTCCCTAAGACAAGCAAAACACTGACCGTGGTAGCTGAATTTTAGCCTGCATTCTTCTAGGTGAGCTGCACAAATAGCAGGGGCAATGTGAAATGTCTGGACAGTCAGGGCCCTGTTTACTAAGCTGCACTAGAGGCGCGTTAGCATTTTTAGATTGTGCCAGGCATTAGCATGACGTTTAGATGCCTATAATATTCCTATGGGCGTCTACATGGTTAGCATGCACTAAAAATGCTAGCGCACCTTGGTAAACAGGGCCCTCAGAGTTATATGTACTTTTAAAAGAAATAGGAGGAGATATTTTTTCACTCAATGAATAGTTAAGCTCTGGAACTCTTTGCCAGAGGAGGTGGTAACAGCGGTTAGCTATCTGGGTTTTAAAAAAAAGGTTTGGACAAATTCCTGGAGGAAAGGTCCATAGTCTGCTATTGAGAGAGGACATGAGAAGCAAACGCTTGCCCTGGGATTTGTAGTATGGCGTGTTGCCACGATTTGGGTTTCTGCCAGGTACTTGTGACCACTGTTTGGAAAACAGGATACTGGGCTAGATGGACCATTGGTCTGAACCAGTATGGCTATTCTTATGTTCTTTTTCAACAGTGCTATAATGGATAGCATCAACAAATTTACCTATGATTTGAAACATCAGAATGAGATGTTTCAAATTATATTTTCCAAACCAGTACAAAAAAAAGCCAGTGATATACAACAACCAAACTCAAACAAAACAAAAACAAAAATTTAAACTGATGTCCCTTTTATTAAGCTGCAGTAAACAGTAATGCGTGCTTACCGCAACAAAAATGGTGAACCGGGGGGGGAGGGGCACACTGAGGCATCCCGTGGTAATTTTACTGTGTGCATGCGCTACCCACATGCTAAAAAATAAAAGGTTTATTTTTTTTGGCACAGGGGACGTGTCTGGGGATGAAAAGTGGGTGCATCTATTCAATTTGGTTTGTGTATCGGCATTGCTGCATGCTAACTGTTCAGCACAAGCTTAGCACATGGGTCCCTACTGCCTACAAAATAATGGTAAAATTAGCACTTAGCAGTTAATGGAAAAATCTGAAAATCACTCATTTTACCCCTGTGGTAAAAATGGCCTTAGCACATGGGAAAGACCTTCGTATGGGTGTTCTAAGGACACTTTTTACCACAGCTTAGTAAAAGAGCCCCTGAAAGAAGAAAAGCCTCAGTGCAAATTGGTGTAAATACCCGTTGCACTATTTGTCTCTATTATCCCCCCCCCCCCAAATAGGGCTGACGCACCACCGCCCAGCCCACTTTGCAAGAGAAGCCAATGGAAGGGGCATGGTTTTCACGCCTAGATTCCCTTCCGCCCTGTGCAGCCGCACCGCCTGCACATAGCTTGCTACGGCCCTGCTATCATTAGCATATGAACCCCCTTAAGTTATTAAAAAACAAACTTCTCTTTATATATCAATAATGTAACTTCTAACAGTGCCAAAATTATTTCCATTTTGAAACTTATCTTGCAGTGAAGTAATGAATCAATGTAATAATGCTGTTGCAGTTACTAATCCAGTCTGGTCCAACACGTTTTGAGATTCTGCTTCAGGGACTGAAAGACCTCGCTGCAAAAAGCAAAAACTTCAATCATTTTAATATTTCAAATAACTCCATACACACTTAAAAACTCCACAAAATTCACTCACTTCAGCTTAATTAACCTGTGCAGGAACTGCTATCGGACAGCAACAACATGGCAGCTAGCCTCATAATTGATGGCAATATATAACGGAAAGCTTTACAACAGCAAATTATATTTGGCAACATGACTGCATGCTGACCTCCATATGTAGAGGATGTTTGAGGCAGTTAAGAGCTGCATCACCAGACAGCACATGACTTAGTGCAAAAATAATAACAGTTTTCAGAAGCATGTTTAAATCAAGTTACCGTTTTTAATAAACAAAAAAGTGAATGTGAAGATTATCGGTAATATGATAAGCAAGATACAAGGGTAAGATGTTTGCCTGGCATTTTAATCTGTCAGCCTGTCATGCTCCTGACCCAAAAAAAAACACTCAGGATTGCTAGGCTGCCTGCTGAGCAGTCATAGCTCTGTAATTTTGTCTTTGCAAAGGGCCTTCACACCTTTTCAGACTCGCTGGTACAAATTCATTATAAATGCCTGCTCAAATACTTCTTCATCAATATTTCTAACTCGAGAAAGCATCTAAGAAAAATATCCTGGCTCTTCTGACCCCTGATCAGTCAATCAAAAATATGTGCCAGACAAGTGGCGTTACCCGGGGCATCCAGAGCACAAACATACCGCAGAGATACATCTGAAGTATCATAATAGAGGTAGCAGAAGCACAGGCAGTTCTTGTTTGCCCAAAAGTCCATTATTAATTTTTTAAATGGGAAAAAGAGGAAAAAGTCTGTGAAAGGTAGCTAGAGACCAGACAACCTTCCCTCCCCCAACCACCATCAATATACCGGTATATCAACATAGAAAGTAGAGTGTTCTCTGAAGGTAACAAGTACCTAGTGGCTTGTGGTACACTTTACAGTAAGGGATTCAATAAATGAAAGCTGCAATTTAATGCCTCTTACCCCCAAGAATACAGTGTGCCATATAGCTTCTCCCTCTCCTTCACTTCTTACCCTGCTCACCAGTCGCTGCTTCCTACTTCTTCACCCTGCATGCTCCTCTTTTTGCTTCACTTCCTATCTTATCTTCTTCTCCCCTCTTTCCCCCACCTCCTCACTCTCCTCTCTTTCCCTCCTGCCCCATATACCTTTCTGCCCTCCTTTCCCCTCCTGACCCATAGTCTGCAATCCCCATGCTTTGACCTAATTTCCTGTCTCCTACCACTTCTCTCTTCCCCTCTCACTTACCTAACTCCCCTCTCTCCGCCCCCACTGACATATTCTATTGTCTCTTTCCTTCTGACTCCCACCCTCTCTCTGCATTTATTATTCTCTACCTAGCACCACTATTTATCCGTAGGCCTTTCTTCATCCTAAAGTTTCTTCCCCTTCCTCCTCTCTCTTTCCTTTTCTGTCCAACAGTGGTAGTCCACCTTTTTCCCTGAGGCTTTGCTTACTTTGCTTAACCTGGCCAAAACAGTCTCTCCATATAGTTCCTTTCCCCCCTCTCTCTCTGGTAGGCCTCCACTCCTCTCTCTTCCTTTCTTGTCCCCAAACTCCTCTCTTTGTCCCCCTCCCCCCCCCCACTACTCTTTCATTCCTTCCCGATTCCCATCCTGCTCTCCCCTATCTGCCCCTTACTTTTCTCTGTTTTCCCAGTTCTTAACCTCTACCAAGCTCCAGTATTTTCTACTCATATCCCCTCCGTCCCCTGCACCCCCCCCCCCAGCCAAAGTACTCTATCCAGTATCTCCCATCTCCCTCCTAGTCCAGAGGGCTAGTCTGTCTGTCTCCCCTCCCCTTTCCCCAAAGGCTAATCGTAATCCTCAGGCCCCCCCAAAAAAACTACCTCTCTCTGGGTTCAGGCCAAAATCTATCTAGTTCCTCTCTCTTTCTACCACCATTGGCCCTCACTTTCTCTAGAGGTCCAAGTTCAGGTAGCAGTGCCAAGTTTGGGCCTGTGGGGGTTCCTAGGCTGCAGGTATGAGGGGCCTATGGGGGTTCCTAGGCTTCTAAACATAAAGTGTGTTAGAAAAGGCTAGGTAAGCATGTTAAAAAGCTCCCTACACATAAGAACATAAGCATTGCCATGTGTCCTCACTGGCATCATGATTTCTGCACCTGTCTGCTGTCCATCTGATTACTGCTGCTTTCTGGTGTGGCCACGGGCTACATAGTGGGCTACAACAAAGAGGAAAAGTACCAACCAGTCAATAGCTGACTGAAATAGGAAAAAAGCTATGGTAGCATGCATACATGGGTTAAGGACTGCCAAGCTAAAAAAAAAAAAAGAAACAAATAGAGCTATGTGATGCTGGACATGGGGGATAGGAATACAGAGGGGTGATACTGGACAAAGGGGGCAGACGGACATAGACATGGGGTAGATAGGGACACAAAATGGTGATGCTGGACACGGAGAGGATAGGCAAATGGAGATTGGAGATGTTGAATTAGGGAGGGGGGAGGAAAAGAACTGAGAGAGAAGATGTAAGGTGGGCATTGAGTGAGAGAAATGTCAAATGGACAAGAGACCCTAGAAAGACAGTTAAGAGAAGACAGAGAAAAGCAGAAACCAGAGACTGGGACCAACACAATCAGAAAAATAAAATTACCAGACAACAAAAGTAGACAAAATAATTTTATTTTCTATTTAGTGATTAGAATATGTAAGTTTTTGGAATGCACATCTGAATTCTGTGTGTATGACTTAGGCCAGATATTCTGATAGCATGAATTTTCCATGTAGCAATCTGTTGTAATTTGGCTTACTTAGGGGTCCTTTTACTAAGCTGCAGGACAAAGGGCCTTGCGGTAGCAGCGGGGGCCATTTTACTTCAGCCTGTAAAATGCCCCCCCCAAATGGCCACGCGGAACGATAACTCTTATAGCATGGACATGCGGCGGGGAGCACTTACCACTGCAGTTATTTGTTGGGGGTGGAGCATGGGATGGGACATGGGTGTGGCAGGTAGTATTTTTTTCTCTTTTAAAAAGTTGGCAATTCTATGCCACCACTGTTGCTCTTGCATTGTTGGAAAGAGTCTCCTCATCTCTTGCACCTAGAATTACATAAGACTATTCTTCGCACTTCACAGTGAATGCTCTGTCCGCCCCTTCCTTCCTACCACCCTGCTTTACCCACTTATTCTGGCTCGTCATGTCTCACCTTGACTACTGCAACTCCCTTTATGCTGGTCTCCCTCTCTCCTCCTTCAAACAACTTCAACTAGTGCAGTCTACAGTATCTAAATTGCTCTACAATTCTCATTGTTTTGACCACGTTACCCCATTCCTCCACTCTGAACACTGGCTCCTCATTTCTACCTGAATCACATTCAAAATCCCTCTCCTTGTGCACAAATCTAGGTCTCCTTCTGTCCTGCCTATCTCAATAACCTCCTTATTTCCTATGTCCCTCTCCATTGTCTACACTCAGCCGATAACAAGCTTCTAGTATTGCCCTCCCCACCCAACTTCACTTTTGCATATTCCATATCCCGTCACTCTGTATTTAGATATATATTAGTCCTAAACTCTGGAATAACTTACCACTTTATATAAGGAACCAACCCTCACTCCCTGCCTTTAAACAAGCTCTGAAAACCCACCTTTTCTCTATCTGTTTCTCCGCTATTAATTAATTGTGTCTACTCAGAACTGATCATGTACCTCTTTTCTAATTTTCCTTTCATGTATTTTGGCAGTATATCAAGTGTGCAAAATATATAAATAAAACATAAGAATAGCCATACGGGTTCAGACCAATGGTCCATTTAGCTGAGTATCCTGCTTCCAACAGTGGTCAATACAGGTCACAAGTACCTGGCAGAATCCCAAATAGTAGCAAGATTCTCTGCTACTGATGCGTTCCCTATGTCTATCTCAATAGCTGACTATGGCCTTTGCTCCAGGAACTCGTCCAAATGGTTTTTTTTCTAAACCCAGATATGTTAACCACATCTGCTGGCAATGAGCTCCAGAGCCTAACTATTCATTGAGTGGTAAAATATTTATTTCCTCCTATGCGTTTTAAAAGTATTACCATGTAACTTGAGCGTCCCCTAGTCTCTGTACTTGTTGAAAAAGTAAAAAATCAATTCACTTTTACCTGTTTTGCACCACTGAGGATTTTGTAGACCTCTCATATTCCCCCTCAGCAGTCTCTTTTCCAAACTGAAGAGCTCTAACAAGGCTTTCCTCATATGAGAGGAAATCCATCCCTTTATCATTTTGGTTGCATTTTTATAACTTTTTCTAATTCCTCTATATCTTTTTTGAGATATGGTAACCAGAATTCCAAATAAAACTCGAGGTGAGGTCGCATCTTGGAGCAATACAGAGTCATTATAATATTCTTTGTCTTATTTTCCATCCCCTTCCTAATAATTCCATGCATCCTGTTTGCTTTTTTGGCCACCACCGCACACTGGGCAGAAGATTTCAGTGTATTGTCTATGATGACAACTAGATCTTTTTCTTGGGTGCTGACTCCTAAGATGGACCCTAGCATCAAATAACTATGATCTGGGTTACTCTTCCCAATGTGCATCACTTTGCATTTGGCCACATTAAATTTCATCTACTATCTGGATGCCCAGTCTTCCAAACTCCTAAGAACTTTCTGCAATTTTTCACAGTCCACATGTGTTTTGCAACTTTGAATAGTTTTGTGTCATCTGCAAATTTTAATCACTTCACTTGTTGTTCCAATTTCTAGATCATTTATAAGTATGTTAAATAGCACTAGTCCCAGTATGGATCCTTATGGCACTCCACTATTCACCCTCCTCCACTGAGAAAAATGGCCATTTAACCCTACCCTCTGTTTCTATCCAATAACTAATTCTTAATCCACATAAGGACATTGCCTCCTACCCAATGGCTTTATAATTTTCTCAGGAGTCTCTCATGAAGGACTTTGTTAAAAGCTTTTTTAAAATCTTGCTTCACCCATTTGCTTCATTTCTTTGATGGTGTGACTAAATTTGTTAATAAAGGTGAGCTGGTTGATGTGGTGTATCTAGATTTTTCAGAAAACTTTTGACAAAGTTCCTCATGAGAGACTCCAGAGAAAATTAGAGTCATGAAATAGGAGGCAATGTTCTGTTGTGGATTAGGAATTGTTTATTGAACAGAAAACAGAGGGTAGTGTTAAATGGCCATTTTTCTCAATGAAGGAGGGTGACTAGTGGAGTGCCACTAGTACTGGGACTAGTGCTATTTAACATATTTATAAATGATCTGGAGGAGACCACGTGATGTATTGAGAGGGAGAGACGCGTTTCTCATGCTGTCTGAGGCCCCGGCACCCCTTTTCAACTTATAAACTCGGAAAGACCACTCTCGACGAGGTTTTTTACCAGCTCCCTTGCAGTGCATGCTAAATGGACAAATTCTTAGAGTTTCCGACTGGAAAAATGACAGGCAAGGGAGCAAAACGGGAGAAGGAGAAACTGAAGACAGCCGAGGAAAGCGCTGAAGTGAGGTCGCCGCAGGGGGGATCGTCCTTCACTACAGAGCAACTGTCCCAGATAATGTCGGCAGTAGAAAAAGCGCTTGAAAAACAATTGGACAGATTATCCTCACAACTAACTAACTTTGAGACACTTCTGGCGGAATCTGGGAAAAGAACGGGCGAGCTCGAGCAGCGGGTGTCAGTTCTGCAGGACGCCTCCATCCCTGCGACGCAGACAGTGCAACAACTAACTACCACAGTAGGCGAGCTGTCGGCCAAACTAGATGATTTGGAAAACCGCTCCCGGCGGGCTAACCTGCGTATTGTCGGTTTGCCTGAGTCAGTGGGAGATCGGGTTCTCTCTTCGGTTCTGGAATGATGGCTAAAAGCTGAATTTGCACTGTCCGACCATGTGGGGCCTCTGTGCTTGGAACGAGCACACCGCATGGGCCGAATTCAAGATGGCCAACAGACTCCGAGAACAGTGATAATGAAAGCGCATAATTATGCCCGCAAAGTGGAGATACTGCAAGGATACAGATTAAAGTGGGACAAAGCACACTATGACGGACGCCTTATCAGAATCTTTCAGGACTACTCGGCGTCCTTGCAAGAGAGAAGAAAACAGTTTACTCCACTCTGCCGCCATTTGCAGGAAAGAGATAAAAAGTTCATGCTTTATTATTATTACATTTGTACCCCGCGCTTTCTCACATAATGCACGCTCAATGCGTCTTACATAGTAATTTGAAATACACAGTTAATAGAATTTTAATAAAACAGTAGTAAAACAATATAAAGTTGGGCTTAGTAGTGTATGATAAGTTGAGCTAGATAATATATGACTAGGATAAAAGAGGGTAGACAGGATAGGATAGTGTAATTTGGGAGAAGGGTAAGGAGGGATAAAATTAAGGAGAAATGGAAAGAGAAGGATGGGAGGTTGGTATTTAAGTCAGAACAGAATTGGGGGTGAAGTTGGCGAGATTAGGTACTCAAAATACAACATAAGGGTTGCTGGCAATCGTTTGATAAATTAGAAGCAATGCAAAAATTTGTCTCCGGATTAGACAACAATCAAAGAGAAAAGTCCTCAGCTCACTAAAGAGGTCCAGGAACAATTTGTCTTTATCTTTCTGGAATTTCAGATAGATTGCAGCACAGAAAAGACACTCTTGAAAAGGTCATGCAATGAGTTTATTTCTGTACTTTTGATTGGCATGGGGAACTGGGGGCCTCAAGCATGTTAATGTGGTTCCAACTTCCATCTTGTTTATGGGATGGATGAGTTTTGCATTTTGGGATAGGGGAAGGATAGATAAGTATGAAAGAGGGATGGGAGAGGGGGGAAGGGGAGGGGGGTGTAGGCTGGGAAGTGGGATGGGATGTCAATTTGTAACTAGTCACCGTGAGACAATGTGGAATGCTTTAGTGTATGTGTGTAGGAGGCAACATTGAATCCATTTTAAATTATAAAGAACAGAATTGGATATTTAAATTAAAATCCATTGAGCCTTATGGATTAAATAGGGAAACTGAATGGCAAACATTACTGTGAAAGTAACATCATTGAAAGTAACTGTGATTGGTTGGCTGAGTCACCTGATAGTCTTTAAATAGCAAAAAAACGCCGCGGCCATATTGGAGGCTGGCGATCAAGGAGAAAATACTCAGATATGAGACAGTAAGGTAATAGACCTGATGTTGAATGGTTAAGATGCATTTACTAAATCTTATATCATCAAGATAATCATCAAGATAACATTATGATTGTTATTTCTCTAGGGACACACAGCCTTGACAAAGCCTAGTTGGCGAAACACGTGTTGGTGTGGAGCCCTAGATTATGTGATGAGTGGCAGAAGTCTTAAAGACTTGAAGCTTCAGTTGATACAAAGCTAAGTACAACGGATTTTTCCTGTTTATTTTACGATGATTGAGAAAGATTGGATATAAAAAGTTAAAAGACATAATTAAAAAGAAAAAAAGATATAAATATATTGACCAATGACGAGAGGCATATAAGTTTGATCACTAGATGTTTGATAACATCTGAGTGAAAGCTCAACATCAACAATACCTCTAAGGTCTGCTATGATAAGAATGACTATACATGAGAATTAGTATACAGTATTGTGAGTTAGAGACTGATTGTAGAATCGTTAGATTGCTGTATATATAAATATCAACAGTGGGCATTTTTTTGACATCATTAGTGTATGTGTGCGGCACTATTAGGAGGAATTGCAGATCTGTGTATTGTGTTGTGTTGTGAGAAAGGGGTTCCCTGGGGGGAGGCTGAGCGCCCCGGGGTGGGTAAAGAACATCATATTGCTACTAAGCTGTACTTGGGAACCTGGCTAAGCCCCCAAGACATAACGTCAGGGTAGTCTCATGGAATGTTTGTGGGATAGCCTCCCCAGTCAAAAGAATGAAAATCCTATTGGCCTTGAGGAGACATGGGTCTGGCATATCTTGTCTCCAGGAGTTCAGGCTTTCTGCAGAGGAGCACAAGAAGCTTCAACGACAGTGGGTGGGAGAGGTGTTCTGCTCCCCAGCAGCGGGGCGCAGAGGCGGTGTAGCAATCTTGCTTCACAAATCATTAGCCTGTCAGGCCAAATTTTTATTCAAAGATGCAGAGGGCAGATATGTGGGGATACAACTAAATTTACAGGGGAAGGACATGTTGCTGGTGGCGGTGTACGCACCAGCCACACCAGACAAAAGCTTTTACCCCCAGTTGTTGTCTTGTTGTCAACAATTCATGGCCTTACCAATAGTCCTGGCAGGTGATATGAACTTGGTTTAGGATCCCATCATAGATAGGTCAGGAACTCCGCAATCGCGGACATCGTCTAACTCCTCAGTTTTGGAACTCCTTGGCAGATGCTACACCCAGAAGAGCGAGACTTTACACACACATCTATGGTGCATCACACGCAGGCATGCCTTGACTATATATTGCTATCACAGGGCATGTTGTCCCGGGTCGAGAAGGCCACGATAGGGCCGGCAGAGACCTTGGATCATGCCATGATCTAGGTAGACCTGGAGTGGGCACCATATTTCAGACAGTCTCTTGGCTGGCATTTTCCAGCCTTTCTGTTTTCCTCATCGGAGTTCACTAAATATTTGCAGACAACGTGGGAGGAGTTCCTCACCTTTAATAAACAACATTTGGATGATCTGGGTCTCTTCTGGCCAAGGCAGTGTTGCGGGGTGGAATAATTGCTTATGTGAACTGGCGTAATCGCCGCATTGCCCGGGGGATTATAGACTTAGAACTTAAGTTAAAGGCGGCTAAACAGAGGTACAATAGGTCCCCTACCCTGGCTCTTTTTGAAGCTCTGACGGCCACGAGGATAGCTCTGAATAGTTTACTACATGAACGTCTAGAAAAAACCCCCTCATTTTTCATAAGTATAGTCTTTATAAGCATGGTGACAAGGTGGGTGGGTTACTAGCACGCTTAGTCAAGGGGAGTCGTAAGTCCCACTTTATACTGTCGGTGTGTACTTGTGCGGGAGTTGTCACCAATAAACTCGAGGAGATCGCAGAGACATTTCGACAGCATTTTGCTACCCTATACGCTAAAGAGGGGAGGGAGGCAGACATTATAGCTGGCACACAAGAGTACCTCCGTAACTCGGGGATGCCGACACTTCTGGAGGAGGCGGTGGAATCCTTAAACCAGCCACTTACAGCAAAAGAACTCCAACGCGCCATAAAAGCCCTAAAATTATACTCAGCGCCGGGTCCCAATGGGTACATAGGAAAGTTTTATAAGATACTGCAGGGCCAGCTTGCTGGCCCATTGTTGGATTTTTACAATGCAGTAGTTGAAGAGGGATCTTTCTTGCTACACGCGAACTCTGCTCTGATTAACCTTATACCCAAGACTGGGCGCGACCTCATGCAACCGGGCTGTTTTCGACCAATCTCCCTCTCACCAATCCCCCCTCTCAGCGACCATATTCAACCTAATGATGATACCCTTGGCCAAACTACTATCAAACCAAAACCTCAACCCACACATATATGCTGATGATGTAACGATCTACATCCCATTCAAACAACAACATCAACCAAAGTCTACATATCATGCACTCCTGGGCAGATGCATTTCAATTGAAACTTAATGCAGAAAAAACCCAATGCCTAATACTCACCTCTCAACACAATATGAACAAATTCACCACCATCAACACACCAAAACTAAATCTACCAATTTCAGATACCCTAAAAATCCTTGGAGTTACCATCGATCGACACCTAACACTTGAAAATCACGCAAAAAGCACAACCAAAAAGATGTTCCAATCAATGTGGAAATTAAAAAGAATAAGACCATTCTTCCCAAGGACCGTCTTCCGTAATCTGGTACAATCATTAGTACTCAGTCATCTAGACTACTGCAACTACTCTACGCTGGCTGCAAAGAGCAAATACTCAAAAAACTCCAAACAGCCCAGAACACGGCAGCCAGACTCATATTCGGAAAATCAAAATACGAAAGTGCAAAACCCCTTCGAGAGAAGCTACACTGGCTCCCACTCAAAGAACGCATCACGTTCAAAGTATGTACCCTAGTTCACAAAATCATCTATGGCGATGGCCCAGCCTACATGTCAGACCTGATAGACCTTCCACCCAGGAATGCTAAAAAATCATCTCGGACATTCCTTAATCTCCATTTCCCCAATTGCAAAGGTCTAAAATACAAATTAATGCACGCATCAACCTTTTCCTATATGTGCACGCATTCCTGGAACGCATTGCCACACAACCTAAAAGCGATCTATGAACTGACCAACTTCAGAAAACAACTGAAGACCCATCTCTTTGACAAGATATATCACAGAGATCAACACATATGAAGCTCCCCACATATATCCAGAAATGTTTAATAATGCCTTCTCTTATATTACTATCATGTATTCCATTACTATGCAACCCAAAATCCTTCCGTAAACCAAATATCTATTCTCTTCTTACTTCCACTATTCATGATGTATTGTAAGCCACATTGAGCCTGCAAAGAGGTGGGGAAATGTGGGATACAAATGCAATAAATAAATAAATGTAGATATAAAGATCCTGTCTCGTATTTTGGCGGACAGATTGATGCCCCTGATGCCACAATTGATAGCTGAAGATCAGGTGGGATTTTTTTAGGGGGCGGCAGTCGGTAATTAATGTCCGTAAAATAATACAAATAATGATGCAGGGTCAGGCCACAGAGTCACCACTTATAGTGGTGAATCTGGATGCGGAGCGGGCGTTTGATTGCATACTCTGGCCCTTCTTGATCGCTACGTTACAGTGGATTGGGCTTCGGGGAGGGTATATGCAGGCAATCTTGACCTTATATCCGGCACCGTGGGCTTCAGTACTGGTAAATGGGATCAGAACAGAGGAATTCCCTATGGGTCGTGGGACCCGTCAGGGGTGACCATTTTCACGGTCCCTGTTCCTGTTGTCATTAGAGCCACTGATGTGTAGGATTCGAATGCACGAGGGGATACAGGGGGCGCACCTGCGGGGTCACTTAATTAAGGCGCTAACATATGCAGATGATTTGCTTTTTCTCTTAGATGACCCACAACTATCCTTAGCATGCCTGCTTGGTGTTATTGATAGCTAAGGGGAGCTGTCGGGCTTCCACTTAAACCTGTCCAAGTCACTAGCACTACCATTAACAGGGGATATACAACATAATTGGAAGGGACGATTCCCCTTGTGGTGGGCTGCTGGGCATTTAAAATACCTGGAGTTATTATCCCGATGGACCTGTCCACGTTGTACGAGGAAAATGTAACCTCCTTGTTGGTGGAGACTAGACGCAAGCTGCAACTCTGGGGGGCCTGCCCGCTATCATTGTTGGGGCGTGTCTCATTGTTCAATATGATGATAGCCCCCCGGTGGCTATACACGTTCCAAATGCTGCCCCTGTTTTCAGAAGCGGAGCCAGGATGAGGCAGGTTGACGGCACGGGGGGAGTGAGAGCACACATTTTCAATGCAACAGGACAAAAAAAATAGGCGCCGGCGCCAGCAGAACTCCATTTGGGGGAGCGGCCGCTCCCCTGGCACCCCACTTAGCTACGCCACTGCCTGTTTTTGAAGCAGAGAGAGGAATGTATTTTAAATAAGCCAGTGGCGTACCAAGGGTGGGGCGGTAGGGGCGGTCCGCCCCAGGTGCACGCCGCTGGGGGGTGCCACGGTGCACGCCTGTGGGCTCCAACTTCGCGAACTTCACTCGTTCGCTGCAGCTCCCTCTGCCCCGGAACACGCTAGGAACGCCACTGAAATAAGCTAATCCAAAGTTTTCTGTGGAAGGGCAGGCGCCCCAGACATCCCTTGAATATCTTGCAGAAGCCCAGAGAACACGGTTTTTAGGCCTTCTGAGTATCAGGTATTTAACAGTGTCTTGGTCCATGAGACATTTATGGGATTGGCTGACAGGGATGCAGATTTTCTCTGCAACCTCTATAGAATCCACACTTTCTCCCTCAGCGCATATAAGTTGGCTAATGCATACAATGAAGTGTAGATCAGACCCTGCATTGAGATGTAACCCAATTCTGCTCTTGGCCAGGGTGACCTGGCGATGGCTGTGCAGGAGACATGGATTTTCAGCAGCGGCCACCCCTTATTTATCACTATATCACAACCCGGATTTTCCAGCAGGAACATCATCGCCGTTTTTTGCAAGGTGGAGGAGAAAGGAAATTCACTACTTGTTTCAACTTCTCACGGAGGAGGGTGAGCTCAGAGCCTTTGGGGATCTGAAGAGGGAGTTTACCTTACCAGTGACAGATCTGTTTGTCTATATACAAGTGAAACATTATGCCACATCCTGAATACAGCCCTCACCCTGGGATCAAGTAGTGCTAGTCCTTTAAGATATCACCATAGGTATCTGTTGGACTCCATGGAAGATTTGGACTATCAGAAAAAAGCGCAAGTTTGGGCTGCAGAATTAATGACAGAACTAACCGAGGAACAATTTAAGAACTTTGTTTTGTCCACACAGCGCAGCTCCCTTTTCGCGCGCTATTGGGAATTACAATATAAGTTCGCATTATGACTATACATATCTCCAGTCCGAGCCTAAAGAGCAAAATTTGGAACCTCAGGGGCTTGCCCCAAATGCAGCCATGACCCAGCTAATCCTAGTCATATGTTCTGGAGATGTCCTCAGATCCTACATTTCTGGTTGCAGCTGCTGAAAGCGACCAGTGCCTACTGGGGTAGGCAAATAGCCTTGCACCCGCAGATATTATTCGAAGTGCATAAATATTCTAGGCCTACTCCACCCAGCTTTGGGCGATTTTTACAAAAGGCTACGCTGATAGGGAAAAAAGCCATTCTGCTGTGATGGCGGGAGGCATTGGCGCCTTCACTGGGACTGTAGCGCACACACATGATAGAATTGTTGAAGATGGAGCGCTGTGCGATTCAGGATATTTCCTCAAGGGAGGGCAGATGCCTCAAATAGACTTGGGAGTGTTTTTGGAACACCCTGCAGCCAGCAGCAAGAAGCAGAATTCTTAACTAACCACACTTGATATGGTTCTACAGTGATTGTACTGGCTGGTCTTGACGGGATGGGAGGGTGAGAGGGCAGGTGGAGGGGCTGGGAGGGAATGGGGTAGGCTTGAAGATGTTACTCTGTTCTTTGATAATCAATAAAGATGATTTAAACATAAATGATCTGGAAATTGGGACGACAAGTGAGGTGATTAACCCCCATGTTTACTAAGCCATGCAGCAATGCTGATACAGCCCATTCAATGTGAATGGGCTGTGTCGGCATAGCATGCGTAAACATGGGAGTAAATTTACAGATGACCCAAAACTATTCAAGTTTATTAAACACATACAGACTGTGAGAAATTGCAGGCAGACCTTAAGAAACTGAAAGACTAGGCTTCCAAATGGCAGATGAAATTTAATGTGGACAAATGCAAAGTGATGCACATTGGGAAGAATAATCCAAATCATAGTTACCTGATGCAAGGGTCCACCTTGGGGGTCAGGAGCGAAGAAAACGATCTAGGTGTCTAAGCAATAAGCTGAAATCTTCTGTCCAGTGTATGGCAGCGGTCAAAAAAGCAAACACGATGCGAGGAATTATAAGTAAAGGCAGTGCTGTAGTGAGGGCGGCTGACACCCGGGGCGGGTCGCCGCTGTGCACCCCCCCGGGTGCAGCATGGCGCACCCCCCCCCCCCTCGGCGAGCACCCTCCCCCCGGAGCGCATTCTTACTAGCATAGGAAAGCTGGGAGAGGGCGGGAGGGCCGATCCGCCCCGACTGCACGTCGCTGGGAGCTGCGTCGGCTCCGCTGGTTCCCTGCTCTCTCTGCCCCAGAACAGGAAATAACCTGTTCCGGGGCAGAGGGAGCAGGGAACCAGTGGCGTGCACCAGGGGCGGACCGCCCCACCGCCCCCCTTCCTACGCCACTGAGTAAAGGGATGGAGAATACCTCTGTATCGCTCTATGGTGTGACATCACCTTGAGTATTGTGTTCAGTTCTGGTCACTGTATCTCAAAAAAGATATAGCGGAATTAGAAAAGGTTCAAAGAAGGGCAACCAAAATGATAAAGGGGATGGAACTCCTCTCATGAGGAAAGACTAAAGAGGTTAGGGCTCTTCAGCTTGAGAAAGAGATGACTGAGGGGAGATATGATATAGGTCTACAAAATCCTGAGTGTTGTAGAACGAGTAGAAGTGAATCGATTTTGTACTCTTTCAAAAAATATAAAAACTAGGAGGCACTTGAGGAAGTTACATGGAAATACTTTTAAAACAAATAGGAGGAAATATTTTTTCACTCAATGAATAGCTAAGCTCTGGAACTCATTGCCAGAGGAATCGGTAACAGCATTTAGTGTATCTAGGTTTAAAAAAGATTTGTACAAATTCCTGGAGGAAAAGTCCATAGTCTGATATTGAGACAGACATGGGAAGCCCTATTTGGAATTCTGTCAGGTTCTTGTGACCTGGATTGGCCACTGTTATAAGCAGGATACTGGGCTAGATGGACCATTGGTCTGACCCAGTATGGCTGTTCTTAAGTTCTTAGATACACTTCTTCAACCAGCTAACTTTTATCTAAGTGTTTATTCACGCCTTCAAAAATGAAGCAAAGTGGTGAGGCAAGACTTCCTTTGGCTGAACCCATGCTGACTCTGTCCATTTAAACCATGTTTGTGTATGTGTTCAGTAAGTTTATTCTTTATAATAGTTTCCACTATTTTGCCAGGCACTGAACTCAGGCTTAATGATCTGTAAGCTGGTAGTTCCCAAACCTGGTCCTGGAGGCACCCCAACCAGTCAGGTTTTCAAGATATCCACAATGAGATTTGCATGCACTGCCTCCACTGCATGTAAATCTCTCTCATGAATATTCATTGTGGATATCCTGAAAACTTGACTGACTGGGGTGCCTTCAGGACCAGCCATGCTGTTTACCAAGCTGCGTGGCAATACCGACACAGCCCATTCAATGTGAATAGGCTGTATCAGAATTAGCTCACTAGCAGCTGCTAGTGTGGCTTAGTACAAGGGGGGGGGGGGGGGCAGATTTGGGAACCACTGCTTTAAGCCCTGATTTCAGTTCTAGCAATTGGTTCACAGATCTTAGAGAATAAAAAGATCCTGACCTGTGCTTCACATACATTTCATCTCACCTAGCTTGGTCGAATATTCTCCAGCAATAGCTTGATAAATTAGACAGTTATTTTGGTTGCTATGTTACTAACTTAGCCAATTATCCAGGAAGAATGTTATTTTTTTTTTTATTAATCTTATTCTAAATGCCCTTTCAAATGAAAACCTTACGCTGCATATTTAGCTTACTCAGGAGTAACCAATTATAACATTTTCATTGAAAGGTTTTGAATGAGCACAAAATATTTCATTTTGAATCGTTTAGACAGCAGGGTATTATTAGAAGTTTCTAGCAAAAATTAGGAAAACAAACAGGGAAGAGAGAAAAATAGTCACTATCTTCCTAATTCTATAAACTTCAGTGAACAATTTTTGAATAGCGTGCAAAATTGTATGTGTAAGTTATAGAATAGCACCAAACTTACGGGTCCTTTTTCTAAGCTGTGGTAAAAAAAAGGCACGGTGCTAGTGGCAGGGGCTGTTATGGCTGTGCGCTACGGCTCTTTTTACTGCAGCAGGTAAAAAAGCCTGAAAATAGGCATGGCCGTGCGGCACGATTGCTCTTACTACTTGGCCATGTGAGGGGTAACACTTACTCACTGAGGTGGCAGTAAGGGCTTCTGTGCTAACCTGGTCATAACTGGGTAGTGCATGGTTCTGCCTGATTACCGCCGGGTTACCACTGCGCTAAAAAATTGTAATCAATTTTCCATAGCGCAGCAATTGGCACGTGCTGGGGCTGGAACTATCACCGGCACCCTCATTGGGCCAGTGGTAGTTCCAGGTTAGCATACTGCAGCTTTGAAAAAGGTCCCCTTAATTAAGTGGGCACTAATTGGCTTTAATGCCAAAAATGAACCATAATTAGTATTAATTGGCATCAATTTGCAGTCACACATGTAACTGCACTTAAGTGCTATTCTATAAACTTAGTATAATGGCGTGTAACTACAAAGGAGGAGCTCATATGGGATGAGCCTGGGCATATCAGCGTGTGTCTGGCAGTCACATGCAAAATTTTTAGAATACTGTCAGTTATGCTCACAACTGACAGTATTTAGGGGTGAACATTTACACAAGCCTTTGATGTGGTGTAAATACTCACGCCTAAAGTTTGGAACTTTTACTATTAACTTTCTCTTTGCTTCATGTACAATTTCTCATTCATAATAGATTTTCTAAATGTTAAACTTCCGTAGTTATCCCAGTATGTTTATGACCCAGGAATACTGAAAGATTAGCATGCACATTCCTGAACCTACACTTTCCCAGCTGCAAAGGACTAAAATACAAATTAGCATCAAGCTTTTCCAATATAAGTACGCAGCTTTGGAATGCATTACCACTTGACGTGAAAAAGATGGGCGATTTAACCAACTTTCGGAAATTACTGAAGACTTACCTTTTCAACAAGGCATACCGCACCGACCCATTTTTTTAACTTTAATATACTATATGAACTGTAATGCATTACCACTGTATCTATTAGTCCAAATTTGATCTCTCTGTACCTATTTGCTTAATTCTACTTTATTACTTAAGTTCTTTATGTAATACCACTTGTATCTTTCACTCTGGAATGGCGATTGCCATGACGGATCAATGTAAGCCACATTGAGCCTGCAAATAAGTAGGAAAATGTGGGATACAAATGCAACAAATAAATAAAAATACATAAATACTGTATTGTAAAATTGGATTCTTACCACAAATTACTTTCTTATGCATTATTCTTTGTTATTTTATTTATTTATTTGTTACATTTGTATCCCACATTTCCCACCTATTTTCAGGCTCAATGTGGCTTACATAGTACAGTAAAGGCGTTCGCCAATTCCGGTATGAACAAATACAGTAATGTTGTGGTAGAATAAGGTTCGTGTGTACAGACACATTAGGGAATCTTAGAGAGGAAGAGAATCGTAGAGAGGAAGAGTTATGATATGTCCATTATGAGCTTTGGTTTTGTTGTGTTGCAGGGTACAGGCATTTAAGTTACATGATAGTAACATAGTAACATAGTAGATGACGGCAGAAAAAGACCTGCACGGTCCATCCAGTCTGCCCAACAAGATAAACTCATATGTGCTACTTTTTGTGTATACCTTACCTTGATTTGTACCTGTCCTTTTCAGGGCACAGACCGTATAAGTCTGCCCAGCACTATCCCCGCCTCCCAACCACCAGCCCCGCCTCCCACCACCAGTTCTGGCACAGACCGTATAAATCTGCCCAGCACCAACCCCCGCCTCCCGCCACCGGCTCTGCCACCCAATCTCGGCTAAGCTCCTTAGGATCCATTCCGTCTGAACAGGATTCCTTTATGTTTATCCCACGCATGTTTGAATTCCGTTACCGTTTTCATTTCCACCACTTCCCGCAGGAGGGCATTCCAAGCATCCACTACTCTCTCCGTGAAAAAATACTTCCTGACATTTTTCTTGAGTCTGCCCCCCTTCAATCTCATTTCATGTCCTCTCGTTCTACTGCCTTCGCATCTCCAGAAAAGGTTCGTTTGCGGATTAATACCTTTCAAATATTTGAACGTCTGTATCATATCACCCCTGTTTCTCCTTTCCTCCAGAGTATACATGTTCAGGTCAGCAAGTCTCTCCTCATACGTCTTGTAACGCAAATCCCATACCATTCTCGTAGCTTTTCTTTGCACCGCTTCAATTCTTTTTACATTCTTAGCAAGATACAGCCTCCAAAACTGAACACAATACTCTAGGTGGGGCCTCACCAACGACTTATACAGGGGCTTCAACACCCTCTTTCTTCTGCTGGTCACACCTCTCTCTATACAGCCTAACAACCTTCTAGCTTTCCATAAGTAAGAATTTCATTACCTTTTTAGCTTTGGATGCATGGAATTCTCATGAAGAAGGAATTCTGAGTAAGTCTATTGTTTTTAGTGTGCCCTTTTTCTTAAAACTCTCCTTCTATGGTATGATTATAAAGAGATTTACATATAAAAAATAATACATCACTAATATGTTGTCTATTATATACCCTATCTTTTAATATTATTTTTAACAGAGTTACATTTTTGATGGCACTGCCCTGTTATTTGTGCTGTTTTTGCTCTCTTTCCCATTGTTCTACTCGGGTTCTAATGATGTGTTTTGATATTTACTTAGGGGTCTATGTTTGTTCACTCCCTTAGATGTACACATACGTTGCTCCTTCTTGCTGTAATACCTGTTAGCATTTTCAGTGCATTACCAGCAATAATTTTACAGAGGAATGACCAAGATGCTTGTCTTTTAATATTAGTTAATTGTACCTTTCTCGTGGTCTCTTATCTTTTAAGTTGTTTATCTTAGAGACAGTGAAAATGTATCTTTTGCTATTTTCAATATTTCACTGTTTTGAATTACATTAAAGTTTGGGTCGGTAGGGTATGCCTTTTTGAACAGGTTAGTTTTTAATGATTTCCGGAAGTTTAGGTGATCATAAGTTGTTTTCACGGCTTTTGGTAATGCGTTCCATAGTTGTGTGCTTATGTAGGAAAAGCTGGATGCATAGGTTGATTTGTATTTGAGTCCTTTGCAGCTTGGGTAGTGGAGATTTAGGTATGTTCGTGTTGATCCTGTTGTGTTTCTGGTTGGTAGGTCTATGAGGTCTGTTATGTATCCATGTATTCTATACTGTTTTTTGTAAGCCACATTGAACTCAAACTTGTTTAGGATAATGTGGGATACAAATGTCACAAATAAATAAATAAATAAAATTCAATAATGACTTTAGTGCCCAGCGTTGCCTGTTCTAGAATACTTGCTTAGTGCTCAATGTTTTTGCACCCAACATTTGGTGTTCTTTATAGACTTTACCCCAGTGGCGTAGCCACAGGTGGGCCTGGGTGGGCCAGGGCCCACCCACTTAGGACTCAGGCCTACCCAACAGAAACACACATTTAGCGGTAGCTGGTGGGGATCCAAAGCTCCGTCAGCTGAAGACTTCCGCCTAATGGTAACAAAACGCTACTCTCAATGATACCGGAACCTGTGCGTGCTCAGTTTTCAGTGCATGCCTTCTGCAGACTGCCAATGTGGAAAGAAGCGTTTTCCTGCCAGCTTAGATATTTTTTTGGTGGTGTGGAGAACACTTGGTGCCCACCCACTTCTTGCCTAGGCCCACCCAAAATCTGTTGTCTGGCTACGCCCCTGCTTTACCCACAGGTCTCAACCCTTCTGCAAGGGACTACAGCTGCTGAAAATCCAGCCCACCTTAAAAGACTCACAGGTGGAACACAAACAATTCACCTCAAAACCAAAGCAGAAAGGTGCTGACTCAAAAGGTTGGAGCCTTTCCCCTCAGGTTAAACTCTCAACAGGAAGTAGGAGAGGCAGGAAGCCTAAGAAAGAAGCCACAGGGTCTATATGAGACGAAAGAAGTTTAATTAATTTTATTTATATTTGCTATACTGCCTTTACTGCACAATACAGGCCAAAGTGGTATACAATCAAATCAATACCAAGGAAAGAACTCCAACCATTCATCACTAGAAAACAATCACCAACTTCCATACTAAAAGAGTAATGTGTGCAAATTATCTCAACAGGACAAGCTATCAGTGTCTAACTCAATGCTCACAAAGGCTTGTCAAAAAAAATTACATTTTAAGTTGTGATTTAAATTTGGAAAAAGATAATTCCTCTCAAATCTGACTGGGCAAATTATTCCGTTCAAAAGGTTTTTGCCACAGAAAACACATTGAATGAGAAAAATGCCCAAGTTCCGACCTAAACCGGGAGATGGACGTTTATCTCACAAAAACGAATAAAGCGGTATAATCGAAAGCCGATTTTTGGACGTTTTCAACTGCAATCCGTCGCGGATGCGGACTAAGTTGATGGGGGCGTGTCAGAGGTGTGGCGAAGGCGGAACTGGGGCGTGGTTATCTGCCGAACAGAGATGGGCGCATTTCACCGATAATGGGAAAAAAGTATGCGTTTTTAGCTAGAATTTAGGACACTTTTCCTGGACCCTGTTTTTTCACGAATAAGGCCCCAAAAAGTGCCCTAAATGACCAGATGACCACTGGAGGGAATCGGGGATGACCTCCCCTGACTCCCCCAGTGGTCACTAACCCCCTCCCACCACAAAAAATGAAGTTTCTCAACTTTTTATTTTCACCCTCAAATGTCATACCCAGCTCCCTGACAGCAGTATGCAGGTCACTGGAGGAGTTGTTAGGGGGTGCAGTGGACTTCAGGCAGGTGGACCCAGGCCCATCCCCCCTACCTGTTACAATTGTGCTGCTTAATGCTTATTAGTCGTCCAACCCCCCCAAACCCACTGTACCCACATGTAGGTGCCCCCCTTCACCCCTTAGGGCTATAGTAATGGTGTAGACTTGTGGGCAGTGGGTTTTGAGGGGGATTTGGGGGGCTCAACACACAAGGGAAGGGTGCTATGCACCTGGGAGCTCTTTTACCTTTTTGTTGTTTTTGTAAAAGTGCCCCCTAGGGTGCCCGGTTGGTGTCCTGGCATGTGAGGGGGACCAGTGCACTACGAATCCTGGCCCCTCCCACGAACAAATGCCTTGGATTTATTCGTTTTTGAGCTGGGCGCTTTCATTTTCCGTTATCGCTGTAAAACAAAAACGCCCAGCTCACACATTGTTGAATAAAACATGGGCGTCTATTTTTTTCGAAAATACGGTTCGGTCGGCCCCTTCACGGACCCGTTCTTGGAGATAAACGCCCATGGAGATAGGCGTTTTCGTTCAATTATGCCCCTCATTGTCTAGTTGACTCCAACCTGGCTAATCTATAACCAGAAGAGAAAAATTTGGGATAAACACCTCACACTACTCAACTGAAGCTACTTTATACAGGTATCAAAGAGAGCTAAAGACTGAACGGAGGGCAGGGCACTGAGAAAAGAAATACACCAGCTTGCTTCGTGAAAGCTTTTTTTTTTCTCTTTCCCTTTTCGTTTTGAAAGCTTGACATCTCAGGTTGCATCTGTGAATATTTGATTTAACCATAGGCAGAGGAATGGGGTGGATCACTGAGTAGGGTTACCATATGGCTCCAGAAAAAGGAGGACAGATTGAACCAGTCTGGTTTACTTCCATTGCTGTCAGTGGAAACAAAACCCAGACTGGATCAATGAGTCCTCGTTTTTCTGGAGCCATATGGTAACCCTACCACTGAGGCCTTGGCCCAACCAATATTTTGCCCAGCATAGCAGCAGCAACTAGATAGTTTGGTTTATTTGACAGCAATGGAGGAGTAACATAATGCTTACAGCAAGGGACTGAGAACCAAGACAGCCAGAGTTCAAATCCCACTGATATTCCTTGTGATGCGGGGCAAGTCACTTAACCCTCCAGTTGCATGAGAAGTGGGACACAGAAGTTGGGGAGGGGGTAATGTAGTTTGATGATCAGATTTTTTTTTCAGGGAAAAATGTAACAGAGGTTTTTTGGAGGAAAAGGTGAGATGGAGAAAATTGTGGGGAGAGCTTTTCAAAGGATAGGGTGGAAAGGGGGACACCAGGAGTTTCTGTTAGGGATAGGAGAGGGGGTGAGAGAGCTTTCCAAGGGAGGGAGAGGGATGCAAACAGAAGGAGTATTCCAGAGCTGGAAGTTATGCAGGAAGAACTTTTTGAAGGTCAGTAAAGGAGAGATTGGAGTGAACCTTCTAGGAATGGGGAGGGGATGTGAAGAGACCTTTCTAGAGCTTGAGAAGAGAGAAGACTGATTCTGGAATGGAGGTGGAAAGAGATGGGAGAGGGGATGAAGGGGAGGGTTAGAGAACCCAGACAGTGGTGTGCTGGAGCCGGCTCGCATCGGCTCGCACGAGCCTGTTGTTACATTTTACTGATTTTACTGATTTTTGCAAGCCGGTTGTTGGAGTCAGGCAGCCAGCACACAAGCATCTGTTTTTTTTTCTCCTCCTCTCTCCCTCCTCCTCCGGCTCCAGCATACCTCGTCATGTCGCCCTTATGTTCATCATCCCCCCCCCCCCCCCCCCCCCCCCACAGCACTGCCTGACCAACCCGGAGCCTTTTCTCTGCCAGATCCCATCCACAGGAAGTTGCATCAGCGGGGCTGTACACTACTCGGCAGAGACAAGGCTCCGGGTAGACCAGTGTGCTGAAACAAAGAAATTGAAGCTGTTTAGGTTAGTCTGATTCCCCTTCCTGCGCTGCCCTTAAACCCAAAACAAAATCAAGCAAACTTATGAACTGCTGCATCTACGTTGTCGTTCTTTATTGTTGGTAGCATTTTAATTTCATCTCACTCATATTTTCAAACATGCCAACTTGTGCAGCATACGGATGAACACAGAGGTAGTAGTAATTTGTTATAAATCATACTGGGTGTATCATTTGGAGGGGCTGGTTATACGAACACCTTCTTGCATGTGTTATATTTGTGCAGAGACTTTTTTCTCTTGGTAAAGGGCCACTAAAACAGATATCATGTTATAAGAATCAGGTGCTGCATCCATGTTGTCGTTCTTTATTGTTGGTAGCATTTTAATTCAATCTCGCTTATATTTTCAAACATGCCAGCTTTGGCAGCATACAGATGTACACAGAGGTCAGAGAAGTATAGTAATGGAATAACTTTTCATAGAGTAGTAATTTGTTATAAATCATAATCAGTGTGTCATTTAGAGGGGCTGGTTATAGCGACACCCTGGCATGTATTATATTTGTGCAGAGATCTTTTTTTTCTCCTGGTAAAGGGCCATTAAAACAGATGTCATATTATAAGGATCAGGTGCTAAACATTCAGAATTTCTATTTAGTTAGTTAGTTAGTTACTTATGACATTTAGTTAGTTAGTTAGTTAGTTAGTTAGTTAGTTAGTTAGTTAGTTACTTATGACATTTAACCCTGTTATTGGTGCAGAGATTTTTTTTTCTCCTGGTAATGGGCTTCTAAAACAGACATCATGTTATGGGAATCAGGTTCTCATGCTCAGAGTTTCTATTTATTTATTTACTTATTTATGGCATTTTATCCCACGTTAAATTTGAATTAGATTGGAACCTGGAAGCATTAAAAAAAAAAAAAAATTCCCGGAGAGAGTAATGCATGACCCTCTCCCTGGGTATAGCCAGCTCTGCAATTGGGGGGGGGGGGGGCAGAATTGGACAGGGGAGAGAGCCTGTTGTTAAAAATTTACCAGCACACCACTGACCCAGGAAGAAGGTGAAGAGTTGCAGGGAGAAGGTAAGAGAGAAGATCAGGGACAGAGGAAGGGAACTGGGAAGTGGGGCTGGGAGATGGTACCCTAGATAAGAGGGAAGGTTAAAGAGAAAAGAATGAGCATGAGATAGAAGGAAGAGGGACCAGTTATTTTTGTTGGAGGGAGAGGAACAGAAAACACATGATGGGGGAAGGGGCATATAGGGGGTGGTAATGAGAGAGAAGGGGAACCTGGATTTATTGGGGGGGGGGGGGGAGAGTGAAAATCCAGGATGATAGGGTAGAAGGAAGAGGATAAGAGAACAGAGGAGAAAGAAGACAGAAAAAGGAAACAGGGAAGGTGAGCAAGCAGTACAAAGAAGAATAAGAAAAGGAGGGAAAGAAAAAAGAAGAGAAGCAGGAGAAGAGAGCAGAAAGAGAAAGTACTAAAGTACTGACTGAGGGAAAGACAAAGGGAGAGAGAACTAAAACAGATAAATCAAGAGGACAACAGAGAGAGACAGAGAAAAAAAAAAGGAAAGAAACAAGACCAGAAAATGAGAAAAAGAAAATGAAGCCAGAGGCAATAAAGGTTGGAATCTATTTTAGAATATAATAAAAATGTATTAATAACATCAATGCAAAAAGTCCTGGGACAGATCTCTGATCTGGACATCTCTCATACAGAAATTAAATGCTGGAAATAGTTGTGTTTTATTGACTGATTTGAATTTTTCTGGTGCATAACTAATACCAACCAGCCTTGAGGCTTTTGTATTGGGTTAAAAACATTTTGTGATTAAAAAAAATTGTAGAATATGCTTTTAGGAATAATTTGAGAGTTGATGATTCATTTTTTCATGGGGATGGTCCACTGTCCAACAGCATCCCCCCTCCTCAATATGAACTGTTTTCTCAGGGTAAATGGGTAAATGTGAATCGATTGTTTACTCTTTCAAAAAGTACAAAGACTAGGGGACATGGTAATACTTTTAAAACAAATAGGAGAAAATATTTTTTCAAAAATAGTTAAGTTCTGAAACTCGTTGCCGAAGGATGTGGTAACCAATCTTCTCTCTAATTTTTTCTGGCCCATATGCGCATGAAAAACATTTTGTGTCCAAGTTTTCAGCCTCAACTTGATGTGTGCAGTATGATAGTAACATCAGTTAGTGCATCTGGATTTAAAAAAGATTTGGACAAGTTCCTGGAGGAAAAGTCCATAATCTGCTATTAAGATAGACAACATGGGGAAGCCACTAGTTATCTCTGGGATTGGTAGCATGGAATCTTGCTACCAGCTGAAATTGTGCCAGGTACTTGTGACCTGGATTGGCTGCTGTTGGAAGCAGGATACTGGGTTAGATGGACCCAGTATGGCTATTCTTATGTTTAGAGAAAAAATATCCGCCAGAAGGCGGAGAACTCTAGACGCCCCACGGACAACATTCTCACTAGTAGTAATATGAGGAACAACTGTCTCAGATTCACCCCCAATAATCTGGTATTCTTACTCTCACGTGCCTTGATCTTAGATTTTGACAGAAGCATTCCAGTACAATCCGCAGAGAGTGACAATTATTGTTTGTACAGGTTAACTAAAAGGTAGCACTGGCCATGTTTGCCAATGAGCCTTCAAGCCCAAACCTAGAGAGTAGCATATGCCATTTCAGCGTGTAAGATGAACACATCCCAGTTAACCAGAATTATTATCCTGTGAACACTGAGTATTAAACTTACCAAAATTCTGGAGTTTTCCTCCCCTGGTTGGAATAAAGTCAGAATAAGGGTATAGCTTCCAGACAGCTAAATGTAAAACCTGGAGTGGATTCCTTTTAATTATACCCATGGAAGCCACGTGAAGTTGCTGGACTCACTCTGCCTATACAGACAGTGAAAAGGTTACCTTTTATGTGCTGTTTTTATCTCTGGTAGATTGCTCCTGGAATATGCCAGTGGAGAGCTGGAAGTTTGAAGCAGAGGGCTGAAATAGTTGCCAGCTAGATCCAGATTTGCCTGACAGGGTTGATCCAATTCTGGCCCTACCCCATTGCATGCAGGGACTTGTGGTTCTGATTTCACCATTGCATTCCCTAAGAAAAGCCAGGCTACAAGTCCCTGCATGCATTGGGATAAGCCCAGGACTGGATCAACCCTGTTGGGCAAATCGGGAGCTAGTTGGCAACCCTAGATAAGGGAAAGGCTTAGAACAGACATCTGGAGGCTGGTTTGCAGCTTTGGGTCCCCGATTTCCCAGGATTTCAGCAGTAAAGAGGATTTTCAAAAAGGAGAGAAAAATGGAGATTCCACTCAGTCTCTCGTATCAAGAAGAAAGATAACTCCTTGTCCTTGCTGACGAAATCTCCCATGGATGCAGTTGAATTGCACCCTTCTGACAACCTGGGACAGACACAGAGGGAATAGACATAAGGAAGAATCTCTAACAAGAACCAGAGGTAACTTAAAGAAGAGCGTGAACTGCCTTTAGAGCAATTCAGCTCAGGAAGGGACCACTATTCAAGCACAGCTCTAAAAGGTTTTGTTTCCTGAACAGAAAACACAGAGACCATAGGGTTGAGAAGTTTCTCACTTCAAGTTAAAGATTTATCTAACTACAGAAATCTGAAGATATATGGGGCTGGGCGGTCCCTGGGGTTACATATTTATTTATTTATTTTATTTATTAGGATTTATTATGTTTACAACTGCAAGTATATATTAGCGCTACAGAAATGATAAATAGTAGTAGTAAGTAGAAATATTAACCACTAACAGTGTACTCCTAACTGATAATACTGCAGTTTAGAAAAGTTACTGAAATTGCCAGTTATAGAAAATGAATACATAGTTATGATACAGGTACCTACATTCCTGGCCAATCTGGGTAAGCTTTTAGTATTAACTCTGCCGCTTCCCCTCCCCCCTCAAAAAAAACTTCCTTAGTCCTGTTCCTTCTATCTTCCACCATGGCCCCTATCCAAGTCCTCCCCTTTCTGTCCATGGCCCTTGTGGCTCTTTCCTGGGTCCTTTCCTTCCTGCCCCACTTCCTGGGTCTTCCTGTCCCAAGGTCTCCTCCTCCTCCTTCTTGCCCCTCTTTATCTATCAGTTGTTTATTTATCATGAATGTCAGTTATACACCCATCATCATAAAAATGATTCAGAACTGACTCAGTTCATTTCTGGATCAGATCTTGTCCACATCCAGGATTATAGTGAGCAAGTTTCAGGAAATCTAATGGGGTACAACCAGGAATGAGTCAGCTTTTTCTCATAACTTGAAAGTAATTAGCAAAGCAGTCAGTGCTTGTTATTTTTTTAGATTTCTGGAAGTTTGTATAATGTTTTTTTCATTTAACTATTTGCACATTGATCTTTGTACCTTTCATATGTAAATTAACTACAAGAGCATGCATGCAACAGGGCAAAAAAGAAAGAATGACTCATGTTTGTTTACTACTACTACTTAGCATTTCTATAGCGCTGCCAGGGTTACGCAGCGCTGTACAAGTTTAAACACGGGGAGGGACAGTCCCTGCTCAAGAGAGCTTACAATCTAACGGTAACAGACTACGTAGTCAGTGTAGGTAACAGGAATGGGGAAGGTGGTTAGGCGCCAAAAGCAAGGGAGAAGAGATGGGCCTTGAGTAAGGACTTGAAAATGGGCAGGGAGGGCGCATGGCGTATGGGCTCAGGAAGTCTGTTCCAGGCATAAGGTGCTGCGAGGCAGAAGGGGCGGAGTCTGGAGTTAGCGGTGGTGGAGAAGGGTACAGATAGGAGTGATTTGTCCTGAGAGCGGAGGTTACGGGTGGGAACATACGGGGAGAGGAGAGTAGAGAGGTAATGGGGGGCAGCAGATTGAGTGCACTTGAAGGTCAATAGGAGAAGCTTGAACTGTATACGGTAGTGGATTGGGAGCCAGTGAAGTGACTTGAGGAGAGGGGTGATATGAGAGTATCGGTTCACGCGGTAGATAAGACGTGCGGCGGAATTTTGGACAGATTGAAGGGGGGATAGGTGGCTAAGCGGGAGGCCAGCGAGGAGAAGGTTGCAATAGTCAAGATGAGAGGTAACGAGCGAGTGGACGAGGGTTCGGGTGGTCTGTTTAGAGAGGAATGGGCGAATTTTGCTAATATTATAGAGGAAGAAGCGACAGGTCTTAGCTGTCTGCTGGATATGGGCAGAGAAGGAGAGGGAGGAATCGAAGATGACTCCGAGATTGCGTGCTGAAGAGACGGGGAGGATGAGGGTGTTGTCAACAGAGACGGAAAGTGGGGGAAGAGGAGAAGAGGGTTTGGGTGGAAAGATAAGAAGCTCAGTCTTTGCCATGTTCAATTTCAGATGCCGGTTGGACATCCAGGCAGCGATGTCGGAAAGGCAGGCTGAAACTTTGGCTTGGGTTTCGACTGTGATTTCGGGAGTGGAGAGGTAAAGCTGGGTGTCATCGGCATAGAGATGGTACTGGAAACCATGTGATGAGATCAACAAGCCTAGGGAAGAGGTGTATATCGAGAAGCGGTCCAAGGACAGATCCTTGAGGAACCCCAACAGAGAGCGGGACGGGGGTGGAAGAGGAGCCATTAGAAGATACTCTGAAGGTGCGTTGGGAAAGATACGAGGAGAACCAGGAGAGGACGGAGCCCTGGAACCCAAATGAGGACAGTGTGTCAAGAAGTAAATTATGATTGACGGTATCAAAGGCGGCGGATAGGTCGAGGAGGATGAGGATGGAATAATGGCCTTTGGATTTGGCGAGCAACAGGTCATTGCAGACTTTAGAGAGTGCTGTTTCTGTCGAGTGTAGTGGGCGAAAGCCAGATTGAAGCGGGTCGAGGACGGCCTGAGAGGAGAGGAAGTCAAGGCAGCGGCTGTGGACAGCACGTTCAAGTAATTTGGAGAGGAAGGGTAGAAGAGAGATGGGGCGGTAGTTGGAGGGACAGGTGGGGTCAAGTGATGGTTTTTTGAGAAGTGGTGTGACTACAGCGTGCTTGAAGGTGTCAGGGACAGTAGAGAGAGAGAGGTTGAGGATGTGACAGATTAAGGGGTTAACTGTAGGAGAGATGTTGGTAAGCAGATTGGTGGGAATGGGATCCGAGGAACAGGTGGTGCACTTAGAGGAAGAAAGAAGGCGAGCAGTTTCCTCTTCGGTGATCTTAGGGAAGGAGGAAAAGGAGGCCGGGTTAGGTTGGTTGAGGGAGTGGGTTAAGAAGTCACAGGGAGGAGAAGGCTTGGAAGTGAATTCAAGGTTTCTGACAATTTATAGCTAACAAGATCGTATTTAAATGTCAGTTTATCTGCCCTTCCAGGGTGCATGGCTCAAAGGGATTCCTGTTCAAGGCAGAAGAAGAAATGCAGAGATATATGATGCTTAAGTGCTCTGTTATAAACTAAGGATTACCTAATCACACTTCAACCTTGACAAGTTAGGCCAGTCATATAACTCCAGTTTGCAGAACGAGTCTCCTATTACATTTGATTAGCCTGTGAATTGAACTGGTTCACGGAGCAATCCTAAATCCTGTAGGTATATACAAAGAGAATTTTGTGTTCAAGTAAGTCATGATATGAACTGGATTAAGATTTGAGATTGAATTACTTACCTTTCAAAATCTAAGTTCAAAGGTGAGTTACAAATAGATACACAAGTTCTCTCCCTGTCCAAGTGGAGTTACAATCTAGGTCAGGGAATTTAAACCACAATGTTGCCCTCCAATATTGCAGTTTGACACCCCTTATCTAAGTTGTACCAGTGGCATAGCCAGACTGCCAATTTTGGGTGGGCCTGAACCCAAAGTGGGTGGGCACAAAATTTTCTCTCTACCCCCCCCCAGCAAAATGTAGTCACACTCAGATGCATTTGTCACACAGGGTAAAGTGCTGCTTTTCAGTGCATCAGATTTCAGACAATTTATTTAATAGCCTTAACACCCTTTTCAGTGAGCTTTCAGAGGCCAAAACCTCCTGCCTCAGGTCAGTATAATGCTATTACGGTATCCTCTCCTGACCTAAGGAAGGAAGTATTGGTCTCTGAAACTTTATTAACACCATATTACTTTATCCTAAATTAAAAATAAATTATTTTCTTTACCTTTGTTGTATGGCCATTTACTTTTTCTCATTGTGTTGCTCCCAGTCTCTAGATTCTGCTTTCCTTCATTTTCGCTTGACTCTTCTGCCAGGGTTTCCTGGCCATTTGTCATTTTTCTCTCCTTTTTCTTTGCTTTCTTCAATATTTTTCTGCCTCTCTCTGTGTCCAGATTTAATTCATTCTTACTATCCATTCTTTAATTTCCTTCATCTACTTATGGCTTTTCATCTTTTTCTCACCCTTGTTCTCCCCATGCCCCTTCCTCTTATTCTCCAATCTTTCACTACTCCCCCTTTCCATGCAGCAGCTCTCCTCTTTCTCTCCCCATCCTTCCAGTGTCTCCCCTCTCTCTCCCCATCCTTCCAATAGTCTCCCCTCTTTCTTTCTGCATCCTTCCATCCAGTGTCACCTCTTTCTCCCTACCCTTCCATCCAGCGTCTTCCCTCTTTCTCTCCCCATCCTTCCACCCATCTACCCTCTCTCCTGATCCTTCCATCTAATGTCTCTCTCCCTCCTTCTAACCAGTGTCTATCTCTCTACCCTTTTCTGTTCAGTGTCCCTTCTCTCTCCACATCCTTCCACTCTCCCCTATTTCTCTGCATCCTTTCATCCACCTCCCCTCTTTCTCTGCCATCCTCCCATCTGTTTTCCCTCTTTCTCTCCCCATCCTCCGTTTTCCCTCTTTCTCTGCCATCCTCCCATCTGTTTTCCCTCTTTCTCTCCCCATCATTCCATTTTCCCTCTTTCTCTCCCCATCCTTCCATTTTCCCTCTTTCTCCCCATCCTGCCATCTGTTTTCCCTCTTTCTCTCCCCATCCTTCCATTTTCCCTCTTTCTCTGCCATCCTCCCATCTGTTTTCCCTCTTTCTCTCCCCATCCTTCCATTTTCCCTCTTTCTCTACCATCCTCCCATCTGTTTTCCCTCTTTCTCTCCCCATCCTTCCATTTTTCCTCTTTCTCCCCATCCTGCCATCCATTTTCCCTCTCCCATTCAGGCCCACCAGCCCCAGCTCCCATTGCCGGCCACTGCTGCTTTTCCTGATGAGCAGCAGGGCCGGCGCTACAAAAAGAAGAAGCGCTCAGCTGACTGAGCTGAGCGCCTACGCGTCGCTAACCCGACGAGAAAAAATGTTTAAAAAAAAACGCGGCACTGCAGGCAGCCTCGAAGCATTGGCTGCTGGCTCTGCAGGCTCCTTCCGTCTCTTACGTCACTGCCCCTGCTTCGCTACAGGGGCAGTGATGTAAGAGACAGGAGGAGCCTGCACAGAGCCAGCAGCCAATGCTTCGAGGCTGCCTGCAGTGCCGCATTTTTTTAAAAACATTTTTTCTTGTCCTTAGCGACGCGTTGGCGCTCAGCTCAGTCAGCTGAGCGCTTCTTCTTTTTGTAGCGCCGGGTGCCGGCCCTGCTGCTCATCAGGAAAAGCAGCAGTGGCTGGCAATGGGAGCTGGCGCTGGCGCTGGGCGGGCCTGGGCTGGAATTGGGTGGGCCCAGGCCCACCCGTAGCTACGCCCCTGAGTTGTACCTGAGGCAATGAAAGGTGAAGTGGTTTGCACAAGGTGGATCTTCAAATGAGTTCTCCAGGTTAGCTGTGAATCACCAAATTTGATTCAGACTATCTGATACCTTGGTCTTCAGTCCTAGACTCAGAGCACCTAGGGGTCAGTTTTTCAAGAGATTCCTAATGAATAGATGCTCCTAATGTATGAAGTAGATTTGCATGGCTACTATCTCCATTGTAAACAAATCTCTCCCATGCATATTTCATAATGGATATCTGACCTATTTGCAGCCCTCAAGGACTGGGAATGAAGACCAAGGATATATTACATTGCACAAGAAATGAAACTGGGCAGGCTAGAAGGGCATTGTGATTCTTACTTGTTTTTCTGTTTCCTCTCTGATCTACACATGCTGTTTCAAGTTGTCATATCTCTCTGGAAGATTTCTTTGAGTTAGCCACAGGATGATGATTAAAAAAAAAAAAAGAAAAAGAAAAATGAACATTACTATGTGAATTGTGAAATCACTTTCACCGTCTTCTGCACTCTTAACATTCCCTCAGTTCTTTCTCTCAACAGAAAGGTTTGGCTCTCAACACAGGATTTTGCTAGTTCATTCTAAATGACAATGGTCATACAGCTTAGAACTAAGAGCAAATTTAAAGCGACCCCTTGAAAACACCGGAAACAGATGTTCGCAATATTCAAACCTCTCATCATTAATTTTGGAATTTAAATGCCAGTTAATTCTTCTTTTTATGGCTCAGCTGCACATTGCAGCACACCCAGTGACACGGAAAAGTACCCTGTAGGGACATTCAATCCATCATATGAAGGTCGAACATGTTAACAATGGAAAATGTATGCAATAGTGCACTGCTGAAAAAAAGTGTGGATCATCTGCAGTGTATTTGCTAGGTCTATAGTTAAAACTAACTGGCATTGCAAATAAAAGCGGAAAGGTCAATATTTAACTGACTCTGGATCCAAAGAAGGTGGAGTTTTCTACCTGAAATGGTCACCTTTCCTTTGGGTTGAGCCCTCTGTGTGCTGGTGGCCACCAAACCTTTGCTGCCTGAACCCAGAACCCAAGGAGGGAACCAGAAAGCAAAGGAACAACCAATAGAGACACAAGCACAAGGAGCTCACTCATGAGAAGCAAGGCAGGAGTAAGGCCAAGGTCCAGCAGGGACTAGCAAGAATCAAAAAACCTCTAATGCAGGGGTGGGCAACCTTGGTCTTTAAGAGCCACAACCCAATTGGGTTTTCAAGATTTCTACAACGAATATGCATTAGATTGATTTCCATACAATGGAAGCAAGACATGCAAATCAATCTCATGCATACTTATTGTGGAAATGTCAAAAACCCTTGACCGGGTTGTGGCCCTTGAGGACCATGGCTGCTCTAATGAGACAAGTGACAAGCAGGCAATCAAAGCACAAGAAAAAACTAAGTAATATAGACCAAGCTCTGGCAACGAAACCAAACAGTGACTGGGTTTATATATAAGTCCAGATAGGAACAAGATGGTGTCTAGCGGGAAATAGCAGCCATAATGTGTACAGACATGCCCTCCTGCCTGATAAGGAACACTGACACCAGCTGGTAGGAGGTCAGAAGTTCATTCCTTTCAAATATCTCCCAGGAGCTGAGACTCCTGCAAGCTGGAGGAACTTTACAGGCTGCAATCTCTCCACAACTCTACACCATTACCATAGCATTTATGGCTGAAGGGGGGCACCTAGATGTGGGTACAGTGGGTTTTGGGGGCAGTTTGGAGGGCTTCCATTTACCACCACAAGTGTAACAGGTGGGGGGGATGGGCCTGGGTCCACCTGGCTGAAGTCCACTGCACCCACTAACAACTGCTCCAGGGACCTGCATACTGCTGTGATGGAGCTGGGTATGACATTTGAGGCTGGCATACAGGCTAGAAAAAAACATTTTTAAAGTTGTTTTTTTTTGGGTGGGAGGGGGTTAGTGACCACTGGGGGAGTCAGGGGTGGTCATCCCCGATTTCCTCCGGTGGTCATCTGGTCATTTATGGCACTTTTTGGGGACTTGTTCATGAAAAAAAAGGGTCCAAAAAAAGTGACCCAAATTCGCGCTAAAAACGCCTTTCTTTTTTCGATTATCGGGCCGAGGATGCCCATCTCTCCTCAGCCGATAAACATACCCCAGTCCCGCCTTCACCACGCCTCCGACACGCCCCCATCAACTTTGGCTGTTTCCACGACAGGTTGCAGTTGAAGACGCCCAAAATCGACTTTCGATTATACCAATTTGGGCACCCACGGGAGAAAGACGCCCATCTCCCGATTTGGGTCGAAATATGGGCATCTTTCTCTTTCAAAAATAAGGCGGCCAGTCTCATAAGGTCCTCTTGTAATTTTTAACAACTTTGAATAACTTTCTATCGTCAGCAAATTTAATTACCTCACTAGTTACTCCCATCTCTAGGTCATTTATATTGTATTATCACACAGAGATAGAAACATAAAGAAATTATGAACAATGGTATGGGGAAGGATTATGAATATTCTGGATGAGCTATCATTTCATATTATTGTTTGGAAATATTGCAATTATGGAAGTTGTTTCTGCATGTAAAGAGAAACTGATAGATATTTTCTTGTCCTTGGTCTTAAAACGCATCCTAAATACTTGGAAGGGTAGTTCCATTCTAGAAATACATCCTCAGTTAAATATATCTGACAGAGGGAAACTGAAGCATGTATAGCCAAACAATATAATAAATGTTGAAAATGTCAAGAAATTTGGAAGCCTGTAGATCATTATGTATTTCATATTCTGTAATTGCACCCTTTTCTGTTATAAGATTGAAAATGCTGTACAGTATGGTAACGTTGTCATCTCAAATGAGTTACTATTGTGTACACTAAATGAAAAATTGACAGTGGAATCTTCAAGGCTGCCCCTATTGTTCCACTGACTAACCTATTTAGGGCTGAATAGCCATGTCTCTAAATTATGGTAAAAATAAAATCAGAGCCTCCAAGGATCAGATTTCTTGGGCAACTGATTCTACAATTGTCGAACTGCATAAGAGAACAACTGGTGTCTCAACCTTGAGGAACTAAAAGCCCTAGCTAAAGAAATTACCAACAACCTTTCCCCCCTAGGAATGTAGGGGGTGACCTGCACTGTTCCCTCTAAGCTGAGTGGGAATCCTCCAACTGCATTGCTGCCAGTGAGGGATGGTGCTTCAAAATTGTGTCTTTAATCACTAGGGATAGGCAGATTCCCTGGATTCGTACAGAGCTTGCCTTTTCCCTCACTATTGAAAATGTCATAGTGAAACAGCACCTCCCACTGGCAGGATTGTAGCAGGAAGTCTCCTGCTCAGCGTTTCTCAACCAGTGTGTTGTGTCGTAAGCACCTGAGAGGTGTGTTGCAGGGCTGGCATTTTTTTCAATGATTGCACTGCAGTTTTTCCCTCCTCCCACCACAAGTCTAGCAGCTTCCCCATGTCCTCCCTTAGCCACCCCCCTTCCTATGGGCTCTCAAAACCAGAGTTTTTTGCCGGCAGAGGCAGTGATAATAGGCTGCCTGAGCTGACCCAGAGCCTTTCCTCCACTGCTGCCCGAAGTCGCATCAGAGGGATGGGACAGTAGTAGAGGAAAGGCTCTAGGTCACCTGAAGCAGCCTGTTCTCATTGCCCCTGCCAGTTAACTCAGGTTTTGATAGCCCCGGGGTGGGGGGGGGCCCTGGCTGGCTGGCTGGCTGACTGGCTAAGGGAGAGATGCTGCACCCACATGGGGGGAAGGGGGAAAGGGAGAGGTACTGGACTTGAAGGGGACAGGAGAGATGCCAGACTGGGGTGGGGGAGAACTGAGGCTGTGGAGATGTCAGACTGAGGGGGCTGGGGAGATGCCAGACTATGGGTGGGCTGGGGAGAGGAGGAGGTGTTAGATCATGGGGGCAGCTGAGGAGAGGGGTAGATGTCAGGCAATGAGGGGAGGGCTGAGAGAAAGGGGAAGATGTCAAGACCATGGGGGAGATGCTGGACTGCGGGGGATTGAAGGAAAGGAGGGAGGAGATGCAGCTGCACAAACCTTAATGTTGTGCTCCTTCCCAGGTTGTGTAGGCAGTAAACTGCACTTAGCAGGCTTCCAATTCCAGTACATGTTTTGCCATCTATACAACCCGGGAAGCAGCAGAGCATCAGGATTTGTTTAACCACATCTATGTCTGCCAGAATATAGCAATAATCTAATCATGAAAAAATAAGGACAAACAATCACAAAAGTATGTAAGGTCTTAAAATCAAACAAATACAGGATTGTACGAAGTTGTCTAAGGACTAAAAAGCCTATCTGTATCAATGAGGACACTCGATCCTTGAAAGATAACATTGAATTAAAAATAATCTCCAGGAACCTGAAAGAGCTGACAGGTTGTACAGGGGAATTCCAAAGAATCAAAGGTAAAGAAAGGGCCTTTAAGTGTCTATACAAGTAGGGGAAGTTGGAAAAACAAATAGAATATCATCCGCATAAAGATAGGCACTTATCCTGTATTCCTGGCTTAACTCTGCCAAAGGACATTAAAATATTAAATAAAGTTAATGAAAAGATAGAGCCTTGTGGGACACCACAGATAACTATGGATGTGGGACTGTTGTCCTAAGCAATCAACCTTAAAGGACCTTATCAGTTAAGAATGAATTGAACCAATGCCTATTGATAGGAAGGGTTCATGTTGTTTGAAGCATAGGAATTAATATTATTTTTGTACAGTAGGTCTGCTACATGTACATTGAGTTAGGAGTTTTTCAGATTTTGTATTATTTCATAATGTACCTGGTAGTGGAGAAAAGTATGTTGCCATTACTCAGATGGCATAAGAATTATAATATATAGAAGCGTGCATGACAGAATATTTTTTGGTATGGTAACGTCCATGGAGATAATATGCTAGTTATAGTAACATAGTAAGTAACATAGTAGATGACGACAGAAAAAGACCGGCACAGTCCATCCAGTCTGCCCAACAAGATAAACTCATATGTGCTACTTTTTGTGTATACCTTACCTTGATTTGTATCTGCCATTTTCAGGGCACAGACCGTGGAAGTGTGCCCAGAACTGGCCCCGCCTCCCACCACCGGCTCTGCCACCCAATCTCCGCTAAGCTTCTGAGGATCCATTCCTTCTGAACAGGATTCCTTTATGTTTATCCTGCGCATTTTTGAATTCCGTTACCGTTTTCATCTCCACCACCTCCCGCGGGAGGGCATTCCAAGCACTAAAGACCTTCCTTTCCACAACTAAACAAAACTTTCCATATTCTTATTTTTTTTCTAGAATATTTTGTAAAGAGCAATTGATCAACAATATTTGAATCAACATAAAATCTGAGTATTAAGCTAGGAAGCCCTCTAGAATCAAATGACTGCTACGGGATGATTGCAGTAACTCTTCAGTCCAGTCTGGTCTGAAATCAGTGTGGATACATACTTGTCTTGATGCAACCAGCAAAACAAATGAAAGAAGACACTTGCAATTCACTTCAGAAGAGAAACCAAATCTCAGATGCAATCACCCACTCATAATGAAAGTCAAAAACATACTTCTGCTCTACTATTACACTTCTGATATGGGTAAGGAAGAAATCAATGCATGCTAAGAAGAAAGTACAATGTATACAGTAGCTCAAAAGGTTTGTAACGAAAGCTAGCAAACTCTGCAACCTTTTTCTTCTTCTCCTGAAAAGACTTAAATCTGATCTCTGTAGACTAAGAAAGAGAGCAAAATTGAAAACACATCTAACCATGTATCAGATTTATCGCTTCAGGAGTACATCAATTTGATCATGTCAGTCTCTTCACAGTTCACTCTATTTTACACAGAAGTTGAATCTTCCGTACACAAATGCTATTATTCCTCTTCATCTGTGAGTAGGTAACAGATCATGCTGATGTATACCCATTGCCAGACAGATAGAACCGTGAAATGTGTGTCCAGCTTCCTAATTCATTAACTGTCCCTTATATTTTATTACAGGCTTCAGTAATTCAATGTGAAATCTCCATGTTTTATGGTCCCATGGTGTATAAACAGCATTAAATTTATTTTTGATCTTTCATTAAAATGTTACTCAAGCGTGGAACTTAATTTAGCAGTTCCCAGTGAGTGGACATAGTAGAAATATAGCATTTCTTTCAGGAGGACTCAGGTACAGTATATCAGAAGGGTTTTTATTTTTATTAATTTAGTGTTTAGAGGGATAAAACAATATACATTTGATTGAACTACAGATATATATTTAATACATAACTTGAGAATTTTTTTCTACAAGAGTACAGTAGTTACTGTGCATAACCCAGATGCAATGTTATACCTGTAGTAATGGCCACAACTGATTCTGTAATCATATAAAAATGTGTTGTAAATAGGGGTGTGCAAGACAGAGGTTTTTGTCTTGTTTAGTTTTTCAGGTTGTTTTGGGGAGGTTTTATTTGTTTTTTGGAGGGTGGGGGTTTGTTTCAGGACAATATCATAAAGAGTGTACACTGTTGCTCAAATGGTGCATCCTTTCGCTCCAGTAGGGCACCCTGTTAGATTAAAATAGTGCACACTCTTGTGAAATAGTGTGCATTCTTGACGACACAGGAAAAAAATCTGAACACTCAGTGACACTTTAGTTTTTTTTTCCTGAGTCATCAAGAGTGCGCACTAAAAATGACACAAAAAGATATGGAAAGTATCATGACATTTCTCATGCCATTTCAAACAAATGAGGGACATAAATTTCAAGCAAATGGACATCCCTAGTTATGAGTTGTAGTGACATCTTTAAAGGCTGGAGAGCTTCTTATCCTTCACCAGGCTTGCCCTCTAAATTTGTCTTTCATCTGAAGGATCAGACAGGGAAAGAGTGAGGATGGGGTTGTGCTGTTTATTTATTGAGAATTTACCATACTGCCTTAACTGACCAAGGGCAAGGCGGCTTACAGACTACTAACATTTAATACCCTGTTTCCCCGAAAGTAAGACATCCCCCAAAAATAAGACCTAGTAGAGGTTTTCCTGAATTGGTAGATATAAGGCCTCCCCTGAAAGTAAGACCTAGCAAATTTTTGTTTGAAAGCAGAGCTGCTGAGAGCCGGACAAGGCCGCCCCCGGGCCGCCGCCCCCCCCCCCCCCCACCCGTGGTCGCCGGGCCCCCCCTCCACCCACCATCCGTCGCTCCTGGAACTAATCTTAAATGCCTCCTTTCAACTTTGCAGCAAGCAGCAGCAGGGCAAACCTCTCCTTCCTTCCGTGCCCAGCCCTCGCGGACGTTACGTCAGGCGAGGGCGGGACACAGAAGGAAGGAGTGGCCTGCCCTGCTGCTACTTGCTGCGAAGGTGAAAGGAGGCATTTAAGGTTAGTTCCGGGAACGACGGAGGGCGGGCGGGCCAACCCCGATCCAACCCCGATGTTTCCCCGAAAAATAAGACAGCCCCTGAAAATAAGACGTAGCGCATTTTGGGGGGGCAAAAATTAATATAAGACAGTGTCTTATTTTCGGGGAAACACGGTAGAAAAGAACTACAATTATAATAGGAAAAATTACATTCACACTTACAAAAAAGAATATGTATATATTTTTTAAGTTGCAGGGCGAACACCAGAATCTCAATCACACTAAGCAAGTAGTATCATATGTTTCTTTAAAGAGCCAAGTCTTAACTGCCATTTTAAAATTTTTCAAAAACAATTCACTGGGGCTTAAGTTAAAGGAAATTGTTGCGGATTATTAAACATACATCAGGTCTGTACAGTCCATGCCACAATTGCCAACAACTTTATAGAAATGTCAGGAATGGGCAACTTTAACCAATTGTTAATGGTCCTTTAAGTACAGATGTGAAAGTAAAATGCAAGTAAAAGAAATTGCAGAGCTAGAATCGACGTGGGGGAAAAGGACATAAGACCACATCATTACTCCACAAAAGTAAGCATTCTGCATTGGAAAAGTTGTTGTTTTTTCCAATAATTATAGATCAAGATGGTCTTTTACTAAGCATCGGTAGTGTTTTTAGCTCATGGTAGAAATCAATTGGCGGTAATTGCTGAGACGCCCATAGGCATCTCTGTGTTTGCCGCTAGCTGATTTGTACAGTGAGCTAAAAATGCTACTGCAGCTTAGTAAAAGAACTCCCCCCCCCCCAAAAAAAAAAAAAAACAACTTTGTCCAGAAAATATGCAAACTGGTTATATAGTCAGATAAGAGGTGAAATCTCACATTGGAATTTTTCTGTGCCGCATCATGTTTTCCGTGGTTTCTCCTGTGCAGTCAGTAGACTAACAGAGAGAAGAAATATGCATTCCCACAAGGGCCTACACATTAAAAAGTCTAAATGAAAAAATACTGCATGTTATCTTAATCTAGCACATTCAAAGAGCTCAATATAGCACAGCCATAATTTACTTGTGAGGAAAAAGGCACATTCTATAATCTTTCAACTATTCTTGGCCTCAAAATTTGCAGATATATGAAAGCACCGCAATATGTCAATCCAAAGCTGAATAAATAAGCACCATTATCATATTCTGAGAGAGTTACAATGAGGAAGGTGAGATTTAATTGTAGATCACTACATCAAGGTAAAAAAGTAAACAGTTGCATCTACAGCCCACAATGCAGACAGTTTTATAATGGGTCACCTAGGTAGGAAGACCAACTAGGTTCTTATTTTGTGACTATTCTATAACAGTGGCATAGCTACAGGTAGGCCATTTTTGGGACGAGGGGACCCACTCTGACCCCCAAAATAGTTCGGTGGCAGCCACCTCACTCCCCACTCTTCTGTCCCCGGATCTGGCATTTGCCCCTTCCACCTGGCAACTCCCCCACTCTGAATCCCCCCATCTCATTTCTCTCAGCACCTTCACTGGTGGCAGAAGTGGCGCACATCCGCTGCCTGTGCCAGCCTCGCAAGCTTCCCTCTGCTGCATCTTGCCATTGCTGACGTTACTTCCTGTTTCCTTTCTGGCAGGTTTTGGCAGATGGAACAAAAAGAGGCCTTTGTCAGTGGGCACCTGCTTTAAGGTACTGGACTACCGAAAAGGTATTAAGTAGAACTAAGTAATTGTATGAATAAAGAAGAAGTGAATCCAGCCCTGTATTGCTTGGATTGCAATTTTATTCTAAAAATAAAAAATGGAATAAAGACACTGTTTAAAAAAAATGAAATTGTTCTTCTAAATGGAAAGATTGTAGGATAGTCAATTCTAATTTGATCCATGATGTGTTACTTGAGGGTGCTGCATGATGGGAACAATTTGTGTACTGGAAAAGGTAACACTGGTTGGGGATAGTAGGGATACCAGCCTTAAACTCAGCGCTTTTTTGGACTTCTGACATAGGCCTCCTGTTATAAAATCAGCTCCTTTAAAGAAAACATTACTCAGCCTTGCCAAGAGAAAAGGAAGCACCAGTCTCTCATTCCTGTGGGTAGTTAGAGAGAGAGAGTGGGGGTTTTAGAGATACAAGAAAAATAGAATAAATTCATCCAAAGAATATGAATTCAAGTTTGACCTTTGCAAATATTTATAAGATGATAACAATTAATGCTCATTCCCCTGTCACACTTCACAAATATTCATGACATAAATAGAACAGACAATTGTTATCCATGTGGATTAGCTTTTGTTCACAATCCGGAAGAAATACTTCCAAATTCCAAATGTCACCACCAACTATCCTGCAGGAACACTCAGTCATAGATAGTGATTCCCAGTTTTGGAGAAGCTCCATCTGGTGGCTTCTCCAAAGCTGGGAGAAAAGGAAGCGAGGGCTCCAGCTCTGGCAACAGAGATCTGAGGGGTCCTTTTACCAAAGTGCTCCAAAAAATGGCCGGTGCTGGTTTAGACGCATGTATTGGACGTGCGCAGGTCCATTTTTCAGCGAACCTGCAAAAAAGGCTCTTTTTTTTGCCAAAAATGGATGTGTAGCAAAATAAAAATTGGCACACATCCATTTTGGGCCTGAGACCTTACCGCCACCCATTGACCTAGCGGTAAAGTCTCACACGTTAACTGGGCGGTAATGGTCTAAGCGCATACAATGCCAATTACTGACTGGTTAGTGCCACGCACTGGAAATTTTCTAGCATGCCTAGCAGACGCACTTAAAAATTAAATTACTGCCTAGGCCTCGCGGTAGCCAAGTGGTGGTTCAAAACTGACACACATAGGACACACGTATGCACCTATGCGGCTTAGCAAAAGGGCCCCTCTGTCTCCCAAGGAGAATGAATTGCCCAGAGACACTATAGAGACAGTTTTTCTGAAACTTAATGCAGGAACACCATTTACAAGCTTTTTAGAGGAGCCCAAGAAGCTCAGACTATTAATACCACAGTCCCCATGACTCTTGCTGCTTTCTTAGAAATGTATACCTCTGTGGCACATCCAGACAGCACTGGCTCCATCAAACATGAGATTCATACTGAGAACCCCTGCATCCGAGTACATTACTGCAAAATCACAAATGTAATCCTACAACATCTGTCCAACTGTTAAATTAATGTTAAAGATTAATTTTAAAGCTTCACTTTGTTTTGCTTTAATCGCAACCCTTCTCCCTGTAGTATACAGTCTTGAGAAATGCTTTTCCCCCTACCTCATCAGTTATGCCTTTTCACAGCTAAGAAATGTTTGTAACTCAGTTTTATTTGCATCCTATATATTAATAGGGGTGAGGGTAATTTTATGACTGCATGCACAAGTAAAAAGTATGCACATACAGGTTAATTTTAGAAAGAATTTTTCATGTGTATGAGGGCTTTTTAAAAAATTAGCCAAGGGGTTCAGTGTGTAAAAATACACATGGTGAAAAATAGTTTTATCATGCACCGAGGCGTTAATAACAGATTTTGATTGCTGAACATTTCTCTCCAAGACACCAATCCGTTCCTCCATATTTATTTATTTTATATTCTATTTGATATGCCGCAATGGGTCTATGTCAGGCGAGGCATCTATGTGGTTTACAAAATTAAAATAGAAAAAAACCCCAGAAGAAACATAGAGAAAAAGGGTAAAAAAAGGGGGGCAGAGATTAAGAAATAGTGATACCAAAAGATTCTGTAAAAGAGTGGATTTTAAAGTGCGTTTTTTAGAGGTTGAAATGGTAGGTTGTTTTCTGATATAAAGAGAAAGGTCATTCCATAGTTTCAGACCTAGATAACAGAAAGCAGTATCACATCAGATGGAGGACTGAGGGGTCCTTTTACTAAGGTGCGCTGTAAAATGGCCTGCGCTGGTGTAGATACATATATTGGACTGGCACAGGTGCATTTTTCAGCGTGCCTGCAAAAAAGGCCTTTTAGGGGGGGGCTGAATATGTACATGCAGCAAAATAAAAATTGGGGCATGTCCATTTTGAGCCTGAGACCTTACCACACCCATTGACTTAGTGGTAAGTTCTCATGTGTTAACCAGGTGGTAATTGTCAGCGTGAGTACTCTGCCAATTACTGCCCAGTTAGCGCCACACGTCAGAAATTTTCTGGCACGCATATTGGTTGCGCATAAAAAATGAAATTACCACCCTGGCCACGTGGTAGCTGGGCAGTAATTCTGAATTGGCGCGCATTGGGCCCATGTAGGCGCCTACACGGCTTAGTAAAAGGGCCCCTGAGAGATGGAAGTAACAAGAGGTTGTTGTCAGTTGAATGAAGACAGTGGAGAGGAGTGTAAAGATTAAGCAAATTATTGAAATAGGAAGGAGCCGAGGGCAGCCTAGAAGTGTAAACCACAGTCTACACTCTTGTATTTAATTCTAGCAGTTACAGGCAACCAGTGTTCAGAGCGGAGGAGGGGGTGACTATTAAAACGGTGGGAATTGTGTAGAAGTTTGACAGCAGTAGATGGAATAAGTTTCAAGCATTTGTAGGAAGACAAAGGAATGCCAGCATAAAGGAAATTACAGTAGTCAACGTAAGACATAAGGCAGGAACCGCAACAGACCAACAAGGACAAGAACAGGACTGAAGACCTCTGTTGCCAAGGCAAAGTCTGAAAGTTCCCAGGTGCTTAATAAAGGCCACATACAAGGGAGTTCACCAGGTAAGCGTGCTGCTAAGGTCCAAAAATCCCAAGCCAGTCTGGAAGACTGGAAGATCCGGACCGGACCGGACCGGTATGACTTCTGGAACATGGGAAACAGCAAACAGACAGTCCATCGCAGCCACCAGGTCTGACCACCAGGTGGCAAGATGAATGAGAGCATGAGACAGGGGCACAACCGTGACACAGAAGACTGGATTTTAACCAGGATAAGATCTGTTGAAGACAAATATTGAAGGCGGACACAGAGGACGCGGGATCTGAGATGCAGTAGGGGATTTGTATATCATCTGTATAACAGAATGGCGTACAGTCGTGATCTTGTATGATAGTAAGAAGAGGAGAGAGAAAAATAAAAGAGTTCAGGAGTGAGGATAGAGCCCTGAGGGACACCTGACTGAAGAGAAAAAGAAGAGGTAGTTGAATGGTTATATGCAAGTTGAAAGGTGCTGTTGGAAAGATAGCTAGAGAATCAAGAGAGGACAGTACCAGTGATGCTAATTGAGCAAAGCAGACATGGAAGAACTGAATGACCAACCAAGTTGAAAGCAGAGGAAAGGTCTAAAGAAACAATAAAAACAGAATGATAGTGGTCCAAAGAAGTGCGGAATCAAATCATAGAGAGTGAGGAGAAAGGTTTCTGTACTGTGATTGTGACAGAAGCCGGCCTGATAATGGATGGAAAACATTTGTGTGTTCAGTATGCTGTTCCAATTGAATGAGGACTAGGTTTTTTCAGGATTTCAGAGAAAAACATAAGATTTGAATTAGGGTGAAAAGTAGAGGGAAGGCAGGGGTCCAAAATGAGTTTTTTTGAGCAGGGGGCACACAACAGCATGTTTCCAGATTGGGGGAACCAGATCCTTAGAAAGTCTTGAATCAAGAAGTAGGAGAAGGTGGGGAATAAGCGACTGAGCCAGAGATTTGGCAAGGGAAGCAGGCCACTGGTCAACAGAGGAAGAAGAGAGATTAAAGGAAGCAATCACACAAGAAAGAGAGAATGGAAAGATTGAAAGAGGACCGAGTTGCTGTGGAACAGGGGGACTGAAGAGGAAAGAGTCAGGGAGGGAAGAGACAGTGGGAGTGGTAATGGATGGAGAAAGGTGGAAAGGCTGGAGGACTGAAGTGAGAGTTAACATACATAGTAGCATAGTAGATGACGGCATAGTAAAAGACCTGCATGGTCCATCCAGTCTGCCCAACAAGATAAACTCATATGTGCTACTTTTTGTGTATACCTTACCTTGATTTGTATCTGTCATTTTCAGGGCACAGACCATATAAGTCTGCCCAGCACTATCCCTGCCTCCCAACCACCGGCTCTGGGACAGACCGTATAAGTCTACCCAGCAATATCCTTGCCTCCCAACCACCAGCCCCGCCTCCCACCACCGGCTCTGCCACCTAATCTCAGCTAAGTTGAAGGGAAGAGGTCTTGGACTGCCATGCATCTTCCATTAAGAGGAAACCAAAGCTCTGGAATAAATGATAGCCTGGATATTTCTGCAGTCTTAGAGTCTTCTAATGAAGAAGTCCAAAACAGGTCAACATTCAGCTGTGTCTTTGAACAGTACCTGAACTTGCTTATGGGTCTCTATTTTAGTAACATTGGCTTTTGCATTAATCCCCTTATTACAAAAAAACTCTACCACAATAAAGAATGCACAGACAACTCATGTATGTGGCAAAACAAATGGCCATAGCATTATTAATTCAACAAAATGTATTAACAATTCAAAACAAACAACTCAACATATTCCCCAGCACCCTTACTCAGTGTGGTCTTGACCCCCATCCCCATGAGCTAGTCAGTAATGAACTAGGTCCCTCCTCCCCTCATAACAATTACAGCATTATCGTGGCATCAACCTCAGTGGGACCCACACAGGTGCAGGGCCCTACCTCAACCTGTAGCATTGACTCACACAATCATACCTCCCCTTACTCCTCATTATTCCTTTTACCCAAGCTGCATCCAAGTCAAACATCCTTCACCTTTCCACCGTGTTATCCTATTGAACAAAATAGTGTGCAATTTGCATACATGTGTAACTGCAAAGGAGATGTGCACATGAGTAGTGCATGAGTGGGACACAGGCTTGTCTCCCACACAAGTTATGTATGTGATCTGTGGTGCTTTCACTTATGCCTGCCATTGACCTGGCGTGAATGCGCCTAACATTGTGCCCAGATGTCCTTACAGAATTGGCATTTAGGGGGTCTTCTGCTAAACTGCGGTAGTGATTTTAGCTCACAGTAGAAATCAGCTGGCAGTAAACGCCGAGATGCCCATTATATTCCTATGGGCATCTCGGCATTTACCATCAACTGATTTTACCACAGCTTAGTAAAATTATTGAAATCAGTATTGTTTAAAAAGGCTTATTCCCCAAGTTCAACTTAATCAGAATTATACTTTACCATCATATGACCCAATGGACACTAATTAGACGTTATTATCTTCCTCATTTTATTATTGATTAATTGTTAATTCTATTTTATTTAAGAACTATTGTTGTTCAATTGTTATTCATACCTTGTTTCTCAATTTGCAAAACTGTACTTATTTGCATTGCAACTTTATTACAGTACTATTGTAAGCCACTTTGAACCTGCAATCAGTGGGGAAAAAGTGGGATACAAATGTGATAAATAAATAAATAAAAGACCCCCTTGGTGCTCCTCCTCATGGCGCCTAACATGGTCACCCACTTAAAGAGTTGCCCTGATAGTTTATGAAATGTGAAAGATTGTATGTGCATTCATTTACACCTGCTCTCAAGCAGGCCTCTTTTCCAAGTTTATTTCACATTTATTCAAAGACTTTCTACCCCACCCACCAGAGCACTGTCTGAGCAGCTTATAGTCTAATATAGGATAAGAGAACAGGAAAAAAAAAAGGTTAAAAACACAGCAGAAAAGTCAAGTGAGAAGGTGCAGAACTATAATTTTTATAGCAAAGCTAGAGGGGGGGGGGGGGGGGGGACACAAGGATAGGCTATGCAGATCAATCTCTCTACCGGCACAATCCACCGCGAGAAAATCAAGTATAGGCATCAGTAAAAAGAAAAAAAAATCTATTTTAAATTGTTACAGGGATGATGTAGATCTAAAAGGTTGTGGGAGCTTATTCCATAGCTCGGGATCCCAAACGGAGACGACTGAACGGCGGGTAATGTCATAGGCAATTTCATGAAACGGTGGGCTGATCAAAGTGATCTGTTTGGGCAGTAGCGGGTCAAGAGTCGTGATTTCTGCAGGATTTGTGCTAATATTTTATAAACGCCTTTCAACCAAATTAACTCTCAATCCACACCAAGCACAAAATTGTTAACCTTAAGTGGAAAAAATTGATATCAGACTGAGCCTTTGTATATTACATGTGTAGGAGGGAAAGAAAGGGAAAAGCCTCAGAGGTCCCTGGTAAATACAACACCCTATCGGACCGGTCAGTGGAACACTCTTTGTATGCTTCTTTAAAGCTAACTCAGAGCTGTTCAGGCTGAACCTCTATCATCGACAAAAACCCTTTCATCTGCTTCCATCCATTACTACACTTTATTTAACCCAACAAATATATATTTTTTTTTTGTTCTTTTATATATACCATTAAAACTTCATAAAACTTGCAGCGCACTTATCTGTACCCCTGCATCCTGAAGAATAATGGCAGCAAACAGTTAAAGCACTATATCCCCGATGAAGCCAGTGGGTGAAACAGGCCCCATTGGGTACAGATTACAGAATGACACGGGGACAGGGAACCGCAGTGAAAGCGGGGATGGGGACGGACACAGAGATTGCGGGGACGGGGTGGGGACAGGGACAGATCCCATGGGGATGGGGCGGGGATGGGGACAGAGCCCACAGGGATGGGGACAAACTTTGTCCCCATGTCATTTTCTAGTTGGAAGGGTAGAAGGTGGTGGTGGAAAGGAGGGTTATTATAGCTGCTCATTGTAATTATTGTTTTCTATTTGTAATTTATACACAATAGTTGCACAGCATATTGTTCCTCTTTATAATTTAATAAAAATAATTTAAATATAAAATCATAAGTGTTCGAGGCTTCTGTAGATGATGGCAGAGCCCATGGGGATGGGGCGGGGATGGGGGCAGAACCTGCGGGGACGGGGTGGAGATGAAGACAGGGCATGCGGGGATGGGGCGGGGACGGAGACAGAACCTGCACGGACGGGGTGGGGACAGAGATAGAACCCATGGGGACAGGGACAAACATTGTCCCCGTGTCATTCTCTAGTTGGTGCTGCAAGTTTTATGAAATTTTATTGGTTTATATAAAAGAACAAAAAAACACCATAAAATATTTGTTGGGTTAAATAAAGTGTAGTAATGGATGGAAGCAGATGAAAGGGTTTTTGTCTGATGATAGATAGAGGTTCAGCGTGAACAGCCCAGAGTAAGCTTTAAACAAGCATACAAAGAGTGTTCCACGGACCGGTCCGATAGGATGTTGTATTTACCACAGACCTCTGAGGTTTTTCCCTTTCTTTCCCTCCTACACACGTAAAATACAAAGGCTCAGTCTGGTATCCATTTTTTCCACCTAATATTTTATAAAGACACAAATTATAGGCAGAGAACAGGTGCCTTTGGTCCCCTTTTATAAAATGACTCCTGCAATATCTAAAGTTTAACAAGCCAACGAAAGTTCCAGGAGGAGAATGAGCCGTAGCAACGTGAGCTCTTGATTCCGAAGCCAATGAAGCAGACAGTCCTGACTCGCAGACACTACCAAATGCCTGCTTTCTCCTGATTCTTATTTTATTGCTTGTAAATCCGAAAGCAACTCTGGGGAAATGGGACTATAAAACCTTTTATTATGCAGCAACATGGCAGCAATAAATGCTTGCGACAATAATTAGACGGCGGTGTTAAAACTAATTACCAGGAGTGCAATGTTGTGTGTTTGCATTACGGTGGTGACTGTTTTAACAGTAATTAGACAATCTGATCCCCGCACATCTGAGTCACGGATGCTGAACCGGATGAATTCCTTTGGAATTAATATGAAATAGAAATGCTCTGTTTTACATAGTTGGCATTGAACCTAATATATATTTTAATTCCAATTTGCTATGATACTTGTGTTATGAAATACAGTTCCTTTTTTTTTTTGTGCCCACAAGTTGGTTTTACAGATGTGCACAAAAATGAAGCGTGAACAGTTTGTCAACAGTAGTAGAGACCCGAAGTACCGAAGAGACTCTGTAATTCACGGTCGAGAAAGAATTTTACTGCCCAAAGTCAGATTCTCCACCGCTCATGAAAATTGCCCAGAGATGATGGCTCAGAGGTGATATACAACAATTAACTTTTTTTCGGTAATGAAATGCCCAGCATCCATGGAAATATACTTTTAAATAGCAAATAGTATTCTGAACTAGTATAGGAAGATAATTTTTCTAAATTAATTTTCAAATATAAGAAGTAGAATATACAATTTGAACATATACCTTACAATGGAAAATAAGGCCCAATAAAGGGGGGGGGGGGGGGAATAAAAGGAAAATACTATAACTTTACAAGCAAACAAAGGAATATGACAGCTCTGAAATGAAAAAAGAAAAACAGCCAATGTGCAGCTGCTCCCAGAAGTGTGCTGTGGGCTGGAGAAGCATCTCTTCTGCCCTAGTCCACCCCTGCATAAACAGGAAGTTGCATCAGAAGGAGGTGGGTATTGGCTGGGAGAGGCTTCAAACAGGCAGCAAACAGCGGGGGGGGGGAGGGGAGGAGGAAGGAAGAAAGATTAAAAAAAATCCTGGAACCGTTAGGAGGTAGAGGGAAGGGGAGGGAAGAAAAAGAAAAAATGCTGGACCTGTGGGAGGAGTATGGAAGAAAGAGAAAAATACTGAACCTGTGAAGTGGAGGGGAGTTAGGGAAAAAGAGAGAAAAGTCATGGACTGGAAGGAGGGAGGGGGGGGGGAGAAGCCATGGACCAGAGTGGCAGAGAGGGGAGAAGTGATGGACAGGGAGGTAGAAGTGATGGACTTGGGGAAGGGAGAAGTGATGGACTGGAGGGGGTGGGCCAGAGGGAAGGGAGAGAAGCCATGGACCAGAGGGGCAGAGGGAGAAGAAGTGATGAACCTGAGGGAAAAGCAAGAAATGATGGATCCAAGAGCAGGGGCGTAGCCAGACACCCAAGTTTGGGTAGGCCTGGACCCAAGGTGGGTGGGCAGAACTCTGCCTTGTCCTACAAGTGATTTGGTTTCTCCCTCTCTCGCCTGCATGCCATATGGTCTTTCAAACATCCCCTCTCCCCTGTATAGCTTTTAAATAGCAGATTTTCACCGGCAGCAAACAGTTGTTGGGAGTTTTGGGCTGGTGGGGCTTGGGGTCCCTGCCAGACACATTATAGGTGTGATGCTACTTGGTGGGCCTGAACCTAAAGTGGGTGGGCCTGGGCCCACCCCAGCCCACCATTGGCTACGCCACTGTCCAAGAGATGGAGGGGAGGAAAGAGAAATGATGGACATGAAAGTGGAGGGGAGGGAGAAAGTGTTGGACCACAGGGGGAGGGAAGAGAGGAGAAGAGCTATTGGACCACAGGGGAAGGGAGGAAGGAAAGAGAGAGAGAGGAAGAGATTTTGGACCACTGGGGCAGGGAGGGAGAGAAGAGAGAGAAGAAGAGATGCTGGCCAACAATGGGGGGTGGGGGGAGGAGAGAAACTGGGAATGGAGAAACCAATAAGGGAGATGTCATGGGATTTGTCAAGGAGATGTGTGAGAGGAGGATAATATGTACAGAGGGTTAAGATGCAGTAATGGGGAGTAGAGGAAAGACAGAAGGGATTAGGAGGCAGGAGAAGGAATGAGACGGAACTGGGAGGGCTAGGGGTGAGAGAAGGAGATAGAAAGTTGGTAGATAGTTCAAAAGTAAAAAGAAGTAAATGGAGGACTGTGGGGTGAGAAAGCGGTTGAAATCTGAGCTGACAAAGAGGCAGAAATAGAAAGGGAGGAAATAATTAAAAGAGAAAGATTAGTATAAGAACATAAAAGTATCCATACTGGGTCATACCAGTGGTCCATTTAGCCCAGTATCCTGCTTCCAGCAGTGGCCAGTCCAGGTCACAAGTACCTGACAGAAACCCAATTAGTACCAACATTCCATGCTACCAATCCCAAGGCAAGAAGTGGTAGATTACATCAGAAGCAGATGTAATAATGAAATGGAACAAGATAGGAGGAGAGAAGAGAAATGAGAAATGGAGAGCAGTCCTTGGAACAGGAAAGCAGAAAATAAAAATTGGGATCAACATGACAAGAAAAATGACTAAACAACAAAGGTAGAAAAAGTGTTTTATTTTGAATTTATTAACTGTTTAGGAAATGTACATTGTGGATGTCTTTGTATTATGTTCAATATGAAAGGAAATGCATTTCTATTTTTGTTTCTCCCATGTTGTAGTACATGCCTAGTTTGACTTCTTGACGTTTCCCAGTTCAATTTTTGTCTTTATATCTCTATTTCTAACTTGTGATCCCATTTTGTATTTGATGAAGTTCTCAAATAGGGTGGATGAGTCATTCGCTGTCGGTAATCCATAGAAAAAAAGAAAATACTTTAAGGGGTATGAAAATAAAGGAACTAACTGCATATGCTCAGTGCTTGTGCAAACTGCACATGCTTCTACGAGGTTGTAGGGGGCGATGTCTGGTGATGGATATGACTTCCTATGATGTCACTAATCCAAGATGGTGGTGAGTAGTGCACATCCAGAAGTGATGCTGTAGGCATCACCATCTTGCATTCGTGTGACCCATGGGTGCTGCTATCTTGGAAAAGAGGTGTGGCCAGAGTAGTTATGATGTCATTTCCATTTACATCACCAAAATGGGTGGGATTTGGGGAAGAGTTATGACATCACTTTCAGTGATAGCAGCAAAAGTAGTGGGTGGGGCGGGGATGAGGTATGGATGAATCTTCAATTCTGATAGGTTGATGCAACCATGCATGGCCAGCTGTCAAAAATATGCAAATTAGATATGACAGATACTAGTGAACCTTACTACTGAGTAATTCTATAACTGTACACCCTTTAGGAGCCTATTCTGTAAAGGAAAATAGACACCTACCTTTCTTTATAATAGCCTAACAGGATGCTTAACATTTATGTGTGAGCGCTTATTCCAAAGTGCTGGTGTACATGTGTGTGCCTAAGTTCCAATGATGCACTCATAACTTTTAATTCTCTGTAAGTTACACATGTAAATGTGAGCCCTGTCTATGCTCCTCCCAGACTCTGTCTATTTGTATGCCCACTTGGAAACTACATGCTATGTGAAATATGCCTGTAGATACAGAAAAGCGCTTAAGTGGATATTTGGTATTTATGTGTGTATGTGCACACATACACACATAGATGGCAGTATTCTAATCATTTATGCAAATATCAGGCATGGAAATATTAGCAGCTACTTTATAGAATTTATACCTAGGGAACCAGTTATAAAATTAACTTCCACAGAGATAATCTTAGACAGGTTTCCCATGCATAAAACCAGTCTTATATGCAACAAAAAGACCTTTTTCTGAAATTTTGCAGCCATCTATATATGCGTCTACAAGACATGCATCATGTATATGAAATCACAGGGGTGTAGCTGGGTTGAGAGAGCAGTGCAATTTACATGTCTATCTTATCAAATGCCCAGTTGAAGGCATTGAGAACATATACATTTACACCTGCTTCAGAGCAGGTATAAATTTGTGTTTTTCAATTTGTACACTGTTGAGTCTGGTTCTAAGAGTCTATTTTTTATATATATCCCATTCATTGTTGCTTTAATCATGAATTGATAATGACAGATTGGATGGACGATCCAGGTCTTTCTCTGTCATCTACTATGTTTTGCACTTATATTTATTTATTGCATTTGTATCCCACATTTTCCCACCTATTTGCAGGCTCAATGTGGCTTACAGAGGTCTGTTATGGTAATGCCATACCAGGATGTCAGATACAATTATTGATGCAAAGAGATTAAGGATGGAAAGAAGTATTAATAAAATAGGTATAGAAAGATGATATTCGGATTAGAGTGGATTGGTGATGTGGTATAGTTGAGCTATGGGGTCTCTTTGTAGGCCTTATTGAAGAGGTGCGTCTTCAGGGATTTGCGAAAGTTGGATATTTCATCGATTGCTTTCAGGTTAGCTGGAAGTGCGTTCCACAACTGCATACTCATATAGGAGAAGGAGGTCGCGTGAACAAGTTTGTATTTTAGACCTTTACAACTGGGGAAGTGTAGATTAAGAAATTTTCAAGATGATCTTTTGGCATTTCTGGGAGGCAGGTCCACGAGGTTTAGCATGTAGGACGGGGCATCTCCGTGGATGATTTTGTGTATTATCATGCAGATTTTGAACGTGCTCCGTTCCTTAAGTGGGAGCCAGTGGAGTTTCGCTCTTAAGGGTGTTGCACTATCATATTTTGGTATTTTTGTTTTAATTTTCAGATGTATGCCTGTAAATTTCCTTGAAAAATGTGTTCATACTAAATGGCAAGTGTAAATATGTAGGTATTTCCAGTGGAATAATTTTCAAATGGAAATTCTCTGCCTACTTTCCTTATGAAAATACTTACAACTTATGCATCTATTTGATGCACAAAATAGGTGGGTTGTTATGAAATCTCACCTATAGGTAACAAGTGGACAAATGCAGAACGCACACTACTCGCTACACTTTTAATAAACCTCAGTTAATTAGGCAAAAAAGTAAAGTTGGAATACATCTCTAATTATTCTCTCAAAGAAATATATTCATACAAAGGATCAGGCACACCTTGTTCATAAGCAAGGAAAATTACTGTAACACACCGATTTACTGGCCAATATTTCAGAATAATAATCTAGACATTTGTCAGGGTCCTGGTTAATTAGGACATTTGCACTTTTCTGGAATACCAACAAAACATTCAGTTGATTCATACCCTGTTGCTCATTCCAAAGAAATATGCTCCAATTAAATAACAATTAATGTGAGGACTGGTTTGGGTAATAATTTTCCATTTGATTTCCATAATTACTGCCAAGCCTGTAACTAGCAAAGCCGGCAGATGTGCGCACTTTTATGTAGGTAAGTGTATGAATGATTTGCAGTCCATTTGCCAATTCTACCAAATCAATCTTATCTGCATACTGCACAGGACATTACTTCCATTTCCAAATGAGTTACTCTCAAAATAAATGACCCAAAGAAAAAGAATCTTCAGATGCAAGAGTTTCTTAATCAGAACAGTGCACTTGACCTGCTTTAGAAGGTTTCCAGGAGAGCAGGTGCAGCTACTCTCCTTAAAGTATATGCAGGGCCGTGCCAAGGGTCTGTGGCGCCCCCCTGCAGGAGATCAGTTGGCGCCCCCCCCCGCAGACGAACAGTTGGTGCGCGCGTGCGCCCCCTCCCCCCGTGAAAATGATCGCTGCCCTCCCGCTCCCATGTCCCAACTGCCCGCCCTCTTCTCCCCCCCAAGATTCCTTTTAAATTTACCTCCATCCAGCAGCAAAGGTGCGCCACAGCGTCAGTGAAGGAGTCGGCGCTCCCTCTCTGACGTCTCTACTAGTCTTCCCTTCGCTCAATGTCCCGCCCTCTTCTGACGTCATTTCCTTGACGTCAGAAGAACGCAGACCACTGAGCGAAGGGAAGACTAGTAGAGACATCGGGAGCGCCGCCTCCTTCACTGACGCTGCGGCACGCCTTCGCTGCCGGGTGGAGGTAAATTTCAAAGGGACCTTGTTGGGGGGGAGAAGAGGGCGAGCAGTTGGGACGCGGGAGGCCGAGGTAAGCATGGTGCGGCGGGGCGCCCCCCAGAGGACGGCGCCCTCCTGCCATGCTTACCTCGCGTACCGTGTTGGCACGGCCCTGGGTATATGTAAGTTCATCACAGCATTTGCAAAACTATTTTGCTATCAAAAATAAAGGAGGATCAGAACAAACATGGCAGCAAAAACGAAAACAACTTCTTTTAATACAACCTCTATATAAAGCTTGGAGGCATCAGATAGACATGCAAATGAGTTTTATAACCCACAGCTATTGCAAATCCAAGCTCCTTACAGTTTCATCAATCACACGCCTCCAAAGCTTTAAACAAAACCACTGTGGTTCAACATAGTAAAACTTGCAAAGAACAAGCAAAGTGCAATATGACCATCAACACTTAAACACAGGCTAGGATACAAATATAAGACACAATGCACATAGTCAAAAAATATGCAAGTATTCAAATATTCAAAAAACAACGACCACTTAGCTTAAACCACTCCTGTGGGTAACAGCTTTTTGGTTTCCATGGCCTGCTTCAGGGGATCAAAAAGCAGTCGATGAAAAGTATGTGCATGCTCGCAATTGGTCACTTAGGGCCCCTTTTACTAGGACGCGTAAGAGTCTATGCGCGTCCAACATGCAACAAAATGAACTTACCACCTGACTACTGCGTGGCTCTTGCGGTAATTTCATTTTTGGTGCACGTCCGCTACGTGCGTCTGAAAAATATTTTTTATTTTCTGGTACGAGTAGCGGACGTGCATCAAGTGGCATCTGATGCACGTAGGTCGTTACCGTACAGATTCCTTATCACTAGGTCTATGGCTGGTGGTAAGGTCAGACACCCAAAATGGACGCGCGGCAATTTTGATTTTGCCGCAAGTCCATTTTTGTGGGAAAAAAGGCATTTTTGGTATGTGCGCTGAAAAATATTTCAGTGCGCGCCCAAAACCCATGCCTACACTACCGCAAGCCATTTTTTACCATGGCTTAGTAAAAGGACCCCTTAGCCCTCATGGCAGTGAGCTAAAACCTAGCCTGTATGCGTTGACTGTTATATTGCACTCTGCTATGCTGATGCACAGTGGTTTGGTTTTTGTTGCCACATTGGTTCTGGTTTTTGTTGCCACATTGGTTCTACTCCTCCTCCTCCTTTATTTCTGACATTGTTCCTTGGGCAGGGCCGTGCCTAGGGTCTCTGGTGCCCCCTGCAGACTATCAGTTGGCGCCCCCCCCCCCCCCCCCATCTAGCATAAAATACCATAAATAAGTAAATAAATATAAACTTTTAACAGGGCATCTGCTTTAGAAAGCAGTTAGGTGCCTAATAAGACTCATAATGACACATACCCTATCTTTCTATAACATGGTGCCTACAGGTGAGGAGCATGGGGCTGGTCATTTTTTAACACCCCCTTCCAAAATCTAGTACTAGGCATGCAGAGAATACAAAACACTCAGGACCTATAGAGCAATTCTACTATACCATAAGCAGTAATTTCTACTGTCACACAAGCCATAAGCTGCTACTGAAGGCATAGCTAAGTCCAAATAAACACAGATGAAACCAACCAGATGGCGAGGAAAGGGGGAGCTTGTAAACTTTACAAGCATAGGACAGGCAAGGGACAACTCTAGCACCAGGTTGAAGCACAGGAGGAGGCAGGGAGAGATTGATTACCTTAAACAGTTTGCCAGACGAATGTCTCAGATCACAGAGCAGGGACACAATGTTTTATAAACAGCAAGGACCTCCACTGGGATTTTGAGGAGTAGAAGTGTCTCACGTAAATGTAAAGGGAGACAGAACAGTGGAGAACAAAAATTGACCTGAGCTCTAGGCCAGCCCTCAAGGTGTTGCACCGCAGCCAGCACTCACCTTGCCACAGCCGGGCGGGCCCCAGAGGATGATGGAGGGAATCTTGTGGGTGCAGCAGAGTCCTGAGCAGTGTGTTTTTCCCCAGCACTTTACTCTGCCCCACGTAATCTTCCAGATTGCACGGCCTCATCTTGTCAGCTAGAGGCTTCCAATCCCATCCAACTTCTTGGGCATGCTCTTCTGTTGATAAATTGTGGTAGCCCCAGTTGCCAGCCCCTGGCTATCATCCTTCTCGGTCCGATGGCCTCTGGTGGGGGGAGAGGGGCAGGCACTGTCCACCCCGGTCTTAAGCTTGGAAAAGAGAGGGAAAGCGCTGGTATCCTCTTGCTGCCCTGAAGGGCGGTGGGATCACCCCGCTACAAGCAGCAGTCCAGGTGCGAATTAATACGGCTGGTCGGCAGCTCCTGCAAGCAGACAGGGCAGCGCATGAGATCGGGAGCGCCAGAATCAGCTATAACCGAGCCGTGTCCAGACACCTCGCAGCTACACAGAAAGCTCCCGCTCCCTCCCTACAGCAACCTGGGAACTGTAGTCCTGTTGCTCCTCTTGTTCCCTCGGCTTCGCAGTACCATCGTTTCTGTACTCTCTCTTGGCAAAAGGTACTACTATTACTATAAACGGATACAAGTAAATCTCTTCTATTTGTCGTCGTCGGGCCTCACTGTGTTCCGCCCTCGCGGAAATAGGAAGTTACCTCAGAGGAGGGCGGGACATAGTGAGGCCCGACGACGACGAATAGAAGAGATTTACTTGTTTTGCAAGCAGCCGGGCAGACGCGAGGCGCTGCCTGCAAGTTGCAACTCGGCTTCACAATTTCAACCCCCAAGCGGTATGGCGGAGAAGCACCGCAGCGGTGCCCTTGAAGGCAGGCGCCCCCCTGCGGTGCTTACCCCACTTACCGTGTTGGCACAGCCCTGTCCTTGGGAGTGTGATTTGTTTATTTTCCCCTTTTTTTCTTATACAAACTATTTTGCTAGGCATATTTTATCCTGCCATGCTCTGGGGTGTGAAAATAAAGGTGACTAACTTGCATGTCAAGTCAGAAAAGCATGAAAATGATCTCAGCTATGGTATTAGTGGATAAGCAAGTCCCGCTGCAGTAGGTTCAGTTAGTGTTAGTCCTTGTGTGTGCGACTAGCTGGTTAGTTGTTTCTTCCATTAAAAGCTTTCATCTGCTTCCTGAAGTAGAAATATTCTTGCATTAAGTGAAGTCTTTCTGAGAGTGTGCTCCAGAATGTGAGAGCTACTCTGAAAAAGGCTCATTGGTGCGTGTCAGAAAGAGTGATTCTCTTTGGAGAGAGTGTGGTAAGGAATATTTCTTGGGAGGACCCAGTGGTGTGCTGGTAAATGTTTAACAACAGCCCCCCCCCCCAAATTGCAGAGCTGGCTATAGCCGTGGAGAGAGCCTGGGGGGGGGGGGGGGGTGGCAATGCATTACTCCAGGGAAAAAAAAATTAAATGATCCCAGGTTCCAATCTAATTCATGTTTAATGTGCGATAAAATGCCATAAATAAGTAAATAAATATAAACTTTTAATGTTGAGCACCTGATTCTCAAAGTGAACATATTCCAAACACTATAATGAAAATAGAATGATTTTTTTCTACCTTTGTTGTCTGGTGACTGTTTTTCTGATCGTGCTGGCCCAGTATCCGATTCTGCTGCTATCTGTCCTCTTAACTCCGTTTCCAGGGCTTCCTTTCCATTTCTTTCCTTTCCTCCTTTCTTCTTCATTTCTGGTCCTCAGCTTCTGCCTATTTTCTTCATCCATGTGCAGGTTTTCTCCTCTCTTCCTTTTCCCTCATCTCATCTCCTTCCTCACTCTTCCCTCCCCTCCATCCATGTCCAGCATTTCTTCTCTCTACCCTCCCCTCCATCCACCCATGTCCAGTGACCCTTCTCTCCCCCTGCCCTGCATGCACCCATACCCAGCAACCCTCCTCTCCCCTGCCCTCCATGCACCCATACCCAGTGACCCTCCTCTCCCCTGCCCTGCCCTCCATGCACCCATACCCAGCAACCCTCCTCTCCCCTGCCCTGCATGCACCCATACCCAGTGACCCTCCTCTCCCCTGCCCTGCATGCACCCATACCCAGCGGCCCTTCTCTCCCCTCCATCCATCCACCCATGCCCAGTGACTCCCTTCTCTCCCCTGCCACCTCCTCCCGAGTTGTTCAGCGAATTCTCCTCCCTCCCTCCGGATCCGGTCCCTCACCGACCTGACTCTGAGTCACCCTGCCTTGGCCTTCGAATTCTACGGGGCAGGTAGTCTTGCCTGCCCGCTGCCAGCACTGACTCTCCCCTGCTGCCAGATCGCGCTTCAAAATGACCTCCAAGACTTCAGCAGAAGTCTCGCGAGGCCGCCTCTGGAAGTCTCGGCGGCCATTTTTAAAGCGCGATGACACAAAATTATTCAGGGTCGTCAAGTCGCAGGAGGAATGTGAACGATTACAGGAGGACCTTGCGAGACTGGGAGAATGGGCGTGCAAGTGGCAGATGAAGTTCAATGTTGACAAGTGCAAAGTGATGCATGTGGGTAAGAGGAACCCGAATTATAGCTACGTCTTGCAAGGTTCCGCGTTAGGAGTTACGGATCAAGAAAGGGATCTGGGTGTCGTCGTCGATGATACGCTGAAACCTTCTGCTCAGTGTGCTGCTGCGGCTAGGAAAGCGAATAGAATGTTGGGTGTTATTAGGAAGGGTATGGAGTCCAGGTGTGCGGATGTTATAATGCCGTTGTATCGCTCCATGGTGCGACCGCACCTGGAGTATTGTGTTCAGTACTGGTCTCCGTATCTCAAAAAAGATATAGTAGAATTGGAAAAGGTACAGCGAAGGGCGACGAAAATGATAGTGGGGATGGGACGACTTTCCTATGAAGAGAGGCTGAGAAGGCTAGGGCTTTTCAGCTTGGAGAAGAGACGGCTGAGGGGAGATATGATAGAAGTGTATAAAATAATGAGTGGAATGGATCGGGTGGATGTGAAGCGACTGTTCACGCTATCCAAAAATACTAGGACTAGAGGGCATGAGTTGAAGCTACAGTGTGGTAAATTTAAAACGAATCGGAGAAAATATTTCTTCACCCAACGTGTAATTAGACTCTGGAATTCGTTGCCGGAGAACGTGGTACGGGCGGTTAGCTTGACGGAGTTTAAAAAGGGGTTAGATAGATTCCTAAAGGACAAGTCCATAGACCGCTATTAAATGGACTTGGAAAAATTCCGCATTTTTAGGTATAACTTGTCTGAAATGTTTTTACGTTTGGGGAGCGTGCCAGGTGCCCTTGACCTGGATTGGCCACTGTCGGTGACAGGATGCTGGGCTAGATGGACCTTTGGTCTTTCCCAGTATGGCACTACTTATGTACTTATGTACTTATGAGGGCGGGACATAGGGAAAGAAGGCCAAAAGAGAGGCGATCTGCAACTGCCGCCTTGAATGCAGGGGGCCCGGAGCCGTGGAGGCAGGCAGGTGAGACCGCGGACTGCAGCGGCGGGGGGGGGGGGGGGGGGGGGGAGGTGAGCCCGGCCTTGTCTCTCGGCAGCCTTGTTAACACCAAGGCAAATCCCCTGTTTCAGTTTCTGTGAAGATAATCTAGTAGGGATATGAGGACTGTCTCCATTTCGTAACCAGACCTGAATCCAGATTAACACAGATTTAGCTGGTTTCTCTCTTCTAGCCAATCACTGAGTTGAACACAGACTGTTTGTTCTATAATCTTTGAAAATGGAATATTAGATACTGGTCATTAACTTCTCCTGGTCAAAGTTGTTCTTCTTTAGCAGAGGATGCATCACTACCTTTTTTTTAATACTGTTGGTATTTGCCCAATAGAAAGAGAGAAGTTCATGATTTTTGTGGCCCCTTCAATGGGGTCTTGCTTGCCTACTACATTATCTTTGATAGGACAGGGTCAAGGGAGCACATGTAGTTGGTTGAAGGCCTCTTTGAATTTTGGGAAAGCCCTCCTCTGTTACTGTGTTGAAAGATTCCTATATGTCTGTGTAAGGAGAGGATAAGTTTGTGTGCTCCCGGTTAACTGATAGGAGACTGGATAAGACTGCCTATAAATCCTGGCAGACGCTTAATTTTATTGGCAAAGTAGGCAGCAAAATCATTGTAGTTCCCTTTCAAATATAGGGCTGGTTCTGTTGTGGGGGTTGCAGTAGGCCATTTACTATACAGTACAGATGCTTGGTTGAATTGGCAGTCTGTTCAATGCATTGAGAGAAATATTATGTTTTGACTACTGTTAATGCTTGATGGTACATGGGTTTCCTACTGTTTAGCCTGTCCTCATCCAGATGTCATTTACACCATCTCCTTTCCAGTTTCAATCCATGCTTAAGGGTCTGAGGTTCTGGAGAGAACTAATGTGAGTGTTTGTGCAGCGTAGCTAGGTGGGGCCATGAAGGCCTGAGCCCCCTCAAATTTCCTCTGGGCCCCTAGTTTTGCTGGCAGGGGTCCCCAACCTCCGCCAGCTGAAGCCTTGTCCAGCGCCAGTCTCCGGCGCCGCCACGATGCTTGCCCTGCTTTGTCTTCCCCTCATGTTCTGCATGTAGGAGGGGCAGCAGCAGGGTGGCAGCAGATCAAAATGTGCCCCCCCATCTCGGGCTCTGGGCCCCTCCCACCATGAGGTCTAGCTACGCCCCTGGTGCAGCATAAGACCTTTTTTTAGTGGGGCAGTTTACTTTAGGGCTTTAACTAAGTATGCATTCCATGCATCAACTTATTCTGACACTGTAGTGGTATTTTCATCCATATTGGATAGTCCAAGACCTCTAGGAAATTCTCAGCAGTCAGATTTTCTTTGTCTCTGAACTCTTTCCAAACTCTGGAAGGTGCCATCTGCTTCAGGTGGTCTCTCAGAGAAAAATTGTCCTTGATGGAGCTGTTATTTCAGCACCTCTATCTCACTGTTCTGGGATGTCAACCCACTTGCAGAACACATGACTGGTATGTGACCCTTTTCATGGGTTGGAGAATTGATCACCTATGTGAAGCCTAGTGTTGAAATGGTTGTATTGAAACTTTAGTGCACTTTGATGCCTTCATTATAAGTTTTCTAATTTAAAAATTGTTTTGAATGATTAGTAATGGTTTAGTGCAATGATTAAAACTTATGAGAGATTTTTTCTGATACTGGTATTGTTTTTCCTATCACTACTTATGAGCATTTAAAACATTTTTCATATTATATTTGTTTGCACCAGTATCTGCAGACAGGGGAGGGATTTTTCCTTCTAATTATAGTTTACTAGTAAAAAAGGCCCGTTTCGTAAACAAATGAAACGGGCGCTAGCAAGGCTATAGAGAGAGTGAGAGTGTGTATATGTATGTGTGTGTGTGACACAGAGAAAGTGTGTGTGTGTGTCTCTGTGTGAAAGAGTGTGTGCACAGGTAGGGTGAAAATGAAGAGACAGCAGTGAAATTTTACATAAGACAGCTGAACGATTTGAGGCAGTTCTTGCCTTATCTCCCCTGTCGCCCCCTCCATACCCAATGATTCGTTCCTTGTCTTCCATCCCCTCTGTGTCCCGTCTGTATGTGTGTATGTGTGAGAGAGAGAGATAGAGGTGCTAGCAGTGCCTGTGATAGTGGCAGGTCAGTTGCTCATTATAGCCAGTTAAGAGTGAGAATGTGTGTGTATGTGCTGGTTTTTTTCCTTCCCTCCTATGCCCACCGTGTCCGTTGTTTGTGTGGAGATCAGAGATCTATATGGTCCTTTTAGCGTTGCTGTTGATGTCGCGTAGCAACTGTGTGCTGCTGGTTTTCATTGTTCTGCGATGTGTCTTATGTCACGTTCCGTCGCTTAGTAACGGGTTCGCGATGTGATTGGTTGAGTGTCATTGGTCCGCTCTCGACGTCATGACGTCTGATGCGGGGGGCGGGGCCAACACTCATGGGCGAATTCCTGATTTCACCACCATGCATTTAGAATGTTGGGACTTGTGGAGGCTTCAGAATGTTGGAGGTGCGTTTTATATAGAGAGATTATTATCCCCTGGTTTTTTTTGTTTATTTATTTGTTTTTGTGAATCCCAGTGCCGTCATTGTGTTCAGGAAGACAGCTGTAGAGGTTGAACTTAGGAGACCTATGTCTGATAACGGCCAAGGAAACCAGTGTTCCTGTTGAACTTTCTTGTCTTTGTTTCATTGTATGATCATTTTAACTTTTGAAGGTCTTAGATTCTTACATAGCTTTGAAGTTCCAATTTTATCATACTGCTTTGACCTGAAGCAATGGGGTTCCTGAGAAATAAAGGTTAACAAATAAATAACTTTTTTATTGGACTTATTTAACAGATTATCTTCAATAGCTTTCATGAGCTAACACTCCCTTAGGTCAGAACAGAACATGCAAAAGATGACATTTATCAGAAAATATAAGTGAATCATGGCATCTTGACCTGGTAAAGGAAGCATAGCCCTCAAAGCGTAGTCACAAAAGTATTATATTAGACCAAGAGGTAGCACATGATAACAAGTGAGATACTAATGTGTACCAGTCACTAAAGAGAGACCTAAAGATGAACATAAATGATTATTTCAAGAAAGAAAACAGTGTGACCAGGCAGTAGCCCAAGCAGTGCTAGGATATACAAAGAGAGGTATGAAGAGTAGCCAAAAGGATGTGATAAGGTCTCCATAAAGGTCACTGGTGAGACCTCAGACACTGGAGGAGCTACATTTTCAAAGGATAAATGGAACATAAGAACATCAGAGTAGCCATACTGGGTCAGACCAATGGTTCATCTAGCCCAGTATCCTGTTTTCCAAACAGTGGCCATGCCAGGTCACAAGTACCTGGCAGAAATCCAAATCGTGGCAACACTCCATACTACAAATCCCAGGGCAAGCAGTTGCTTCCCATGTCTGTCTCAGTAGCAGACTATGGACTGTTCCTCCAGGAATTTGTCCAAACCTTTTTAAAACCCAGATGCACTAACCGCTGTTACTACATCCTCTTGCAAAGAGTTCCAGAGCTTAACTATTCGTTGAGTGAAAAAATATTTCCTCCTATTTGTTTTAAAAGTATTTCCATGCAACTTCCTCAAGTGTCCCCTAGTCTTTGTACTTTTGGAACGAGTAAAAAATTGATTTACTTCTACTCATTCAACACCACTCAGGATTTTGTAGACCTCAATCATATCTCCCCTCAGAGAAGGGATACCAAAATCAAATCAAATTGGTACAGAGTCTTAAGGACTTAGGGGCTCTTTTATTAAGGTGTGGTAAAATCTCGATTTAACACATTCTAACATGTGACGTTCCCACTCACTAAGCCCAGATTTAACTCAGCATTTTTATTGGCCTTTTTCTTTTTTTGCAGGCCATGCACTAATGTTCCCATTAGCTTGTGGCACCTGCAGAAAATTAACACAGGAGCACTTTAGGCAGTAAGTACTCCCATGTTAACCCTGCATTATCCAGTTAGAGTGTGCTGGGTTGGAGTAAAGGGAGAGTACCTAAGAGAAAAGTGAATGCATGGAAGAGAGTTGCTGGGAAGACAGGGTTTGGGGGTAGATGAGCTTGAGGAAGACCATGTGAAGGAAAATGGACTGGGGGATGAGATTAACTAAAAGAAAGAGCATTTGTAAGAAAGACAACTGAGAAGGAGAAACAGGCTGAGTGTGACAGACCATTTCAGTTATGCGAATTGATCCGAGTTCACATGAGCAACTGGGCTAGCTGTGTCTTTGAAGGAGGATTGCCCCCGTCTCTGTACCCAGGGCACGTCTCGCTTTGTCCAGCAATGGCCCTGACTTTCCTGTTGAAGTAGTTCAGTGGCCCAAGTGGCACCCACTCGAAAATAGTGAAGATCACTGCTTTAAACCATCCTCTACCTCAAAACTCTTTGACCAGCTAAGTGCTTTCAGCAAAGGATTTTTTCATCTTAGCTCATATGTTAGCGTGATCCAACTCATTCTTGAAGCCAAAAAACAGATCAGGCGTTTAAGATAATATGCAACACAGCAAAATAGGTGAAACACGTTCTCCCTAGTGTCCCTCTATTTTATAGACTTCATAGCAATGATTCTGGCAAATGCTGAAATGTCTGACAAAGTATTAGATATTCATGCAAAAACTGTATTGATCTTTTTTCAGAAAATAACTATCTGCTGTGAGCAGTGAACTAACACTGACACAAACATTGACAGGAGTTTGAACTAGATGAGAAGGTGGCTGGTGGAAGCTGATTGAATTGGGCTGTCACCCCAACAAGCACAGGAGCTTAGTGAAGGGACCTCACCAGTACACAAATGACAGAGAGGGTACAAGGTCATACAGAGGGAAAAACTAGGAAAATGAAATGTCTGGCAGGCCTTGAACACAAATATTAATACTCTAGGCAATAAAATTCTAGAGCTAATAGCAAAGGCAGTTTTAAGATCTCTTTTACTAACATGTATTAATACGAGTTAAGGGCATTTAATAAAGCGTGATAAAGATTTGCAATTATCTTATATTAATTTCCAAAATTAACAGAAATTAACTACAAAGCTGCCATGTTGACTGCTGGGGGGGGGGGGGGGGGGGGAGCAGTATTTGGCCATTCATTTAATGCAGACAAAATTTCTTTTTACCATAAGTAAATTGAATGATAAATGACATGATCAAGTGAGCTACAATTCTTGAAGTGGTATTAACTATGCTCTGTTATCTGCAGTGTTAACAGATAACATAGGTAACTACTTGTGCATATTCCCTACCCATTCCACATTAAGGAGGAGATTCTATATATGGTACCTAAAATATCAGTGCTGAAATCAGTGCCGACTATAGAATATGCTTAATCGGCACCTAGATTTAGGTGCTGATTATAGAATATGCTTTGTTGATATTTCTACTACTACTACTACTTAGCATAATCGAACAGGGCGCCCAAGATTTCATGAGGACATCCTCGCAGGATGGCCCCATAAAGGTGCGGGGCAACCCGTATTATCGAAACAAGATGGGCACCCATCTTTCGTTTTGATAATAAGGTTGGGGATGCCCAAATCATGAAATTTAGGTCAACCTTAGAGATGGTCATCCCCGGTTTTCGGCGATAATGGAAACCGAGGACGCCCATCTTAAAAACAACCAAATCCAAGCCATTTGGTCATGAGAGGAGCCAGCATTCATAGTGCACTGGTCCCCTTGACATGCCAGGACACCAACCGGGCACCCTAGGTGGCACTGCAGTGGACTTCAGAAAAAGTCCCAGGTGCATAGCTCCCTTATCTTGGGTGCTGAGCCCCCCAAAACCCACTCCCCACAACTGTACACCACTACCATAGCCCTTAGGGATGAAGGGGGGCACCTACATGTGGGTACAGTGGGTTTCTGGTGGGTTTTGGAGGGTTCACATTTACCACCACAAGTGTAACAGGTAGGGGGGGTGGGCCTCTCCGGTGGTCAGTTCAGGCACCTTTTTGATGCTTGGTCGTGAAAAAAAAATGGACCAAGTAAAGTCGCCCAAGTGTTCATCAGGGACGCCCTTCTTTTTTCCATTATCAGCCGAGGACGCCCATCTCCTAAGCATGCCCCAGTCCCACCTTCGCTACACTGCCGACATGCCCCTGTGAACTTTGGTCGTCCCCACTATAGAAAGCAGTTGAGGGCACCCAAAATCAGCTTTCAATTATGCTGATTTGGGCGACCTTGCAGAAGGACGCCCATCTCACGATTTGTGTCGGAAGATGGGCGCCCTTCTCTTTAGAAAATTCACCTGATTGTAACACAGTAGATGATGGCAGATACAGACCTGTATGATCCGTCCAGTCTGCCCAACAAGCTGAACTCATTTTTTGTGATGTTTTATATGTATACCTGATCTTGATTTGTCCTAGCCATTTTCAGGGCACCAACCATAGAAGTCTGCCCAGCACTGGTTTTGCTTCCCAGTTACTGGTGTTGCCACTCAATCTCCGTTAAGCTTCTGTGCAGTAGCGTACTGAGGGTGGGGTGGTGGAGGCAGTCTGCCCTGGGTGCATGCTGCAATGAAGTGCAGGGAGCAGCTGTGCAGCTGTTGGCTCCACCGATTCCCCGTTCCCTCTGTTGTTACTTCCTGTGCTGGGGCAGGGAACCAGCGGAGCCGACAGCCATGCGACTGCTCTCAGCACCCCCAGGAGGTAAGAGCAATGCCCGGGGGGGGGGGGGGGGGACTGTGGAGGTGATGCACCGGGGGTCTGAGGGGGTGCTATGCAGCAGCAATCTGCCCCGGGTGGCAGCCAACTTAGGAACACCACTGCTTCTCTGGATCCATTCCTTCTAAACAGGATTCCTTAGATTCTTGGTGTTATTGATGTGGGTCAATTAGTTCTTTAACAGGCATATGCATATACAAAGTTATAATCTGTTCATGAAGAATGGGGTAGACAATAGGGATGTGCATTCATTTAAAATAGACACCTCATGAGGAAAGTTCAAATAGACAAAACACAGTGAGGGGTAGAGTCAACTTGTAAAACAGGCAGTCTTTAAATTGTACTGTGCTGCGTTTTTCTGTTTCTTCATGGTGCTCTATACCATCTTGATTGTTTCACAGTGCTGACTAAGTGCTTTGTAATGATAGTACTGCTCTGTTATACCAGCAACCTATTTCATGAGATTTTATAGACCCCTGACACAGGCAATGTTTTACCTGAAACACAGCCGTGTTGGGTCATCTCATTTGTGCTGTTTACGCTGGTTGGAATAAAGACTGCCTGTTTTTCAAGTTGACTCTACTCCCTCACTGTGTTTTGTCTATTTGAACTTTCCTCATGAGGTGTTTACCCTTCTTTTTTTGCTGCATTCATTTGAAAGAACATATCAATAATGGTTGCCAGGCAAGAGCCAACCTTGAACAACTGGTCCTTGCTTTGCAAAGTATCTGTCTGTTTTCCAGGAGGAGCTATTCTGCCTCCTGGGAACCAAATTCTAGCCAGCTCTTTACTAGTTAGGTCTTGTACTTCTGGTACTCTTAGTTCTTGTTTCCTGAATAGCCAAGCGGGGACTAGCCCAGGGCAGACTTGGGTATTTCTGCCCCACCTTTGAGCTTCTTCCCTGATGGTTCATTGTTCTTGTTTTTTGATTGCCCAGTCCTGCATTTGGTACCTGATTGATTGATTTTTATTTATTTATTTATTTATTTATTCATTCATTCATTTATTTATTTATTGGCCTTGCTTCCTGATGCCTCGGGTGTCCACCTTTGTCACACACTTTATTTCCAGTAATCCTTGTTTGCCATTTGTATTGGTTGCACTTCTTGGAGGTGCAGTGACATTAAAACTTAAGTTGAGCAATTCTAGTTCTCATTTGTTCTTGTCTAGTATTCAGTAATAACTAGCCCACACCCCAACTAGGATCCTCTGACAGAATGGACCAGTTAAAGTAAAGGTACTGATAGACTGATTCAGTTATTTAAGTAAAAAAAAAAAAAAAAAAAAGATGATAGGAGGACTCAGCTAAATTTGACTGCCACAACAATTTAAGCAGAGCTGTCAAGTTACTCAGCTCCAGGAGGGAGACTTTTTGACCAGCCCTGGTTCTAAACTTTAACCCCAAAACCAATGTAGTATTTGTGTGCCCTGATTCTACTCTAGAAACACAATCTCATCTTAAATCCTGCCAAATCTAAATACATCTTGTTTTTAGCAGCAATAAAACCTTACGTCCATTGTACTCTCCAATATGCCAGTTCCCCGAGCTGACATAATATATGTCCTCGGTGTTCTCCTAGACACTGATCTATCTTTCAAGCCCCAAATCACTCAAGTTGTTCAGTGCTCCTTTTACAAATTCCAATTGATTCATTCCACCCACTCTCTGATTTTTTCTTCTACTTTAAATATTCTAGTTCATTCTCTAGTCATCAGCCAGTTGAACTATTGCAACTCACTCTACAAGGGACTCAGACTTAAAGAACTATGCCGATTTCAAATTGTACACTACACCATTATCAGGCTAATTCTCAACATTAGAAAATTCAACCATGTCATCTCTCACCTGAAAACTTCCCACTGGCTACCACTTACTCATCGCATTGCCTATAAATTTCTTCTACTAGTTTTCAAATCAATGTGTTCTGGAGAACCTTTATACTTCTCTCGTCATCTTATCCCCTACAGCCCCAGTAGAAGTCTTAGATATGCCCAACAGAACTAACTCATAACCTCCAGCTACCATGATATCATCCATGAGAATATCAGACACTGTATCTTCTCAGTTCAAGGCCCCCAGCTATGGAACTTTCTTTCATCTTCTCTTCATTTGCAGACTTCACTAGCACAGTTTAAGACTGATCTTAAGACTTCTCTATTTCAAGATGCTTTCTGCTAACTTTCCTACTTTTCCATTGGCACTACTGACCCAGGATTGGTCCTGATTACACCTGGAGTACCCCTTTCATTCTTCCCTGCCCACTGTCCTATCAGATTTTGCAGTTTCCTGTCTGGTTCCATGTTTACTTTGACTATTGTTTACCTAGATTGTAAGCTACGCTGAAGGTATCCCCATAGGGCAGGAGAGTAAGTTATAAATAAACTTGGAAACTCGGAAATCTAAGCTGCAGCTCCCATAATGCATAAGGATAAGGCTGCCTGAAATCCAGAACTGGTCTAAAATCTCCCTCCCTAGGTTTTCAAGTTGCCTGGAGTTTTCTTTTTCTCTTCCCTCTCCCTCTGTACAGCTAGCAATTCCAGGTTTAAAGAGTTGAACCTCCCTGATTTCTAATCAGACTGTGTATGCCAAAGTTTACCTGTCTGGTCTTGAGCTCTGTGGGGAAAATCTTCCTGGACGTTTTGCCTTGTAAATTTATTGACTCCTGTTTTCTTAGGCTTCCACAGCTGATGTCTTGTTTGTTGCAGTTGTCCTGGTTTTGTCGCGTCTGAGTAAGTGGAACCAACGTTTCAGCCATAGGCGGTCGGTGGCCCAACTGTTTGGGGAGGCTAAAGGGGGTGGAGTTAGGGGCAGGGCCAGGGGCGGTGCTTACCTCCATAACTGTCTGACAACACACAGAAAAAAAAATAAGTAAAAATAAAATAGTCACAATTAATACCTTTTATAAATTTAGATATTAGATTGTAAGCTCTATTGAGCAGGGACTGTCTCTTTGTGTCAGGTGTTCAGCGCTGCGTGCGTCTGGTAGCGCTATACAAATGTTAATAATATTAGATATGTATCATATGTCAAAGAATAAAGTGGTTGCTCAAAGCATAAGCTAACCAATCGCTCAACTGCAAAACACTATGTACAACTTTGTGCAGAAACACACTCAGAACCTTACTGTACCATAAATATTACACTGGACAGAATACACCAATATACCACCCATACGGAAAAAGCAGACCATCAACAATATGAAACAAAGGATCATAATATCACAATTCTAATGTAGAGCCACAAAACACCCTTTTAGGGTGGATAGTGTTCACAATGAGCTCCTTTTATTAACAACCATATGTAGATCCTTCAAGAGGAAGTGTGTCATGATTTAGACTCTACACCCTTTCAGATGTTTTGGTGCCAGCTCAGTAAGGCCAACACACAATCTCTCCACTGCAAAACACTATGCACAAACTTATGCAAAAACACACTCATAACCTTAGCAAACCACAACAGCACCAATTACAAGGACAGGACAAGCTACAACCTTATGCGTGGAAAGGCAGCACTATAATTACACCTGGCTCTAAAACACCAGTACACAACCTAGTGAAAAAAATAAAAAGGAGATAGAGCAGCTTTTAAACTAGAAATGGGGGGAAGGCCGACAGTCGCTCAAAAGCGCATGGTTCGGGAAAAGGTATCTTGCAAAGATACCTCACAAACAGGGAAGATAGGGTTTCTGGATAGTGAGGTTGCACAACAGACCGTGGTAGGCCAGGTGCCCTTAAATACAACTAAAGATCAGACAAAAGATGTCAAATCAATAGTGTCAGGTACTAAGCATCATGCAAATAAGAACAACAAACATACTCTGAAATGTCTATATGCAAATGCTAGGAGTCTAAGAAATAAGATGGGAGAGTTGGAATATATTGCACTAAATGAAAAATTGGATATAATAGGCATTACTGAGACCTGGTGGAAGGAGGATAACCAGTGGGACACTGTCATACCGGGGTACAAAGTATATCGTAATGATAGGGTGGACCGGACTGGTGGAGGGGTAGCATTGTATATTAACGAGAGCCTTGACTCAGATAGATTACAAATTCAGCAGGACACAAATCACACCTTTGAATCACTGTGGGTTGAAATTCCATGTATAAAAGGGGAAAAAATGGTGATAGGAGTGTACTACCGTCCGCCTCGCCAGGATGAGCAGGTAGACACAGAAATGATAAAAGAAATCGGAGACGTGAACAAAATGGGCAATGTGATAATAATGGGTGACTTCAATTATCCAAATATAGACTGGGTAAATGTAACATCGGGACACGCTACAGAGATACAATTCCTTGATGAAATCAAGGACAGCTTTATGGAGCAAATGGTGCAGGAGCCGACGAGAGAAGGAAAAATTCTAGACTTGGTCCTTAGTGGAGCGCATGATCTGGTGAGGGACGTTATGGTACTGGGGCCGCTTGATAACAGTGACCATAATATGATCAGTTTTGACATCGACCTTGAAGTAACTGTACACAGAAAGTCAAATACGTTAGCGTTTAACTTTAAAAAAGGAGACTATGATAAAATGAGAAGAACGGTAAAAAAAAAATTAGGGGGGCAACTGAGAGAGTAAAAACTGTACAACAGGCGTGGACACTGTTCAAAAATACCATCCTGGAGGCCCAGGCCATACATATTCCGCAAATTAGAAAAGAAAGACGGAAGTCCAAAAGACACCCGGCCTGGTTGAAAAGTGAGGTGAAGGAAGCTATTAGGGCTAAAAGAAACGCCTTCAGAAAATGGAAGAAGGAACCGTCTGAAAATAACAAGAAACAGCATAAGGAGTGTCAAAACAAATGGAAGGCGCAGATTAAGAAGGCCAAGAGGGAGTATGAAAAAAAGATAGCATTAGAGGCAAAAAAACATAGTAAAAAAATTTTTCGGTATATTAAAAGCAGGAAGCCGGCAAAAGAATCGGTTGGGCCGCTGGATGACTGAGGGGTAAAAGGGGTGATCAAGGAAGACAAAGACGTAGCGGAGAGACTGAATGAATTCTTTGCTTCGGTCTTCACCGAGGAAGATTTGGGTGGGATACCGGTGTCGGAAATGGTATTTCAAGCGGACGAGTCGGAGAAACTTACTGACTTCACGGTAAACCTGGAGGACGTAATGGGGCAGTTCGGCAAGCTGAAGAGTAGCAAATCTCCTGGACAGGATGGTATTCATCCTAGAGTACTGATAGAACTGAAAAACGAGCTTGTGGAGCTACTGCTAGTGATATGCAACTTATCCTTAAAATCGAGCGTGGTACCGGAAGATTGGAGGGTGGCCAATGTAACGCCCATTTTTAAAAAAGGCTCCAGGGGAGATCTGGGAAATTATAGACCGGTGAGTCTGACGTCGGTGCCTGGGAAAATGGTAGAGGCTATTATTAAAAACAAAATTACAGAGCACATCCGAGGACATGGATTACTGAGACCAAGTCAGCATGGCTTTTGTGTGGGGAAATCTTGCCTGACCAATTTACTTCAATTCTTTGAAGGAGTGAACAAACATGTGGACAAAGGGGAGTCGGTTGATATTGTGTATCTGGATTTTCAAAAGGCGTTTGACAAGGTACCTCATGAAAGGCTACAGAGGAAATTGGAGGGTCATGGGATAGGAGGAAATGTCCTATTGTGGATTAAAAACTGGTTGAAGGATAGGAAACAGAGAGTGGGGTTAAATGGGCAGTATTCACAATGGAGAAGGGTAGTTAGTGGGGTTCCTCAGGGGTCCGTGCTAGGACCGCTGCTTTTTAATATATTTATAAATGATTTAGAGATGGGAGTAACTAGCGAGGTAATTAAATTTGCTGATGACACAAAGTTATTCAAAGTCGTTAAATCGCGACAGGATTGTGAAAAATTACAAGAGGACCTTACGAGACTGGGAGACTGGGCGGCTAAATGGCAGATGACGTTTAATGTGAGCAAGTGCAAGGTGATGCATGTGGGAAAAAAGAACCCTAATTATAGCTACGTCATGCAAGGTTCCACGTTAGGAGTTACGGACCAAGAAAGGGATCTGGGTGTCGTCGTCGATAACACACTGAAACCTTCTGCTCAGTGTGCTGCTGCGGCTAAGAAAGCGAATAGAATGTTGGGTATTATTAGGAAAGGTATGGAAAACAGGTGTGAGGATGTTATAATGCCGTTGTATCGCTCCATGGTGCGACCACACCTTGAGTATTGTGTTCAATTCTGGTCGCCGCATCTCAAGAAAGATATAGTAGAATTGGAAAAGGTGCAGCGAAGGGCGACTAAAATGATAGCGGGGATGGGACGACTTCCCTATGAAGAAAGACTAAGGAGGCTAGGGCTATACAGCTTGGAGAAGAGACGGCTGAGGGGAGACATGATAGAGGTATATAAAATAATGAGTGGAGTGGAACAGGTGGATGTGAAGCGTCTGTTCACGCTTTCCAAAAATACTAGGACTAGGGGGCATGCGATGAAACTACAGTGTAGTAAATTTAAAACAAATCGGAGAAAATTTTTCTTCACCCAACGTGTAATTAAACTTTGGAATTCGTTGCCGGAGAAAGTGGTGAAGGCGGTTAGCTTAGCAGAGTTTAAAAAGGGGTTGGACGGTTTCCTAAAGGACAAGTCCATAAACCGCTACTAAATGGACTTGGAAAAATCCAAAATTCCAGGAATAACATGTATAGAATGTTTGTACGTTTGGGAAGCTTGCCAGGTGCCCTTGGCCTGGATTGGCCGCTGTCGTGGACAGGATGCTGGGCTCGATGGACCCTTGGTCTTTTCCCAGTATGGCATTACTTATGTACTTATGTACTTATGTACAAATACTACAAATACTACACGCTAACAGAATACTGCACCTTGATCACACATGAAAAACACATGACACAACAGATATGAAGGCAAAATACTGAACTGGAAAGTTACCTCAAGAACTCAGACTCTGCATGCAGCAATACTAGAAAAATTTAAACATGCATGCAAAATATCACAGATGCACATTTCCAAAAGCTGACCTATTTCAATTAATAAATTCTGAATAAAAAAGTTTTCTACCTTTGCTGTCTGAGTATTTAGTTTTTCTGTTAACTTTGGTCCCAGTTTCTTCTGTTGTGTGCAGCAATTCTCTTCTCCCCTGCCCTCACCTCCTCTCCAGGGATCTGTTCTCTTCCCCTTCTCTCCAGCGATCTCTCCCCTCCCCTCCATCCATCCACCCATGGCCAGAAATTCGCCTCTCCCCTCCCCTCCAGCGATCTGTTCTCTCCCCCTGCCTTCCCCTTCTCTCCATGTCTTGTCCAGCGATGATCTGTTCCCCTCCCCTCCCAGCGATTCTCCCTGCCCTCGCCTTAACCGTTTTACTCTCCCTGGCAGCAACGTGAAGAAAAAGGCACTGTCTGCAGGATTGCCTTCAGCTTTTCCCTTCGCTTCGCTCTTCACACAATGTCCCGCCTTCGCGGAAACAGGAAATGCATCATCGCGAAGGCGGGACACTGTGTGAAGAGCGAAGCGAAGAGAAAAGCTGAAGCCGGAGGCGATCCTGCAGACAGTGCCTTTTTCTTCACGTTGCTGCCAGGGAGAGTAAAACGGTTATACACGGGGCGGGCGGGGGGGGGGGGGGGGGAGAGGCAAGGAAGGCTGCCAGGTCGGGGAGAGCAGGAAGGAAGGACGGTGGGAGAGCTCCCTGGCTGCTGCGCAAGCCCTGCGTTTGTGAGGGCAGCAGCCAGGGGAAGGTCAAGATTGGGCTGGGGAGGCTTAGCCTCCCCAAGCCTCTTATACGGGGCGCCTATGGTTTCAGCCATCATGCTGTGGCTTTCTTCAGAAAGAAAGACCCGGACAACTGCAAGAAATATTGACTCCTGTTCTAGAGACTTAACTCCAAAGAATTGTCTTGTGCCATGTTCCTAGCAATGGTTCTGGGGAAAGTATTATTTAATGCTTTTTTAAATTATTCTTTCTTTATATAGAGATTTAAAAATACAAGAATAAATCACTTGTTTGAAATCTACAGAAATATTGCAAAACAAAATCTATAAACACAGACATAAATACCCCCAGAAATCATTCATATATTCTAGTCCACGACATTGTGGGAAGAAAACATGTTGAAAATCAGAAGAAAAAGCTAAAGAACATATAAGCTAAATTTAGGCTAAGCAGAAGTAAGCTCAACGCCATTAATCCTATCCTGCGGATTTCAAATGGCAACTCTAGCTGGGGAACTGTTTACTACTCTCCTATTTATAAATGCAGAGAGCTGAGTAGATTCAAAGAAAACATACTTAACTGACTTCAGTTTCACAATACATTTAAATGGAAACTTAAGGGAAAAAAGTACTTCTAATTGTAGGACACCAACAGGAAACTTTTTCTCCTTTCTTGGGTCTCTCTAGTCTGGTCAGGAAAAATCCTGTTCTGAGAGCCCAAAATGGGGAGATCGCTCTGTTTTTGAATGTAATCACCAGTGCTGCAAAGGTTATCGAGTCTGTCTCCGGGGTCTCCAGAATCTCAGAAACATTCAATACATCTACTGTAGTTAGTTATCCTGATTCTCCAAAGTATCTTTCTTTACTGACAGCAAATAATATGTGAGATATAGGAGGAAAAGATTCCTCCAAACCTATAATATCTCCTTCATATACCGTTTAAACGTATCTCTCAGTGTAACCAATGATGACACTGGAAAATTTATTATGTGCAGATTTGAATATCTCACAGTATTTTTGAGATTTTCAATCCTTCTTCTAAGCAAGGAATTTTCTTTTATCAATGATGAATCACCCAACTGAATATTCTGAATCGTAGCCAAATGATCATTCAGCCTAGCATCAGTTTTCTCCAGTTAGTTTTGAAGAGTTAGTATAACAGATGCATTTGCTTGAATTCTTGTATTCATATTAGCAAACTGCAGAGAAAGAGCTTTACATAGATCTGAAACAGCAGTCCAGATAGCTTCCAGGGTAAATACTGGAGGTCTCTGAAGTTCTATCTGTGGAACCATTGCTGCAATGATGAAGTATCTCGGTTTCCAGTAAGCTGTACCTCCAGTCTCGGGGCAGCCATATCCCCTCCAGTAACTGTCGGGAACTTGTTGACCCTGACCAAAAATGCTGAGGAGGCTACAAATCGGGAGTTAAAAAAAGATCTGAGCCAAGATCTGACATCGCTCTTCCTGGCAGGGCTGTTGAAACAACCGGTAACTCTCCCACAATTGGTGAATAAGGTCTCTAATGCCAGACAAAAAGCTCTAATAGACCAGTAGTCATTGTTGAAGGTGAAGACCGAGGCTCCGTGGGATACACCCACATTTTTCTCTTCTTTTTCACCATCATTACTAGCTGATGTAAGAGCACTGCTATAGTGTTGCCGCCATCTTGACTCCTACCTGATCCAAACCTGATGGAACACTAGTTAAAATATTTTCCTCATTGAATTCTTTGACTTACAAACATGAATACCTGTGTGAAACTCCTAGTTTCTGTTGCTTTATCAGAGACATTTACCAAGCCTTCTGCAGATTCTAGTTGTCCAATTAGTGATCCAGTTTAGAGACTCTGTGAAATCGTCTTAAGAAAGTAAAAGCTGCTATTAGCCTCTGTGCTGGAAACCTCTAGTATACAGTTTCCCAAACTGTGGGTCGGAATCCCAAATGGGTCATGAAACCCACATTTGGGGTTGTGAGTGACCCGAGTCAATAAGACATAATTGGCTCATGCTACCTGGGGGTTTGCAAGCTTTCTGTGACCGCATGAATGGGGTCGCAGCCAAAGAAATATTGATAAGCACTGCTCTAGTAACCTTTCAGGAATCTTCTAATCTTATCTAATTTAATCTCAATGCTTACAACTCACTAATTTCCAAAATAGGTCCAAAGTGGTTTACATGAAGTTAAAATGCAAAACATATAACAGAGATAATCAATTTAACAATTGTCCCAGACTAAATGTTTATAAAATAAAAAAAAGTTTTTAAGTACTTTCAAAATAGAGAATAAGTAGGGTGCTGCTTGATGAATAAAGGCAACCCGTTCAAAACGTGAATCGCTTGAAAAAGAAAAGAACCTTCCAAAATGTTCTTAAAGCATATACCCTTGGTTGTTGGAAAAACTAGTAAACATCAATCTGACATATGAAAACTTCAACTGCATACAGAGATAATTATCAATTTAGTTAGCTGTACAGGGACCAAACTGTGTAAGGTTTTAAAGACCAATTTAAATCTTGTGCATGCCTGAACAGGAAGTCAATGAAGCTGTATCAGCAGAGGAGTAACCCTGTCACATCTCAGTCACTGAAAAATCAATCTGGCTGCTGCATTCTGCAAGAGCTGGTGTTTCTTGCATAATTTAATAGAAATACCTGAATTAATTGAATTGCAATAATCTATCTGAGATAGTATCAGACTCATGACCAGCAGAGCAAAGTGATCTTCATAAAAAATAAGAACAAACAATTCTGAAATGTTTGACCTTTAAAGAAAACTTTCTTAAACAAATTATTTATCTGGGTCGTCATTGATAAAGAGAAATCCAATATCACACCTAGGACTGTAGAAGTCTGATCTACTGGTAGAGACTTGCCCTGAGGTAAGGAGATAGAAGTGGGAAGAAATTCCTGGGAATTGCTAAACCGCAGAACTTTAGTTTTATTTCTGTTCAGCTTCAACGAATGAGAAAGTGCCAAACTTTCAATCCTATTGAGTCTGTTGGATATTGTCACTTTTGTCTGATCTAAATCATATACTGAACTGGAAATAGTACAATAATATAATTGGCATAGGAATACAAGCTGTCCCTTTTCTCTAAAGATATTGAGCAAATTGCCTTTATATGGAAGACTGCTTCATCAGTAGTTCTAGAAGTGGCAAGGGGTCTGGGGAGATTGGGCAGACAGAGAATTTTGTGTGTGGGGAGGCCTTTATGTCACATCAGGTAGTTGGAGGGAAGGAGGGAGGGTTCTGTTCTGGGGAATCTTTATGTTGGATCAGGGATTGGAGGAAGGAGAGATCAGTCCGGGGGAAGGGGGGGGGGGGTCTTTATGTTGGTCCCATATTTAGCCAGGACTCATATAGGCTTGACTGAGAAAACCTTAAATTGATTTTTGTGCTGTCCTAGTTGCCCAGTTTAGCTATCCGGATACTGGCTGAAAGTCAGCAGTAGCCAGATAATTGCCAATTCCACCCCCAGAATGCCCACACATTAGCTAGTTTGAGTTTAACCAGTGAGAGGGAATATCCAGGAACTTTAGCTGGGTGTATGCCACTGAATATTGCCTCAGGGCCTGCTCAGTGCCAGTTAAGCACCAATAGGCTCTCATCCACTTAACTGGATTTAAATATTGACCCCTTGAAGTTTAATCCTAAATTTTGGTGTCACCTCAGTAACAGCACCACAACCTCTTTCCAGTGCCAACTGCAGATGCATTATGAAGTAATAAAAACTGCAAAAGATCACTCAGAGCCTATGGGCACATCTTCCTCTCCTTAGCAGCACTGCCGGGACCTAAATAGCACCAACCCTACTGATGAAAAAGCAGCATGACGACAAATATTACACCAGGATCTAGAACACCAATATATCTCCTGCTGGGAAAAGAAAAAACATTCAGGAGTGCTACAGATTCCTATACTGAAATTATACACTAGATCTTTCACCTCAACTACAGCTGCAAAACATAGAGAGACCCCCACCAAATAGATAACAAGGGACCACAAATTAGAAATAAAAATAAGCAGACAATTGAACTGGAAACCCCATGAAGCCAGACTCTGCACATAATTCATGTAGATGTCCTTTGTCTTTTTTTTTATGTTTATTTTCAAATGCGAACAGCATTGCACATAGCATCAGCTGTACACAGAAAGCAGAGCCAGGAGAGGAAGACGGAGTCTCTCAAGGCTTAATCAGGTTAGCCATAACATTGCACACAACAAAAACAAGCAGAAAACAGGATAAGCCTCCTAGAAGGGAAGAGTATGAAATAGTCATCGATTGCAAACAATACATCAACAGCAGGAACAGCTCCCCTAATGACTCAAACAATATCCCTTACAATGCAGTGTTACATGTTTTCTGTTTTATAGAAACTAGCCCTTAAGCCTGTAACAACCATTGGAGCCGACTCTGTGGGTGCTTGAGCACCCCCAATATTGAGAAAATTCCTTGTATTTGTCCAGGGAGCGGTTATTTCCATTGGGCTTAGCACCCCCAATAATTTTGAAAAGTTGGCTCCTATGGTAACAATAGGCTAGTTTTTTGTTTTCCTATGTCCTCCCCCCATCCACCAACCCTGCTCTCTCCCCTGCCCTCCCCCCAGCGTCTGTTTCCCTCAGTTCCGCCCCCTCCTTCCCTCCCTGCTCCCTCCTCCTCCTCCAATTTCCACGCCCATGTCCAAGCCCTCCTCCCTATTGGGCTGTACTGCTGATGGAGGTGGGGCTTGGACTTCTACACTCTCAGCGTTCCGACTCTACTGCGTATTTGCAGGTGAGTCGGTCACTTGCCGTTTATATGTTTGATCTAACCCAATCAACCAAAAAATGCCCAAACCCACCTAACACAGCCAACCAATCAGTCACTTAAAACTACATCAAGCACACAAATGCATCCACACCACTCTCAATCCCCCAACCAGACCCCTGAAAAGTCATAGGATAAAAGTAGCATTAACCCCCACACTGCCAGGGCAGGGCCCAGCTCTAAAAAGCGCTCTTATCAACATATTGAGACAAGTACATATATTGGCTCCACTCTGGTGTTTTCTTCTTCTCCTGTTCCCACCTAAATTCATGGGCTGCTACTTTCTGCATCTTCTGATGCCAAAGGTCTGCATGAGGACTGTCCTCCGATGTACAATACTGTAAAATAATCTTCTTGAGTAAAACAAGAGCAACACTCAAAAACATACAGGTGGGCAGAGACTGGTATCCCAACAACGTACTATATTCCCAAGACACCTCCTGCTGGATTGTGTCCTCCAATGACCTCAGGACTGGGGTCCACAAGGCAAGTCTCGGACACTCCAAAAAGGAGTGCACCAAGGTGCCCAGATGAATCTTGCAATTAACACAATTAGCATCATCCCATAATTTCAAAAGGCTCCCCTGGACTCTAGTGATGTACACCCTATGTAAGATTTTAAACTGAGTCTCTTGAAGTGCTGCTGCTTTTTAGCAGGGAAAAAGTAGTGGCAAATACGTTGGCCAAGTGAGTTTCAGCAAAATCCTGCCCCAGATCCTAGTGCCACCTCTCCTGAAGTTTAGAAATACCCTGCCTGTCTAAGGTATCTTTCACCAGCCTGACCCAGGTAGAAAGATTATTGAAAAGGGGTGGGATAGAGGCAAATTTAGTGTCCAGTTTAGAAATTACCCAATGATCCCTAAAACTGTGAGACAGGCAGTCAAAATAGTGGCGAGCTTGAAAGTAGGTCCACAGATGCATGTGAGGAAGATCTCTGGTTCAGTGTAAAGGACAGGAACCCATCATCCCTGGGTTGCAGGAGCCTGAAGAAAGTAGTGCACCCCTTTCATTCCCAATGCAAAAAATAGAGGCCCCTATACTCAGTGGGAAGTCCGAATTGCCCACTAAACTCAAAAAGCAAGAAGTCTTAGGTGTTTCTCCTTGTTTCTTCCTCCACCAATTCCAAACCAGGTGGAAGATCCTCAGAAACAAGTTTCCCCTTAAATTCCCCTGGTTGGTCTGGATCCCTGTGGATCAGGTTTATCGGAGTATTTGATTGGCACCATGATCTCAACATAGTCAGGGGGAAGAATTTCTAGATTCCAGTAACCATCTCGTGAATCCAGCGCAATAATTCTACCACATTATAAGTTCAGTGCCTGGGTGCGTGACTCATCTCAGGTATGTTTGGTACCTTTACTCGGCATATCCTACCGACAACTCACCACAAAGGTTGCCCTAGATGTTGGCAAGCCAGTAGGGGTAAGAATCTCCAAGTAAGATAAAGTTGTACAGGTGATTATTGCGGATGGTGAGAATGGGGCATGGAGTAGCTCCCTGGGGCATCCATATAGGTTGGTAGCATCACATGACACCTTTGTCTTATTAGTAAAGCTTTCTATCTGCTTTCTAGGAGATAAACTAGAGGACAGAAAGAAAGCTAGGTGGAATGCTTTCTCTCTTTATATAGATTCAACAAGAATATTAGAAAGATCAACTAAAGAAAAGATAAATATTACTATCTTGCTTGTGACTTTTATTTTTGCTCAGGTTGGGTATAACATTATACATCCATTTTTCTATATCCACAAAACCATACTTCTTAAGCATGAAATCTAGGTTTTCTTAGATCCTGTTTAGTCTGTTTACTGAAAGAGTGGAAGAAAAAAACATTTGAAGGTACACAAGGAGGTGAAACCGATAATCTTTTGATACCACCCAACTGTGTTTCTTTTTGGATTCTAAGAAGTTAGATGGAATAAGAATTGCTGGATCTTAATAGGAAGAGAGGTGCTTGATAAGTAAGAGTAAGCATGCAGCCATTTTGTAATGCACTAGGTTTGAGAACTCCTCTGTTTTCTAATTTTCCTTTTTCCATTACTTTGTGACCTTTACTCTCAGGTTTTCATTTTCAATCTCCTCAATAATTGTGAACTGCTTTTGATGAGGCATGTTGCTTGAATTTTAAAATTTTGCCTGCAGTCATTTATCAATGAGTAACATGTCTGTTTTCAGGATATTCTTGATGGAATTCTTTATGAAATGAATATAATCTTTTTATATTTCATAAAAAGGGTAGTGGATGGAAGAGCCTGCCAGTGGAGACAAAAACAGTAACATAATTTAAGAAGATATTCAATAAGCCTAGAGGATCCTTTGTTATGAAGGCATGAAGGGGAAAACAGATATCAACTGGGCCTAGCACAAGAATTGCGCTGAGTAGACTAAATGGGCTTTTCTGTCAACATATTATATGTTTCACTAAAATCAGAGATTATTAGGAGTAGTAGTTTGGGATCATTATTCATTTGAATGCACAGTCTGAGACTAGTTTTTTTCTTGTGATCAGGCCCTAACCAAGGACCTCTGAACCATGGAGATACTGCCACAATATGTAATTAGCTCCAAGAAAGATTATCTTTTGCAAAATCAGTGGTATAAAGTCTGGTAGGTTTAAAATTTCCCAAATATTTGGTGAATCCCTTTGTTAAGGGATTTGTTAAGTTAAAACACCTTCAGTGTATTAAGAAATGTTTTGATCAGGATCATTTTCAACTGGTGTCCCTATTTGATTATTGTAATTCATTATATTTGGGATATACTAGGACATCTATGATATGCCTACAAGTATTATAGAAAAGTGCTGAGAGAATAATTTATGGAAAATCTAGATTTGATAGAGCAACACCATTATTACGGAGTCTTCATTGGCTCTCAATTGAATCCCATTGTCCGTTTAAGGTGTGTACGTAGATTCAAAAGGTACATGGTCTGGCACTGGAATATATAACACTCGTAGAGGAGCATTTTTGATATGATATCTAAGTTCGACTTTACATGCTTTGCTGAAAACATCCAGAATCTGAGTAACGAATATAGCGATTTTCAAAACAGCTAAATATCTTCTTTTTTTTTTTTTTTTTCCCAAAAATGACCACTTGCTAAATGTTTTTGTGCTCTGTGTATTTATCTTTTGGTCCACTTTTGGAAAAAAAAGTCCAAGTGAAAAACGCACAAAATCAAGCCATTGGTATGTAGGAGGAGCCAGTATTCTTAGTAGACGTGCCACACAGACATCCTAGCAGGGCAAAGGGATACACTAGGGGGCACCACAGTGGACTTCACATAAAATCTCCCAGATATACATCTCACCGTTACCCCCTTATATTGTATGAGGAGCCCTCCAAAACCTATCAAAAATCTTCTATACCGAAAAATACACCACTACAATAATCCTTATGGCTGCAGGTGTCACTTATATATGTTTACGATAGGTTTTTCATGGGTTTGGGGGGGCTGACACTTTCCACCACAAGTGTAAGAGTTAGAGTAGATTATGGGCCTGGGTCCCCTTCTCCACAGTGCACTGCACCGACCACTAGGCTATGCCAGGGACCTGCTTGCTGCTCTAATAGGACTGGCCATAACATCTGAAGCTGTCATAGAGATTGGTTATGTACTGTTTCTTTCACAGCTTTGGGGGTGGGAGAGGATCTGTGACCACTGAGAGAGTAAGGGGGTCATTCCTTTATTCCTCCAGTTGTCATCTCATCATTTGGAACTGTGGCTTAGTCGTTATTAAAACAGGTCTAGCTCTAAACGTATTAATTTTAGTCCTGGATGTTTTTGTTTTGTTCCATTATGGCAGAAAAATGTCCACATATTAGAACACCCCAATCCTGCCCTGACATGTCCCCTTGTGATTTGGACACACTGCAGATGAAATGCACAAATAAACATCTGCAAAGAAGGGGCCCTGTTTACTAAGGTGTGCTATCATTTTTAGAGCATGCTAAAAATTAGCGTGCGCTAACACTAGAGACACTCATAGGAATATATGATTCTCAGGGATAATGGAAACCAAGGATGTCCATCTCAGAAACGACCAAATGCAAGCCATTTGGTCGTGGGAGGAGCCAGCATTTGTAGTGCACTGGTCCCCTGACATGCCAGGACACCAACTGGGCACCCTAGGGGGCACTGCAGTGGACTTCATAAATTGCTTCCAGGTACATAGCTCCCTTACATTGTGTGCTGAGCCCCCCCAACCCCCCTAAAATCCACTACCCACAACTGTACACCACTACCATAGCCCTTACAGGTGAAGGGGGCACCTAGATGTGGGTACAGTGGGTTTGTGGTAGGTTTTGGAGGGCTTGCTGTTTCCTCCACAAACGTAACAGGTAGGGGGAGATGGGCCTGGGTCCGCCTGTCTGAAGTGCACTGCACTCATTAAAACTGGTCCAGGGACCTGCGTACTGCTCCGATGGACCTGAGTATGACATCTGAGGCTGGCAATCAATATTTTTAAAGCTGTTTTTTTTAGGGTTGGAAGGGGTTAGTGACCACGGGGGGAGTAAGGAGAGGTCATCTCCGATTCTCTCTGGTGGTCATCTGGTCAGCTTGGGCACCTTTTTTGTGCCTTGGTCGTAAGAAAAACACGACCAGGTAAAGTCGTCCAAGTGTTCGTCAGGGACGTCCTTGTTTCTTTCGATTATGGGTCAAGGATGTCCTAGTGTTAGGCATGCCCAAGTCCCGCCTTCGCTACACCTCCAATACACCCCCTTGAACTTTGGCCATCCCTGCTACGGAAAGCAGTTGGGGACATCCAAAATCGGCTTTTGATTATACCGATTTGGACGACCTTGTGAGAAGGACGCCCATCTTCCGATTTATGTCGAAATATGGGCATCCTTCTCTTTCGAAAATGAGCCCAATAGTGGAATTAGAAGAGGTTCAAAGAAGAGTGACCAAAATGATAGAGGGGATGGAACTGTTCCCATATGAGGAAAGGTTAAAGAGGTTAGGGCTCTTCAGCTTGGAAAAGAGACAGCTGAGGGGGGATATGATTGAGGACTACAAAATCCTGAGTGGTGTGGGACAGATGGAAATGAATCGATTTTTCACTCATTCAAAAAGTACAGAGACCAGGGAACACTCAATGAAATTGCATGGAAATCAAATAAGAGGAAATATTTTTTCACTCAAAGAATAGTTAAGCTCTGGAACTCATTGCTGGAGGATGTGATAATGGCAGTTAGTGTATCTGGGTTTAGAAAAGGTTTGGACAACTTTCTGGAGGAAAAGTCCATATGTTATTGAAATGGACATGGGGGAAGCCAGTGCTTTCCCTGTGATTGATAGCATGGAATGGTGCTACTAATTGGGTGTCTGCCACATACTTCTGACCTGGATACTGGGCTAGATGGACCATTGGTCTGAGCCAGTATGGCAATTCTTATGTTCTTATGTTATGACTTAGTGTTGCATTTTTATGTATTGAAGATATCTGTGCTGCTTTCTAGCCTTTATTGTTATGTTACTGGTAATTGTTTGTGTTTTACCTATTGTTTCCTGTGAGTGTCTACTTGATCTCTTCCCTGCAATGTCGTGGACCAGGGTTTATGTTTGCTTTCCATCTTGTAAAGATTCTGTAATTGTGATTAACAGTAATATTATTTACTTTTCAATTTATTTCTACACAAGTGATTGATTCCTTGTATGTTAATTTTAAAATTGTAATAAAAAACAAAACAAAACAATGCAAAGCATGTGCACTATTCTTTGACAAACAAAAAAAGCTCAACATTTGTGTTTTCTGCTCATTTTCTTTGCCTAACCACATGCAACGACATATCCCATTGCAACTGAAAGCCCATCCCTACTACATATATGAGTTGGAAAAAAAAAACCTCCCATGGTACCATCTCTTAAATGCACACTGTGCCTTCCACAAAGACTTATTTTATGAACACATTAACTGCTTCTAGTCCTATACAGTATTCATCTAACCTTCAATAACCTTTCATTCTGATCTGCCAATTGACCATGGACTATAAAACAGCTCAGCCTAATTAGTAGGGGGTGGGGAGGGGAACAGAAGGTTGTTCCAACTTGCTGTAAGGAATGTGATACACTGACAGGAGGAAAAAAACCAAACCTCTTTCAGTAATTACACAGCTGCCTCAGGGTCATAGCAAGGAGCAATTTATCTTTACTTTGTTTCCAAGAACACTGTCTAGTTTATAGTCAGCTGGCAATTATAAACCCAGGATAAATTTAGGGATGAAATATAGAATCATACTTCATTTTAATAATGTAAATAAAATGAAAAATCTCACCCCCCCCCCTCAAAAAAATCCCACTCTCTGTCTAGAACATGAGATGAGAGCGCAACATTTATAAACAAAGGACCGCATGAATGTCAGTACTACCCCACTATCCTTAGCAGACCGCAACATTTCAAAACCAGAAATACACAGACCTGCATAGACCTTCATTGGTAAATACATACATACATAAATAAATAAATAAATAAAATGTAACTAAAAACAATGGAAACAAACTGCTAGAATGGCTATTCCAAAAATATTTGTGAAATAAAGTATTCAAAATCACCAAAACTCTGGTTAATGATGTTTTCTTCTAATGGTCTCAGGGTCCACGTAAAATTCAATGGCGGGCCACAAGTTGCCCACCCCTGGTTGAGAAGTTTTGTCTTTATAGGATAGAGTAATTGACTACTACTGTTAAAACAATACAATAGAGAACACATTTCTGTCTTATCAAAAACTGAGGGTAAGTCCCTTACCTAAATATATGAATTTGGGCTTATCATTCCAGTCAACTAGTTAGTGTTAACATAAGAATTGCCATACTGGGAAAGACCAAAGGTCCATCAAGCCCAGCATCCTGTTTCCAACAGTGGCCAATCCAGGTCACAAATACCTGGCAAGATCCCAAAAAAGTACAAAACATTTTATACTGCTTATCCCAGAAATAGTGGATTTTCCCCAAGTCCATTTAATAATGGTCTATGGACTTTTCCTTTAGGAAGCCATCCAAACCTTTTTTTAAACTCCACTAAGCTAAACGCATTTACCTCATTCTCTGGCAACGAATTCCAGAGTTTAATTACATGTTGAGTGAAGAAACATTTTCTACGATTCATTTTAAATTTACTACATTGTAGCATCATCGCATGCCTCCTAGTCCTAGTATTTTGGAAAGCGTAAACAGACGCTTCAGATCTACCCGTTCCACTCCACTCATTATTTTATAGACAGCTATCATATCTCCCCTCAGCTGCCTTTTCTCCAAGCTGAAGAGCCCTAGCCACTTTAGCCTTTCCTCATAGGGAAGTCGTCCCATCCCTTTTATCAGTTTTGTCGCCTTTTTCTGCACCTTTTCTAATTCCACTATATCTTTCTTGAGATGTGGTGACCAGAATTGAACACAATATTCAAGGTGCGGTCGCACCATGGAGTGATACAAAGGCATTAAAACATCCTCATTTTTGTTTTCCATTCCTTTCCCAATAATACCTAACATTCTATTTGATTTCTTAGCCGCAGCAGCACACTGAGCAGAAGGTTTCAACGTATCATCAACGACGACACCTAGATCCCTTTCTTGGTCTGTGGCTCCTAACGTGGAACCTTGCATGACGTAGCTATAATTTGAGTTCCTCTTTCCCACATGCATCACTTTGCACTTGCTCACATTAAACGTCATCTGCCATTTAGACGCCCAGTCTCCCAGTCTCGTAAGGTAGTGACGGCAGCTGGCCTTGCTGAGTTTAAAGGAGGTCTGGACAGATTCCTGAAGGAAAAGTCCATTGATAGTTATTAAATTTTGGGTTTTTGCCAGGTTCTTGGGGCCTGGATTGGCCGCTGTCGGAGATGGGGTGCTGGGTGTGATGGACCTTTGGACTTCTTCCAGTGTGGCAGTGCTTATGTACTTATATCCTCCCGTGATTTAACGACGTTGAATAACTTTGTGTCATCAGCAAATTTAATTACCTCACTAGTTACTCCCATCTCTAGGTCATTTATAAATAAGTTAAAAAGCAGCGGTCCCAGCACAGACCCCTGGGAAACCCCACTAACTACCCTTCTCCATTGAGAATACTGACCATTTAACCCTACTCTCTGTTTTCAATCTTTTAACCAGTTTTTAATCCACAATAGAACACTACCTCCTAGCCCATCTCTCCAATTTCCTCTGGAGTCTTTCATGAGGTACTTTGTCAAATGCCTTCTGGAAATTCAGATACACAATATCAACCAGCTCACCTTTATCCACATGTTTGTTCACCCCTTCAAAGAAATGTAGTAGATTGGTGAGGCAAGATTTCCCTTCACTAAATCCATGTTGACTTTGTCTCATTAATCCATGCTTTTGAATATGCTCTGTAATTTTGTTCTTAATAATAGTCTCTACCATTTTGCACGGCACCGACGTCAGACTCTCACCGGTCTATAATTTCTCATATCACCTCTGGAACCTTTTTTTAAAATTGGCGTTACATTGGCCATCCTCCAATCTTCCAGTATCATGCTCGATTTTAAGGATAAATGACATATTACTAACAATAGCTCCGCAAGCTCATTTTTCAGTTCTATCAGTACTCTAGGATGAATACCATCTGGTCCAAGAGATTTGCTACTCTTTAGTTTGTAGAACTTCCCCATTACATCCTCCAGGTTTACAGAGAATTCATTAAGTTTCTCCGACTCGTCAGCTTTGAATACCATTTCCGGCACTGGTATCCCACCCAAATCTTCCTCGGTGAAGACCGAACCAAAGGATTCATTTAATCTCTCCACTACGGCTTTGTCTTCCTTGATCGCCCCTTTTACTCCTCGGTCCAACCAATTCTTTTGCTTTTAATATACCTAAAAAAACATTTACTATGTGTTTTTGCCTCCAATGCAATCTTTTTTTCGAAGTCCCTCTTAGCCTTCCTTATCAGCGCTTTGCATTTGACTTGACATTCCTTATGCTGTTTCTTATTATTTTCAGTCGGTTCCTTCTTCCATTTTCTGAAGGATTTTCTTTTAGCTCTAATAGCTTCCTTCACCTCACTTTTTAACCACGCTGGCTGTCATTTGGTCTTCCGTCCTCTTTTTTTAATACGCAGAATATATTTGGCCTGGGCTTCCAGGATGGTGTTTTTGAACAGCATCCACACCTGATGTAAATTTTTGACCCTTGCAGCCCCTCCTCTAAGTTTGTTTTTCACCGTTCTTTTCATTTTATCATAGTCTCCTTTTAAATTAAATGCTAGTGTATTTGATTTCCTATGTATGCTTACTTCAAAGCTAATATCAAATCCGATCAAATCAAGCAGCTCCAGCACCATTACCTCCTGCACCAGATCATGTGCTGCACTAAGGACTAGGTCTAGAAATTTTCCTTCTCTCGTCTGCTCCTGTACCAGCTGCTCCATAAAGCTGTCCTTCATTTCATCAAGGAATTTTACCTCCCTAGCGTGCCCCAATGTTACATTTACCCAGTCAATATCAGGGTAATTGAAATCACCCATTATTATTGTGTTGCCCAGTTTGTTTGCGTCCCTAATTTCCTTTAACATTTCTGCATCCGTCTGTTCATCCTGGCCAGGCGGACGGTAGTACACTCCTATCACTATCCTTTTCCCCTTTACACATGTAATTTCAATCCACAGCGATTCCAAGAAGTGTTTTGTTTCCTGCAGAATTTTCAATCTATTTGATTCAAGGATCTCGTTAATATACAATGCTACCCTCCACCTATTCGATTCACCCTATCACTACAATATAATTTGTAACCCGGTATGACAGTGTCACACTGGTTATCCTCCTTCCACCAGGTCTCAGAGATGCCTATTATATCTAATTTTTCATTTAGTGTAATATATTCTAACTCTCCCATCTTATTTCTTAGGCTCCTGGCATTCGCATATAGACATTTCAAACTATGTTTGTTGTTCCTATTTACATCATGCTTAGTACTTGACAGTATTAATTTGCAATCTTTTGTCTGATTTTTATTTTTATTTAAGGACACCTGATCTACTATGGTCTCTTTTGCAACCTCACTATCAGGATACCCTAGCTGCCCTGTTTTGGTGATATCTTTGAAAGATACCTTATCCCAAACCATGCGCGTTTGAGCAACTGTCAGCCTTCCCCTCCCCCCCCCCCCCCCCCCCCCCGTTTTTAGTTTAAAAGCTGCTCGAACTTCTTTTTAAATGCTGATGCTAGCAGCCTGGTCCCACCCTAGTTAAGGTGGAGCCCATCCTTTCGGATTAGGTTCCCCCTTCTCCAGAATGTTGCCAAATCTAAAACCCTCCTCCCTGCACTACCATCTCATCCACGCATTGAGACTCCAGAGCTCTGCCTGTCTCTTGGGTCCTGTGCGTGGAACGGGTAGCATTTCAGAAAATGTTACCCTAGATGATCTGGATTTGAGCTTTCTACCTAATAGCCTAAATTTGGCTTCCAGAACCTCTCTCCCACATTTTCCTATGTCATTGGTACCCACATGTACCAAGACAGCTGGCTCCTCCCCAGCACTATCTAAAATCCTATCTAGGTGACACATGAGGTCCGCAACCTTCGCACCAGGCAGGCAAGTCACCAGGCAATCCTCACGTCCACCAGCCACCCAGCTATCTATATGCCTAATGATCGAATCACCAACTACAACACCTGTCCTAACCTTTCCCTCCTGGGCAGCACTTGGAGACATATCCTCGGTGCAAGAGGATAGTACATTCCCTGGTGGGCAGGTCCTGGCTACAGGAGTACTTCCTATTTCAACAGGGTGATGCTCTCCTTCTAGGAGACCTCTCTCCTCAAAGGTAGCACAGGGGCTACCATACTGGAAGTGGGATTTCTCTACAACATCCCCATAGGTCTCCTCTATGTACCTATCTGTCTCCCTCAGCTCCACCAAGTCTGCTATCTAGTCTCAAGAGAACAGACACGTTCTCTGAGAGCTAGGAGCTCTTTGCATTGGGCACACACATATGACATTTCACCAACTAGGAGATAATCATACATGTGACACTCAATGCAAAAGACTGGATAGCACCCCTCTCACTGCTGGACTGCTGACGCCATATTGAGTTTTTCAATATTTTAAAACTTGGTACAGTATTAAGGATATTAGCCTGATATAAAAGTGTCTTTTAGTTTATATAGTATATTGTATGATTTATTTAGTGTTTCCTTCTTAGATGGTAATGAAATGAATTTAAAACTCTGTAAGAGCACTCCTTGCTTGTTACCCTAATTACAATAGCTGACTATAAATGAAGAGTTGTCCTAGGGGTAGGTGGGAAGACTAAACTAGATCCTGTAGTGCCTGCTAGATTCTATCTGTTAATGCTGTGGTACAAAGTTTATAAAGCTAAGCAGAAAAGACTATGGAGATTAGTTGATCAAATTTGCATTTTATATTTTTATTTTGCCTATCACTAACCTACAATTCCTCATTTAAACCCCAATCTTTAAGTTCCCAGGGCACAAAGCAAAATAGTGTTCAACTCCCAGAGAAATGTCCTCTTCTCTCGGAACTTGAATATGTACAGTAGAGACTTGTGTAGGGACAGAAATATCACCCTTTCCCACTAGAGTGTAACCCATACCCACCAAGATCCATTCCATCCCCACCCATCTCCGCAATTAATCTCCTCCATCCCCACTCATACTTGCAGAAACCTACACTATTACTTACTTGCTCACATCTCTCCATTTTCTTCTGATCCCAATAGCCTTCTGTGGTTTTTTGGGTGGTATTTAACTAATGAGTGTTCCAAACCTCACTATGGTGTTCTGGCTGCCTTACTGGGCATTCCAAGCCTCATTCTGGTGCTCCAATTGGCTCTCTCATTGCTTTTCCAAGCCTTGTTCAGCTGCTCTAGTTGCTTTGCTCAGTGCTTTCCAAGCCTCATTCTGGCATCACACAAATTGGGCACCCTGCACAAATTTGCCTGCGCAATTTTTAGCAACTTTTATAGAATTTGGGGGCTACTGTGCATTGTTAATGACATTCATTTCATAACAACAAAAATCTTCTGGCTGCCTGATCCTAGTGTTCGAAGGAACATCTAACAACATGAACTCAAAGCCTGGATAGACTGATGATACATAAAGTTGAGCTATCAACTGTTTGCTCTTCCCAAAATTTTTTAAATTCTTACAGACAATCATAGGGCTTTATTTATTGGTCTACTGAATAATTTAGGTGACAGTCCCTGTAAGAGAGTTTTCTGGAAGCTCATGCTCTGGTCAGAAAAGTGGCTCCACAGGCAATACCAAGTCAAAGTATTGAGTGGAGGAGTGGCCTAGTGGTTAGGGTGGTGGACTTTGGTCCTGGGGAACTGAGGAACTGAGTTCGATTCCCGGCACAGGCAGCTCCTTGTGATTCTGGGCAAGTCACTTAACCCTCCTTTGCCCGCTGCATTGAGCCTGCCATGAGTGGGAAAGCGCGGGGTACAAATGTAACAAAAAATAAATGCAGTATTCCCCATTCACTGGGATAGCATGGTGGGCCATAGACTTTGATGCTGCTGGATCTACAGTTCCAGCTATGCTTCCATTTTATAGATCTGTTTTGAAAATTGATGCTCTATTTTTTCATTTCTTCAGCTGGTAAAGTCCTATTTAAAGGATATTACTACAAACCCACTTTATGCATTACTGCACTATTTCCTGATCAACAGTGCTTTCAGTAACTCTCTTTGGCTGTTTTTTTTTTTTTTTTTTTTTAAGAACATTTAGCTACAGGATACAAATAAGCTCCTGGATCATTTAAATCCCATAGCTAAATTTCAAACAAATTTCTCATGTTATCAGCTATGGTAACAAGCCACAGCTTTTTTTTTTTTTTAAAAAGCGCCTCATGTAATATGTTTGTGGCAGCAAAAAATTAAAGGCGCTTCTCCCCAGGAAAGAGAGTCACATCTAGTGATCCACCTCCTCCCCATCTCCCAGGCAGAGGCGGCCCAAGGGGGACGCAAGGCCATGTGTTGAGACTCATTATGGATCCTCATTTGCATTAATATTTGTATAACCAGATATGTATGCTGCAGTCACTCTGTTCTCTCAAACGTATAACAATTGTGTGCCTAACGATATAGGACTAAGGCATATATTGCATTTCTGTGGTGCAGTCAAAATGGTTTACATATCGCATTCAGGCACTTTCTTAAAGTGACATTCACAAAAAGGAGAGCTCAGCATTTCACAGGCAAGGAAAACCAAAGGACACTGCTCAATCAAAATCAGTTTCAGCAGCACTTCTAACCTTGTAAAATAGCAGAAATCCCTCAAAAGGCTCAACAGCTACATAGCAACTCAGCCATGTGAAAACTCACAGCAATAACCCTGCCTATGAAAACACAATTATATAAATATTGCATCAAGCACTAAAACACCAATATAACTTCTGCTGGGAAAACAGAACAAGTTGGACTGCTAAACTCAAACTTCATGCTAGTCAAAAATACCACACTTCAATCGTAGGACTCAGGTGTGAGAGGCTTGGGGAGGCTAAGCCCCCCCCCCCCCCCCCTAAGCGTCAGCTGCAGCCTTCCCCTTTCTCCCACTGCCACCATTGTCAGAACTGCTGTCTTCCGAAATCTGTGATTGTGGCAGCAATTATAACAGGAAAATACACAGAACCATTTCCCAGTGTGTTCGGCTACTAATTCTGCTGGCCCTGCCCCCTCTGTTGTAAACTTTCAGTGTTTAAGGCACAGGACTTGCAGAACTACCAATGACACAAATGGAGAAATGATCATCTCCTACATCTTCCTGGTGTTAGTATCACAGCCATCAAAGACAACCAAAGAATGCAGCAAGAGGGTGAGCAGGAGGGAGGAAGATGAGAGAGAGGAAGAGAAAGGAGAAAATGTTGGGGAGGAGGCAAGAGAGACAGACAGAAACAGAAAGGACCATGCTCGATGAAGGGGAGGGGAAGAGACAGACCGGGTCATATTAAATGGAAGAAGGGAGAAAGAGGGGGCAAAGCTGGTCAGCAGGGGGAGAGGGAGAGAGAGAAGATGCTGCATGGCAAGGGAGAGAGAGAGAGAAAGTGCTCTGACTAAGAGCTCTTTGTTTTGAGGAATTTAAGACGCATAAGAAAGTGTTTTGAATTTGATCAGTTTAGATTATTGGTACAGGTGTTGCTTTTGTCCAAGTTGGACTATTGTAATCTTATCTATTTGGGTGCGCCTAGACAAGCTATCTGGCGATTGCAAACGATCCAAAACACTGTAATCTGATTAATTTTTTCACTACAGAAGCAGGATAAAATTTCAGGATAAAATTTCTTCATATTTTGTTGAATTACATTGGTTGCCTATAGAGGCGAGGATTATGTTCAAATTCTTTTGTTTTCTATGTAAGATCATAAGAGCCCTGTTTACTAAGTAGCATTAAGGGTGCATTAGCATTTTTAGTGCATGCTAGTGACTAGCACACGCTAAATGCTAGGAACATATGGGCGACTCTAGCATTTAGCATGCACTAAAAACGCTAGCGCAGCTTAGTAAACTGGGCCCTAAATTGTAAATGTCCAATTTATATAATGGATTACATGGAATTTATTTGCAATAATAGGGATGGAAGATCATTTCACAATTCGCTTATCATCCTTTCATCTATTAAGGTAAAGAGGTTTAAAATATTTGATAGACTTCTTGCAGTTCAAGCATTGAGGTCCTGGAGTGATTTTAATATTTGTTTTGCTGATGAGTTATCTTTTTTCTTACTCAAGAAAAATGTAAAACCCCATCTTTTAAAGAAGTTTGTTAAAATTAGTTCTCTGTGGGGGGGGGGGGGGGGGGGTTGCTTCCCAAGAGACTGTCTTGGTTTTTTAATTATTGTAAACTGCTAAGAACCTGAAGGTATTTTGTAATATAATATAATGTAATGCGTGGCAGAATAGACAGAGAAAGAAGGTGCTGCATGATGGGGGGGGGGGGGGGGAGAAAGAGTGAGAAAAAGGATGCTACATGGTAAAGAAGAGAGAGGGGGGGGAGAGAGGAGATGCTGCATAGCAGGGGAAAGAGAAAGAAGAAATGCAACATGGCAAGGAGAGAGGAAGAGAGGAGATGCTGCATGGCAGTGGGGAGAGAGGGAAGTTGCTGTATAGTAAGAGGAATGAGACAGAGAAGAAATGCTATAATGTACAGAGAGAGAGAGAGAGATGAAAATCTGCTTGGTAAGAGAGAGAGAGAGAGAGAGAGAGGGGAGTTTATGGATGGTAGGGGAAAGACAGGAGATACTGGATGGCAGGGAAAAGAGGGAAGAGTTAATGAAAAAGGAGGGGAAATGAGAGAACCTGAGTGAAGGAAAGAGATGGAAACATGTAGAAGGAAGAAAAAGAGAAGAAAGCTGAAAGAAAAAAGATCAGTGTCAGACAGATGTAGTGGAAGAAGTGAAGAAGACAGGAGAACAGAGAAAAATGACAAATGGACAGGAGACCCTAGAAAGAGAGTTAAGAGAAGACAGGAAAGCAGTAATCAGAGTCTGGGACCTATGCAATTATGGTTTATGGTAATTGCCCTTCCTGAGTACATAAAGCAATTAATTCAGAAAAAGAAAGAACTCCATAAATTTGATAGGAAAGAGGAGACAAGAGAAAGAAAACAGTCTTAGCACTAACGCAACCAGAAATATTGGATTAAACATACTAATAGAAAACACCATTCAACCAAGTAAGAAGGACTAGCCAAATGCAACGTTCCTAAGATCCTCACCAAAACAAACAGAACATAAAATGCTTTTCAGTGCAGTCTTGAATTTTGGAGCTGAAAGTTCCAATCACAGGGGAACTGGGAGAGTTCTAAAGTAACAGTGTCGTGCAGTAGAATGCTTAAGCCTAACAGACTCCCATTTTGCATTGGATATTGATAGAATGTGCAAGCAGAGGCATTAAGAGAACACAGAACTCTAGTACGGGCGTAGGGGATGAGGTAAGAAGGGACTCTGGTGAATAAAATCTTGTAAGAGTGAGAATCTTATATTGAATACGAATTTGAATAGGAAGCCAGTGGTAGCAGATAAAAAGCACAGTGATGCAGTTGAACATGTGGCATGTGACAATATCTGGAAAGCCGTATTTTGAACAGTCTGCTTATGGTGAAGGAGTGATTGTGGGAGACCGGAGTAAATAGCATTACAGTAGTTCAGACGGGAAAGCAGGAGTGCATTTGAGAGCTTTCATCAAGGAAACATCAAACAAAGCGAAATTGCCTTAACATGAAAAAGGAAGTCCAGACTAGAGCTGCAACTTGCTGATCCATAGCTAATTCCTGATCCAGATTACTCCACGGTACTTAAAGCGAGAAAACTAGAGTAATTGACCAGATAACAAAAGTTGAAAAAATAATTTTATTTTTAATTTAGGATGAAGTAGTGTGGTAGCCATATTAGTCCATTTTAAACATTAATAAATAAAAATAACACAAACAACTGAAAATAAGGTGCTTTTTTCTTTCAGGCACCCCACATTTAGAACAGTCTCCCATTGTCCCTCCATAGTACCACATCACTAAAACAATTCAAATCGCAACTCAAGACCTACCTTTTCATACAAGCTTTCAGAGTTCCAGATAAATAAGGTCGTCCTATTCCCTTTCACCATCTCTTTTGTCTCCATCCCCTTTATACAAAACTTTTACTCCTCTTCTTTCTATTTCCCTCTCAACCTTTTGTGCATGTTCTACACTGAGTGAATGACTGCTCTTTCCTATTAAACAATAGAGTTCCTTTTCCCTTTCTTATTTGTATTATAGTATGTAAACCACTTAAAAACCTGCCTTGTCAGTTCAAGTGGTATAGAAAGTACCAATAAACTATAAGGTGTTATCTTTTTATTGGACTATAAAATATTTTTGACTAGTTTTCAACAATAAAAATTAAAGACCAACAGAGCTGAAGCCTAGTGGACATTTTGCAATCTCTCAAAAACATTGATAGGCAAATCATTTGTGGTTGCCAGTAACCACAGGATTTCTGTACAGTGCTGCTGAGCTTCACTGTTCACATTGAAGAATGCTGTGTGAATATCCTATCACTGTTTCATTATTGCTACCAAGTAATACATATTAAGGGTATTTGCTTTAATTCGTCCTTAGATGCACATGGTTTTGCTTTTTAAACTCAAAGGTGATTCCTAAGGGCAGTTGAACAATTAAGTATAAATTGTGTTGTTTCTGACTTTACTTGTTTTGAACTGCTTTGGGTCCTGCTAATCTGTACATCTGCTGTCTTAGCAGAGTACAGAAGAAAATGATTTATGTTACTTTTACTAGAATTTTTACTGCTTGTAGAATCTGGCTTTCTTTGGAAAGGGGGGGGGGGGGTCAAAGTGACTGCTGCACAGCAAAGACTGGGCAGGCCAGGAGCTGGGATGGAGGAGATTACTTGCAGTGGGGAAGGGTGGGGACGGGTTAGATTCCCTACTGGGATGGACGGGGTCGGATTAGATTCCCACAGGGATGGGTTAGATTTCTGTCCCCGTGCAACTCTCTAATCCCAACTCTCCAACCTACTGGCAGGGACCTCCCTCCCCCCAGGGTCTTCAGAAGAGTCTAACACTGCATTTTCTAGTAATACCCATATCATGGAGTACTATATGGGTTTTTTTTCTGCATCAATTTTTTTAGACACCATATATAGAATCTAGCCCTAAGGGTTAAAATTCAGTAAATGGCGCTCATATTTGGGCACCAAAAAAAGAGCACCAAGTGCTATTCTATAAACAGCGCTCCGAGTTGGGTGCCATTTATAGAACAGCACTTAGTGCCAAGATCCACGCCTAATTTTGGGCATAAAGATTTACACCAAATGAAACCTGGTGTAAATTCTTGGACCTAAATTATGTGCAGATCTGCCATGTTCTGTAACACTGTGCACAAATTCTGGGAATGCCCATGACCCACTGTGACCACCCTGAGTGGGGGTTGGGCGTGACCGGTGAAATAATACAGCCAAACGGATGAAACACAAAAGTATTTATATAAAGAGATTCTCGGTCCTGTTCCTTCACAGGGCCCGAGATATAACGCGGGTTACAAATGTAACAAAAATAAATATAAGGTGGGAAACCCTCTGCAGTCCCGCAACAGAGTCCTAGGCAGGCCTCTGGCAGCAGGCCAAACACAGACCACGGCTATCAGGGTTGCCACACTCCAAACACAGCCTGCAAGATTCCGGGTTCCTCCCTGGACTCCAGATCTGGCTCTCGCCAGACCTCACAAAACAGACTTGCAAAGTTAACTACATAAGGGGACGGGATTTTGAAAAACTATCGTTTATGCATGCTTGGGAACGGGACCTCAATACGGAATTTACTGATACTGACTGGCGGAGAATATGCATGGAAGTTAAAAGAGCTTCCATATGTGTCCTTATTAAAGAAATGCATACAAGATTCTGAGTAGATGGTATTATATACCAGATAAAATAAAGGCCATGTTTCCAAATGCCCCAGATACATGTTGGAGATGTGAAAAGGGGAAGGGAACTTACCTGCATATTTGGTGGGAATGCCCAGTTTTACAGGTGTTCTGGAAAGAAGTGACCAGCTCATTAGCCAAAGCTGTGGGTACTTTATTTCCCTGTGACCCAAAGTGGTGTCTCCTGGGTTGGGGAAATAAAGGGGGGGAAGAAGTGGCAATGTAGAGTCAAACATATGGGTCTGGCTGCTGCAAAAACGCTAGTGGCATTAAAATGGAAACAAACAAGGGGACCCACAGAGAAAGAATGGGTAGAGAAACTTAAGACAGTGGCAGCTATGGAAAAGATGACAGATAGGCGTAAAAGGCGCTTTAATCTCAAAAAGTAACAATGGCTTACCTCAGCCAGGTTACGATTATTGAATGGGAGTTTCAGCAGCACACAGTGGGGATTCATTCTTTTCTCTCTGAGCTCCCTTAACTTCTGCCTGACCCTGCCTTTTGTACTTTCCAGGATAAGTTCAAAAGGCAGGGTCCCGCCCCTCCTGGCTTACTTCCTCCCAGGGTGGGACCTGTGCTTTTAAGGTGGTTTAGGCTACTTAAAAAGGGGCTTTACTTAAGGGTCAGGGGCAATGTCCTATAAACCCCATCACACCCGCCCATGCTCCTCCCATGGCCAAGTCCCCTTTTCAGATCTGCAGTTAAAAATTCACGCACACATCTGTATAGAATATGAACTAGGAAGATGCACACGTAAATTCAAATTGTTGCCAATTAGCACCAATAATTGTTAGTGCCCAATTATTGTTCTAATTGGCTTATTCTATTAAATTGCTCACAGAAATTAGTTATGCACCCAAATTTGCTGTGCACAATTTTGAACGCCATATAGAGAATTTGGGGGCGAGCATTAAATTATGCACACGTTTACAGAATTACGGGGTTACTACCTAAATTTTGGTGCCCACGTACCCCTTAGTACCACTAAAATAAGAATAATTTGAAATGTCTCAATTCAATGTTACCAGGTACGGTAATGAAATTTAGGAATATCCCAGAACAGTATGCATTTATTTTGTCTCACAGCTTAACTTTGGATTTACACAACTGCCAAAAAAGATGTTCAAAGCACCTAGAAGTCATAATGGTTTAATGAGGATAAGTCTATAAGTGAGTCAGTGTAATTATAAATGATGACATTGTAATTGAGACTTACACTTCAAGAGATACTTTTTGAACTTAAAAATGGTTCTGTGAGGGGTGAGAGTTATATTAATAGCTCATTACCTGGCTATAAGAACTAATGACAGCCCATAGAAAAGTGTCAATTATTTGCCAGTTAAAGGTTTATATATGTAAATATGCACTTCATCTAATTACTAATGGGCTCTGAAATCGTACAGCGAAAGTGAAATGGTTTACTGTATTAAATATCTGAGGAAACGTGTGATGATGCATGAAGTGTACTTCATGTATCTTTTACAAGGTTGCTTTCTGTAATCAGGAATCCTTTTGTGTTTTTATAGGGATGACTGAATTAAGCTTTAAGATAAAATCACAATGAAAACGACACTGGATGCCTAACAAAAACTTGGTAAATTCTATATATAGCGCCCAAAAAAATCAGCACTGAAAAAAGCGCCATTCTATAAGCTGCGCTTAAAGTTATGCATGGTTTATAGAATAGTGCTTACGCCGGGGAATTGCATGTAACTTTAGGCACAGTCATTTGCTTCAACTGAAACGTGGTGCAATGTACATGCCTACATTAGACGTGTATCCCCATTATTCTATAACAATGTGTGCTAATTTTAGGAATGCCCCCGTTCCACCCATGACCCATCTCCTTTTTCAAATCATGTGTAAATTTTAGGTATGAATTCTGCACCTAAATTTACGCAAAGTTCAATGAACTTTAATTAGTGCCAATAATTGCTTGTTAAAAAGCCAATTATTGGCGTTAATTAGCTTATTATTCAATTAAATTGTGTGTGCAAATTGGGTGCATTTGCAATTTTGGGTGACTTTTTCAGAATTAAGGGGTTGAAGTATAAGCAGGGGTGTGCTGGTAAATTGTTAACAGGGGGCTCTCTCTCTCGCCAGCAAAGTAAAAGAGAATTCAGGAGGGGCCCAAGCCCACATTTTGGGATCCATTTGTTAAAGTAGCCATGGAGAACCGGCTCCCAAAATTCTTAAAAACTTAACAAACGGCTCTCGAGAGCCTGTGAGAGCCTGCTCCAGTACACCACTGAGTATAAGGATCAAAAAATATATTTATTACACAATGTCATTGGTTCTTCCAAATTTGATATAGAATGTGCTCCAGATTTTTCAAGTGTTCAACCAACATCTGTAGTTGTACAAGGACATGTTAAGTGTGGAAAGTGTGTACTTTGTAATCACACTTTGGAAATTCAAGAATTTACACATCCATATTTTGGTTTTATTTCTAAATTAAAAGCCATAACCAATTGTGAAATCAGCTGGAGTTATCTACGTGCTCCTTTGCCCAAGTCAAAAGACGTACATTCATCAAGATAAGTTTGTATCATTGAACTTAGCTCTGCTATCCGATGATGCAAAAAATTGCACACTGGCTGTAAGAGTCACATAGAGTAGAAGATCTGAAATATTTTGTAATTGAATTAAAATGATTATTAAAAGTGTGTAACCCTTTCTTGCCTGGATAGCTATGGGCAGATTACTTTATTAAATGTAGTTATTTTTTTTTTTACACAGTTTGATGTGAGTTAGGCCTGGAACCAGCTTTCTCTGGCACACAAAAAAAATCTACGCACTCCTCCTCTCTTATTCAGTAATTCAGTCCACGCCGGAATTTGTAGTATAAACCAAGAAGGGTTTATTTAATTTGGAGTCTTTAGGGAAAATGGGACAATGTTGAACAGACAGAAGTAAAGTAGTAAAACTTAGGGCCACTTTTAGAAAGCAGCGGTACCAGTACCGCTGCTTTACCACTCGCACCAATCTGGCACTACCACCAGGTTCCTGCCCCAATGCACACCATTTCCGGTGTGTTAGATTTTTAAAAACATTTTGTGCCGGGGGCTTACCCGGTGGTTGCGGTGCTCATTGTAATTTGGCTCGTTGTCATTTTCTTTTATTCAATATGCATGCATGCATTTAGGATTGATACACATGACTGTTAGCTGTATTAAGTAAAATGCTCGAGACTGCTTCTACTTTATATTGAAAATTCATGTACTGATTACTGAAAACTAAATTTAAAAAAATAGAATATTCTCCCATGTGAAGCCCCGATAAATGGGGCGAAACCAATGGCCAGATTGGAAAATGCGTGATTCAATTTTACTCAAAGAAAAGTGAGATAAGGTGAATGTTCTTACATAAAGTTTTTCAGAGAAATACACAATTCAGCATTTCAGATAAGTTGTTTTTTTGGTTCTCACTATTTTTGAAGAAATGTCATGATCTACAATTTTTGTAGACTAGTTATAAGTTGAGCAAAGATGATAAAATATTTGGACACAAGGTGCCACTATAACTGTTCGATAGCTATTCAGTGGCAGAATTCAGTTGAGCTCAACAACTTTAATATATTTTAAAGATTTTTTTTCTATAGGTTTTGCTAGAAACACCGAATAACAGTATATTTATTTATTTATTTGTTGCACTTGTACCCCACATTTTCCCACCTCTTTGCAGGCTCAATGTGGCTTACATAGTACAGCGAGGTGTTAGCCACCTCCGGTGATGAAACAAATACAGAGTGATGTTGTTACAGAACATTAGAGAATCAAGAGAAGAGTGATATATTGTTCATTGCAGGTTATGGCTTCGTTGTGTTGCCGAGTTCAGTTACTTAAGTTGAATCAGTAGTGTATGCCTTTTCGAACAGATCGGTCTTTAGTGATTTCCGGAAATTGAGGTGATCCTGTGTTGTCTTTATGGCTTTCGGTAATGCGTTCCACAGTTGTGTGCTTATATAGAAGAAGCTGGATCAGTAAATTGATTTGTACTTGAGACCCTTGCAGCTAGGGTAGTGAAGATTTAGGTATGTTTGTGATGTTCTAATTGTTTTTCTGGTTGGTAGGTCTATGAGATCAGCTATATAACTTAGGGCATCGCCATAGATAATATTGTGGTACACAACACAAAGTTATCCTACTGGAACAGACCAGGGTCTATCTAGCCCAATATCCTGTTTCCAACAGTGACCATTCCAGGTTACAAGTACCTGGCAGAGACCCAAAGCAGATCCAGTAGAAAATGGGATCCAAGAACAATCATTATGTAGATGCACTTATTGATAATGTTGACAAAAATTCTGAAAACCAATCTAATACAGTACCTCTTATCAATACAGTAAATAATCTTTGTATAAAAATAGAATGATCTAAGGCAGTGGTTCTCAACCCAGTCTTCGGGACACACTTAGCATTCCAATCAGTTACATGAATAAAACTGAGTATAGTGACAAGGCATCATGCATTTGTTCATGACCCACTCATAGTCAAATTCCGGGGCATAGTTTTGTCAGAATGTAGACAGAGTCATAAAATATGTGCATAATATATAAACTATGCACCTATGTACTTTGCAGCTGCCACAAAGCAGCAGTACATGTATGTGGTTGCATTTTAACAGTGACTCTGTCTATGGTGCTCATTTTAGCAGTATGCAGGTCCCTGGAGCAGTTTTAGTGGGTGCAGTGCACTTCAGCCAGGCGGACCCAGGCCCATCCCCGCTACCTGTTACACTTGTGGTGGTAAATGGGAGCCCTTCAAAACCCACCCAAAACCCACTGTACCCACATGTAGGTGCCCCCCTTCACCCCTTAGGGCTATGGTAGTATTGTACAGTTGTGGGGAGTGGGTTTTGGGGGGCTCAGCACCCAAGGTAAGGGTGATATGAACCTGGGAGCAATTTCTGAAGTCCACTGCAGTGCCTCCTAGGGTGCCCAGTTGGTGTCCTGGCATGTGAGGGGGACCAGTGCACTATGAATGCTGGCTTTCATTTGGTCATTTCTGAGATGGGCGTCCTTGGTTTCCATTATCGCCGAGAACCATGGACGGCCATCTCTAAGGACGACCTAAATGTTGGGATTTGGGTGTCCCCGACCGTATTATCGAAACGAAAGCTGGACACCCATCTTGTTTTGATAATACGGGTTTCCCCACCCCTTCGCCGGGACGTCCTTACAGATGGGCATCCTCGTTCGATTATGCCCCTCATAATGTCACAATTTAAACTATGTGACATATGGTGCTTGTTACATGACAACGAACGTGATTATATATTCTACTCCCTACCACACAATTCCTATTCTCGTATTGACTATTTCTTAATCTCTGAGGCCTTATTAAATAATGTATCCGATACCAACATTGACACTATATACCACCTATCTGATCATGCACACAGCTCTTTACAACTTGCTGATCTATCATCTAAAGCAAGGACAAAAACATGGCGCTTCAATGCTAGTTTATTAGCCTACCCTGAATTTATAGAAGAAATTAATAGTTACATCATAGAATACTTTAAATTTAATACACTAGATGACACTAATTGGACTACTAGATGGGACGTTTTCAAAGCTTTCATAAGTGGTCCAATTATTAGCTTCTCTGCCAAACAAAAAAAGAAACAAACGTGAAATAAACGATCTGGAAAAATCTATATCATGTTTAGAAAAGATCCATCAGAAAACACCTTCTGATTTGGGCACATTGGAAAAGTTAAAAAAAGTAAGATATAAATACAACTTATTATTTGCCAACAATGCTAGTAAAGAGATATTCATAAAATCAGCCCAACACTACGCCAACAATAAAAGTCGGACATCTGCTAGCCAACTATCTAAAATCCAGAGCTGAAAAAATGATATTTCTGTCATTAAAGATGACAATAATGCAATAATTACAGACCAACAAAATATATTAAATGCCTTCCTGCATTTTTATTCTTCTTTATATAAATCAGAATCCAACTTAAGTGACCATGAGCTAGCTTTTCTAAAAGATCTTGAACATCATACTCTCAATAAAACTGATAATTTGGAATCCATGGCTCCCATAACTGAACAAGATGTATTATCTGCTATAAAGTCTATGGCAAAAAAAGGCCCCTGGACTGGACAGTCTTACATTAGAATTCTACTTAGCTTTTCAGGCAACACTTGCTCCCATCCTAAGCTCATTCTATAACCATTTAGTTACATCTGGCAAGGTTAATGGCAGTTTTACTGAAGCTACTATTATAGTCCTCCCGAAACCTGGTAAAGACCCTCAATACATACAGAACTATCGCCCTCTATCACTTATCAATCTTGATGCTAAGATATATGCTAAGATAACAGCAGAAAGATTGCAAGTTGTTTTACCTAAAATTATATCAACACTAATCAAATGGGATTTATGCATGGAAGAAACTCCTATGATAACACCAGAATGTTTTCTAATGTAATTTTAGAAGCACAGTCTGCAGCTACTCCTTATGTAGCCATTGGACTAGATGCCGAAAAGGCTTTCAACAGGGTGGAATGGCCTTATATGTTCCAAGTACTCAAATGGTTTGGCATTGCATCTGATGCTATCAAAATGATCCAAGTTTTGTACACTCACCCCTCTTCTCTTCCTCCTTCTACCCAACTAGAGGGACTAGGCAAGGATGCCCACTTTCCCCACTTTTATTCAACAATGCCCTTGAACCTTTATTAATAACAATATTGCGATCAGATCAAATGAAAAGTGTAGAATTGGGAACTATTTCAGCTAAGTTATCAGCTTATGCTGACGACGTTCTACTGTACACAACACCATCATCCATACCATATATTTTGGAAGTAATTAATACCTACTCTAAGGTCTCTGGTTACAAACTAAATCCCACAAAAACAGAAATGATGCCATTAAACACAGCCAGCCTCCAATATAACTTTACCCAATCCCCTTTTAAATGGGCTTCTACAGGTCTAAAATATTTGGGTGTTCTCTTTTGTACCACTTTGTCAGAATCTGTTAACCAAAATTCTGCCTATTTACTGAAATGTATTACTGAAATGACTTCTAGATGGTCTCCACTTAAATTATCTTGGTGGGGCAGACTGGATACCATAAAAATGATGATTACGCCAAAAGTGAATTACATCCTCAGCATGCTTCCATTCCTACTTGAACTCGGTACATATAAAAGGATGGAACAATTATTGTCTACATTTCTATGAACTAATAAACCTCCACGCATTGCACTAAAGAGACTAAAATGTTCCAAACAGCATGGTGGTGTTAATTTTCCACGTTTCATGGAGTACCATATGGCATTTATACTAAGACAGAGTTCTAAATGGATAACTTCATCTGAAATTACCACAGAGCCATTATGGATACAATGGGAGTCAGAGAAATACAAATCAACACCTTTGCATTTATTACCTTGGTCATACCTCCCTAAAACATCCAATAATCCAATAATAGCTGCTACACAAACATCTTTCAAATCTGTGGACTCTTATGTTCAACACTCTTTTTATTCAACTACAAATTTACATATATGGAATAACCCAAAATTCAAGATTAATGATAAATGTGTTTCATGGACTAAATGGAAGGAAGCTGGCATCTGGTACGTACGACAGCTTATTGATCGACATAAATGGATCCCGTTTACAACTCTGCAATCGACTTATAAATTACACAACCATTGTTACTTTCAATGGTTACAATTAAAACACTACATCTCCACAAGCATTGATATTGACATATTAACAGATGATACACCAAGCTGTTGGGACTTATGTCATCAGTTCTCCAATGGCAGGAAAATTGCTTCTAACTGGTATAAAACTCTACAGGACTGGACATTTCATGCACCATTCGCTTTGGAAAGCATATGGAATAAAGAACTTAATACTTCAATAACATCAGATCAATGGGAAAAGGTTTGGTCCTCATTATACAAGTCCTCTAAATCAGCAGCATATACGCAGTCTTCCTTCTTTGTGTTACATAGAGCTTTATGGACTCCGAATAAACTATCTAAAATATCCAAAAGCTCATCAAATTATTGTTGGTCTTCTAACTCCAACATAGGCACATTGGATCACCTTATATTTTATTGTCCATTATTAGAAGAATATTGGACTCAAATTTGGAGAACTATAACAAAGATCTTGGACATAACTGACATCTTATCATATAACATTATCATCACGGGTGAGATTGGCCTATCTACTCATGTGAAATCACATACTGCTAAGTTATTATGCATATTAATACATATAGCAATCAAGATGATATGCCATTGTTGGAAAGATTTTACAATGTTATCAAATATGAATATGCAGTTGCTGATAGATGCGGATCCTCACTATCCTTCAAGAAAGTATGGGTTCCAATACAAACTTATATCTCTAAAAATTAACAGCACTTTATTATTGCATACTTAAGCTATCTACTTATGTATACACTCCCTTAATTGGTCACTATTATGATTGATGGTGAATAACAATATTACTATCTCTTATTTTTGATGTATCATATTTGCTTAATTTTGAGCTAAATGCTATATTTTTATTTTGTTTCTCTGAGTACATGTTAATGACCTGTTATATTTGTCATAATTGGCTATTTATATATTGCCATTTTGTTATAAAAAAACAATAAAACGTATTGAAATTAAAAAAAATTATACCTTACAAGCAATGGATAAAACTTAATATTTTAAGACAAGAAATGTAAATCATCAATCTAATTGCAATGGCTACCTTTATACACACTATACGTATCCCACTCATGCATACCAATCCTCTCAACACAGACTTAAAGATCCACATCCTAATCTACTTAAAATGCAATGCTGAAGTCTGCAACAAGTCCACTCATTCATTCCAATTACTATTGGTTATGTAAATTCTAGATCCACTGTGAATAAATCTGAGCTCATATGGGGATGGATTGAGGAAGAACAATTTGGTCTAGTAACTTGGTTACATTCAAAATAGCGATCCTATCATTAAAGACATATGTCCACCAGATTATAAGATCCTCAATCTCTGTGGACCCAATAAGAGAGGTTGCGGCTTATCAAAAATATATAAATCCTTCTTCAGCACAGTTTCTATCTGGTAACACCTCCTCAAACCTTGAAATACTTGCTTGCAATGTTACTGACACTACTTTATCAGAACAACTTTGTATTTGCCTATTTTATCATCCACCTGGTAACTGGCATCTGGCAATGGATGACTTCTTTGATTTTATTTCAGATATCTGTGTCAAACACCCTACTATCCTTTTATTAGGAAATATTAACCTGCACTTAGATAATCTAGCAAACCCCAACACAACTTTTTGAATTTCTTATCCTCCTAGAATTTCTTACACCCACATACCCCTGTTTCTCATTCAAAACTTCATCTTGATCTTTTAGATTTACAAACTCATTAGCCTTATCCATTTCTGATACTTCATGGGCACCAACCCTGTAATCAGATCATTGCAAGTTAGTATTCACCTTAAATTGGCTAGAATCATTGAAACACACTCACTCCCAAGTCCACCTTCCCTCTTTTAAGTCTAGAGGAAGGTTTGAAATTGATAACTTCTGGTAGAACACATAAGATACTGAATGCATGTCCATGTCTAATTCATTAACATTCATAAAAGATTGGGATGTATTAAGTAAATCAATGCTAGACTGTGTGGCACCAGTAAAAATTACATCTAAATAAAAAGAGAGCCAATCCATCTGGTTTAATAAAGACATCCTATGCATCAAATGAAAATGTAGGCAGCTTAAAAGAAAATGGCAAAAATCCAAAACTGAAGAAAACAAATTACATTGGAAATCTTTTTAAACTCTATAAATATACAATTAAAAAAAGACTATAATAAACTACTTTGGAAATCTAATATCAACTGATTCTTTCAATACCAAACATATTTTCAATATAGTCAACATGTAAGAGGATAATCTCCTAGGCTATTACCACCTCCAATGAATCTGCTCCATCTGCTACCCAATTAACTACAAATTTTGAGCAGAAAATCGTAAAAATTACAGATAACGTTATAATGTTTAAAGGAAACTCTATGGCATTCATGACCGAACTGATTCAACCTCACCAGTATCAAAACTGATAGATATTGGTCATCCTTCTGTCCCCTTCATTCTCCGTAGTGAAATATTTCTAATGAAATATTCATCTTCTAATTGTGTACTGGATTCCTGCCTTAGTTTTTTATTAAAAGCTGCGCCTAAGATCACATATCTCTCTTTTGCTATCCTTAGGTCATTTCCATGCAGAAAAAGGGTCCATAATGTTAACATCCATACCTAACAATCCCCTGGCAAAAATAAATGATGTAACAAATTACATATCGACAAACACAGAAGAACATAGAACCCTCACAAAGGTCAAAATAAGCAGGCAAACACAGTGAAGGTGACACCAAAGATGATGAAAAAACATTCAACGGACTCAGTGAGTTCACATCAGAAGTTTCATTCACAAAATGTAATGGACTTGACACGAATCGTGTTTCGGTCGCAAAGGCCTGCTTCAGGAGTCCCTGTAGTATGCAAGTATTAAATTTCTGAGTGTTCTAGAATGTCTGTGGATAACAAACCAAATAATAGATGTGAAAAACAGAAAAGTTGCCACAATTGCAGAGTGACAAAACAGGAGTGTGCACAATACTCCAGTGGCCTCTATCCCTTTATAGTAAAGGTGATTGAGGGCATAGCTGCTCCCTTTCCCTTCGTCACCATACACAATATGGCTCCAGATCCAATTTCAGCATGGAAAGAGTCCTAACCTACACCCAGTGTACCTGAATGTAACTCACCTGGAGCTGCTACTGAAAAAGGTTTGAGCAAAATCCAAATAAATAAATAAATAATTGCTAACTTTTGGAAAGAAATTAATCTAAGCAGGAAAATCATCCTTACGCAATTTGATATATCAAGTGCATTCGATGTGGTAGACCATAATTTGCTACTTGCACTAATGGACAATGTAAGCATAGGAGGGTCTGTTCTGAGGATTTTTAAAATCTAGATTCTACCAAGTTAAATCTCCTAATTTCATTCTCCCCCCCCCCCCCCCCATGGGCTCCAGACTGCGGAGTCCCACAGGGATTTCCCCTTTCACCCATCTTATTCAATATTATGATGCCCCCCCTTAGGAAAGGTGCTGGATGCCCATGGTTATAATAATTTTATTTATGCAGATGATATAACCATCTACATCCCTTTCAAAGATTTTATTGAAGAAGTGCTATCTATCATTAGATCTGGTCTATACCTGATTGAAAATGGGGCCTCTACCTTTAAACTAAAATTGAATAGAGAGAAAAACAAACTTCTATTATCTAACCCTCACCATGTTATAAACTGTCAAAACTTCACAATTGGTAATGTAACTTTTCTATTGGAGTCCCAACTAAAGTTACTTGGTGCAATAATTGATTACTACATGTTATTTGGCATCCAAGTCCAAGCAGTCATCACAAAATCCTTTAAAGCAATGTGGAAACTAAAAAGAATCAGGCATCTCTTTCTTAATGATATGTTTAGAACCCTAGTACAAAACGTAGTATTATCACACTTCAATTATTGCAATGCCATTTTTGCTGGCTGTAAGGAATCTTCCTTGAAAAAAAAAAAAAACACAGAGGGCTCAAAATACAGCAGCCAGATTAGTCTACAAGGTCACAAGATTCGAAAGTGTTTATAAAGTTACACTGGTACCCAAACAGCACAATGCTCCCAGTCAAAGCCTATCATAGTAAGTTGTCAAGAAAATTAGTATTAGAATTACCAAGAATTCTTAGTGTCAGACTACAGATTTTCTATATCCAAGTCTGAGAAAGCTGAAGTTTGAAGAAAAAATACCAGCAACACATACTTGCTCTAAATAGATTGTCACAGACTTGAGCCATGAAGACTTTTCTTATTAGAATTACATTATGCTTCTCTCTGAGGATTACCCTGTCATTTGCTTTGACTTTTAGCAAATTCTATGTTTCATCCCTCAATGACAGCAATGTCTAAGGCAAAAAGGGAGGGAGGAGGGGTTAATCTGCTGTGCATAATTAAGCTGTGGAAGCAGCTGCTCAATGTTGTGGTCAAGGCAGATAACAAAGCAGGGTACAAAAGAGGTTTGGACCAGTGGCGTTCTGACCCTAGCTGACACCCAGGGCGGATCGCCGATGCGCCCCCCCCAGGGTGCAGAGCAACCCCCCCCCGACGAAATGACACCTCTTCCCCCCTCCCCAGTGAAATGCCCCCCCCAGGTGCACGCCGCTGGGGGGGGGGGAGCCGCGGCACACGCCTGTTGCCCTGTCTCCAAGAAAGTTCGCAATTCGCATGTGTTCACTGTTCCCTCTGAGTCTGCCCCGGAACAGGAAGTAACCTGTTCTGGGGCAGACTCAGAGGGAGCAGTGAACACATGCGAATTGCGAACTTTCTCGGACTGAAACAGGGCAACAGGCATGTGCCGCGGCACCCCCCCAGTGGCGTGCACCCGGGGCGGACCGCCCCCACCCCTTGGTACACCACTGGTTTGGACACATTCCACAAACAGGCCATAAAAATGATCCAAATAGACTTGGGAGAACCATTGTTCATCCTGGAAAAGGAAATATGAGAAATAGATCTACTTTTGAGATCAACTGTGTACTTGTAACCCGGACTGGCCAATGTTGGCAAGAGGATGTTGGGCTCTATGGACTTTGGTTTGACTCCTCATGGCTCTTGAGGAGATAGGTAGAACAGAGGATACAGTACCAGCAACCTAAATTTAAAAATCTTTGCCCACAATGAGCCATATTCTGTAACTGGCATCTAAAATGCAGGTGTGTCGGAATAACCCGTGTAGCACTATTCTATAAACTGTATCTACAGTAAGATGCAGTTTATAGAATAGCACATAGGCTGGGGGAACACAAGTATATATAGGTGCGGCCATTTATGCCACTGAAAACCTAGTATAAATACCTGTGCCTAAATGTATGTGCGTTCCCCCGAATTCTAACACAATGCACATAAATTTGATGCCCGACATACCTACACTCCTCCCATGGCCATGTCCCCTTTTCAGCTACGCATGTCAGAATTCACATGCATCTCTTTTTAGAATACACCTAAGAAGAGTATGTAAATTATAATTATTGCCAATTAGTGATGATAATTGGTTGTTATCAGCCAGTTATAAGTACTGTGCGTAAACTGGCCATGCACACAATATAATGTGTGCTAATCACCCCACGCCTTATATAGAATCGTGCCCAGTGTGCCCCAGTTTCAGAGGCTTGACGGAAAAAGCACATTTGGCATACTGTCAGTTCTTAGAAGATGTTCTCTTACCTGCTATAATGCATTTCCCAGGTAATAATAGAAGACAATATTTAAAAATGTCCATTCCAAATAGCAGCATTATTAGCTTCCCAAGCTTTAAATAAGGATTCCTATGTTGGAGCTTAGAAGCTGTCTTTGTAGAGTACACAGTAGCCTCAAGAAAGAGCTGCATCAGCACCCCCCCCCCCCCCCCCGTCAACACACTTTTGTAAATGGTACTTTCTGATTTTCCTTTCAAGTGGCCCTGTTTAATTAGTCATTTCCTTCTATCTCAAGTGTCAGCTTTTAGATTAAGAACCACCTATTCTTTCTTCCAGCAGTGGCTGGCTTTTTCCTAGATAGCTGCTCAAGTCTTTGGTTTTGGTTTCTGAGTTTATATTCTTCATACATGGAAGTATGAGAGAAGAAAGGCATATCTAGTCTTGCCACATTGGACAGGCAGTTCCAATTAGTCAGATGTCAGCCAGCTGTGCTCAAGTCACCAGTGGAAAACCCAAGTTCCGATAGCTTCTGGGGGTTTATGTCATAGCCACTGGTACAAAACACTTGGAGCAGACCATATGAGAATAGAATGGAACCTGTTCCCCTTCATTCCCAGATGTCTTAAAGTATAAAGCAAGAACTTAAAAATACAGTATTATAAAAAAGATTATATATCTTCAACAACATATTGTATACGCATTTGTGATGTTGATATATTAATATATATTCCGCTCCATGATTACTATATAAGCAGAACTGATTTATTTTGAGAGTAAATTCTTCTTCTAGAAGCAGGGATATTTCTATCATTAGGCTATTTGAGGCAGTCACCTCAGACTGCGAGTGGTGGTGCCAAGGTGAATGCCCCCCACACTGTACTTACCTGCAGATATATTGCTACACAGCCTCAGACTCTTTTGTTTTTGAATTATCCAATCAGGCCTAATATAGGAAGATCTAGCTACACTGTTGGACCAAACCCAGCACTGAGCGCTGCAGCTATTACACAGGATATGTTGAAAGGCCTCTTGAGCCCATATATAGTCTCAAAGCTCTGCCTCATTCAATCCTCTCCTTCACATAGATTGCCTCAAGGAGGGGATAGGACCTACCAGGAACTCAAGTACACACATGGTCTCCAAGTGTGCTTTTTGCTTTTACTAGTGTAATCTGTAAGTCCAGGCTGATAGGTGGTGATGCTTGGGGAAAGAGGCAATTCTGGTGGTGATGGGGGCAGGGAAAGAGATAAAACAGATATCAGGGAATAAGAGGCTGAGAGATGGCAGGGTTGGGGGTGTATTCCATATATTAAAGATAGAAGGCAGGACAAATGTAAGCTGGCATGGCTAAAAGGTGAGGTGAATGAGGATATTACAGCCAAAAGATCATCTTTCAAAAAAAAAAAAAAAAGGAACAAGGATCCAAATGAAGAAAACAGGAAGCAGCAAATTAGGAGGCAATGTCCTGTTGTGGATTGGGATCTGATTAAAAAATAGAAAAAGGAAAGTAGGGTTAAATGGCCAACAGAGGGCTCTATACTGGGACCTGTGGACTTTAAAAAAAAAAAACATATTTATAAATGATCTGGAAATGAGAACACGCCGCGTAAGGCTCTATCAAGCTCATTTTCAAAGCACTTAGCCTCCCAAAGTTCCATAGAAACCTATGGAACTTAGCCTCCCAAAGTGCTTTGAAAATATACCTCTATGTGCGCCCAATGCGTGCCAAAATGGAATTACCGCACAACTACCATGTGGCTCTTGTGGTAATTTCATTTTTGCCGCACAGCTGAAAAACTTTTTTGGACATGCGCCAAGTGGCATTTGGCGCATGTAGGTCATTACCACCTGCTTACCACGTGAGACTTTACCGCTAGGTCAATGGCTGGCGGTAAGGTTGCAAGCCCAGAATGGACACATGGCAATTTTGATTTTGCCACACATCCATTTTTGGCAAAAATTTAAAAAGGCATTTTTTTACAAGAGTGCTGAAAAAAGATTCTGCGGGCACTCAAAACCCACACCTACATTACCACAAGCCATTTTTCATCACACCTTAGTAAAAGGACCCCTGACTTAAGTGATCAAAATGCAGATGACACAAAATTATTCAAAGTTGTTAGATCACACATAGATTGTGAGAAATTGCAGGAGGATCTTATGAGACTGGAAGACTTGGCATCCAAATGACAGATGAAATTTAATATGAATGAGTACAAAGTGATGCATATAAAGAAGAATAACCCAAATTACAGCTAATGATGCTAGGTTGCTCATTAGGAGTCACCACCTGGGAACAGGATCTAGGTGTTATTGTGGACAATATACTGAAATCTTCTGCTCAATGTATAGCAAAATGTTAGGAATTATTAGGAAAGGAATAAAGAATAAAACACAATTAGTAAAATAAAATGTCCAGTTAACAAATGTAGAAAAAGCATTTTAATTTGATCAGAATATGTCAGCTTTGTAAAATCTGCATCATGTATTTAGCTCAGTACAAGAGGAAATGCCTTTCTTTCTCCAGTGTTGCATTACATGCAGAGTTTGGCTTTTTGGGGTTTCCAGTCAGTTTTTGTCAGAGTATTTACTATTATTACTTAACATTTCTATAGTGCCACTAGACATATGCAGCACTGTACACTAAACGTGTAAAAGACAGTCACTGCACGACAATGTAATCAAGGCAAACAAGCAGGACAAATAAGGGATTAGGGAATTACTTAAGGTGGGAATTATAAAACAGACATAGAGGGGCATAATCGAACGTCGCCGGCAAAATAGGTCGCTGGTGATCTATTTTGGCGGCGGCGCAACAGCTGGCCGGAACCGTATTTTCAAAAAAGATGGCCGGCCATCATTTTTTTCGATAATACGGTTTAGCCCGGCCAAATGCCAGAGTTTGCTGGGTTTGAGATCGCCGGTTTTGTTTTTCAGCGATAATGGAAAAAAAATGCCGGCCATCTCAAACCCGGCGAAATCCAAGGCATTTGGTCATGGGAGGAGCCAGCATTTGTAGTGCACTGGTCCTCCTAACATGCCAGGACACCAACCGAGTACCCTAGGGGGCACTTCTAAAAATTAAAAAAATATATACAAATAGCTCCCAGGTCCATAGCTCCCTTACCTTGGGTGCTGAGCCCCCCAAAACGCACTCCCCACAACTCTACACCATTACCATAGCCCTTATGGGTGAAGGGGGGCACCTACATGTGGGTACAGTGGGTTTTGGGGGGGTTTGTAAGGCTCAACACTTAGCACCACAGATCTGGTAGCCACGCTCATGCTGCCCATGTCCCGCCTTCACTTCACCGCCGACACGCCCCCTTGCACTTTCACCGGCGCAGCGATGGTGTCAAAAACGCCGCTTTTGATTATACCGATTTCGCCGCTTTTGCGAAATCGCCGGCCATCTCCTGATTTATGTCGGAAGATGGCCGGCGATCACTTTCAAAAATAAGCCTGATAGTAACATAGTAAATGACGGCAGATAAAGACCTGAACGATCCATCCAGTCTGCCCAACAAGATAAACTCATTTTACATGGTATGTAATACTTTATATGTATATCTGAGTTTGATTTGTCCCTGCCTTTCTCAGGGCACAGACCGTAGAAGCCCACCCTGCACTGGTTTTATTCTCCAAATACTGGCGTCACCACCCAATCTCCGCTAAGATTCCATAGATCCATTCCTTCTAAACAGGATTCCTTTGTGTTTATCCCACGCATGTTTGAATTCCATTAATGTTTTCATCTCCACCACCTCCCGCGGTAGGGCATTCCACGTATTCCCCACCCTCCGTGAAAAAATACTTCCTGACATTACTCCTGAGTCTGCCCCCCTGCAACCTCAATTCATGTCTTCTAGTTCTACCACCTTCCCATCTCCGGAAAAGGTTTGTATGCAGATTAATACCTTTCAAATATTTGAACATCTGTATCACGTCACCCCTGTTTCTCCTTTCCTCCAAGGTATACATTTTCAGGTCGGCAAGTCTTTCCTCATACGGTTTGCAATGCAAATCCCATACCATTTTCGTAGCTTTTCTTTGCACCGCTTCCAGTCTTTTTACATCTTTAGCAAGATACAGCCTCCAAAACTGAACACAATACTCCAAGTGGGGCCTCACCAACGACTTGTAGAGGGGCATCAACACCTCTTTTCTTCTGCTGGTTATACCCCTCTCTATGCAGCCTAGCATCCTTCTAGCCACAGCCGTCATCTTGTCACATTGTTTCTTCACCTTCATATCCTCTGACACCAACACCCCAAGGTCTCTCTCCTGAATCGAGCTTGCTAATCTCTGAACAAGTGAATAGAAGTTAGTAGTTCAAAGCAGCCTCAAAAAGGTGGGCTTTTAACCTACATTTGAAGTTGGCCAGAGATGGATTCATGACAATCTTATTCTGTGCTTGGAGAAGATCTCTCTCTGCTATGCCTGTGACAGAAGTGAAATTTTTGCGTGTTACTTTTGTGTAAGATTCTGTAGCATGCTGTCATGTTCTGTTTTCCCAGTTAGAAATTTATTGGGGTGCTAAAGATTGGTGTAACAATTTCAGTGCAACCTTTTCATAAGTAGGGAGTGGTGCAGTGCATGTCCTGGAAATAAGCACTGTTCTACTTTGGTAGATTTGCTATAGGTTCTTCTGCAAGAGTTTGTACTACTTTATAATGTCATAGTGGAGGGAAGCTATGATGCTGTTAATGATGTATGATGTCCAATTATGTTTTTACAGGATCATTCTTGGGGGCAGGGGACAGAGCTACAATTAGTGGGTTTAATAATCAAAATCTTGAGAAGGGACTCCGTGTACCTGAACACTGATTAATTTAAGTACCTAGCAATTCCACTGCCCTCCTCTCAAAGGGGAAGGGAAGGAAGGGATTTTGGATTTAGCTCATGTTTTTTCTAGTTGTAGCTTAAGGCAAGTTATATTTAGGTACAGTAGGTATTTGTCCTGTCTCTGGAGGGCTCTCAATTTAAGTTTACACCCGAGGCAATGGAGGGTTAATTGACTTGCTCAAGACTACAAGGAAGCAGTGGGACTTGAATCATGTTTCCATCTTAGACAACTGCTCTAACCATTAGGCTACACCCTCCACCCCTTTCTAGTCACAGGCAGGGGCGTAGCCAGACCTCGGTGGGAGGGGGGTCCAGAGCCCAAGGTGGAGGGGCACAGTTTAGCCCGCCTCCCCCAGCTGCCGACCCCCCCGCCACCGCCAGGTACTTTTGCTGGTGGGGGTCCCCAACCCCCACCAGCTGAAGTCTTCTTCAGTGCCGGTCTCCAGTGCCTTTGCTGATCTGTTTGTAAGCCCTGACGTTCTGCATGCACATCCTGCATGGAGCTATGTACAGGACATGCACGCAGGACGTCAGGACTGACAGAAACAGTCAACAAAGGCACCGGAGACCGGCACTGAAGAAGACTTTGGCTGGTGGGGGTTGGAGACCCCCGCCAGCAAAGGTACCTGGCTGCGGCAGGGGAGGGTTGGTGGCGCTGGGAGGAGGGATCGAAAGTGGCGGGGAAGGGTCGACAGCAGGGGAGGTCAAAAGTAGAGGGGGCCAGGGCTAAATCTATGGGGGCCCATACCCCCATGGCCCCACCTAGCAAAGCTCCTGGTCACAGACCCATCCATTGACTCTCTCTGATCTCTCTGGTTCCCCATCTTGCTTCTGCATCCTGATCCTGGCTGACATCAGGAAAATTAATTTAGGCCAGCAGCTCCTGTAGGTGGCAGCTGATGCTAAAGCAAAACAGTAAGTCATGAAATTCACACAAACTTCAAAGAACCACCAGTGTGCATTTTAGTCACAGGGATGATGGGCAAATTTCAAATAGCTACGTTACCTGGGTAAATGTCTTTTGCAAACAGCCCTTCTTGTGTGTATATACATAGAAAAAATAAGTATGTGTTTCTACAGGATTGTTCTGCGTGAGTGGTGTTAAAGTGATTATGCTTGTTGAGTTCAACTATCAAAATCTTAGATGAGGGTGTGCTAGGAGCTTGAAACGTAATTAAGCGAGGTAGCAAGGCTGAATGTTTGAATTATTGTACAATTTACATTCCATCATTAACCTTAAGGATGCAAGGCAGATTAAAATAAATAAGAACTTCACAGTCGAAGGAATTTACAACAGACTTCCTTATCAAAATGCCAAATAAAAATTACAATCGGTACCCCCATAACTTACAGGCACACTGAAAGAAAGAATAGCTGGCTAAACAAATTTTTAAATTAAGCACACATAAAGTATGCCTCAGAAGGCTAAGAAAAAGGAAATTCTAAAGGCCTTCCAGGAGAACTTCCCCCTTGGGCCTATCACACTGATGCAGACTGCACAAGTTACATGTCCACCATCTGCTGGAGACTGAGAACAATAAGAACAGCCGTACTGGGTCAGACCAATGGTCCATCTAGTCTGGTATCCTGCTTCCAGCAGTGGCCAATCCAGGTCACAAGTACCTGGCAGAAACTCAATTAGTAGCAACATTCCATGCTACCAATCCCAGGGCAAGCAGTGGCATCCCCCATGTCAGTACTGGCTGGATGTGCAAAAAGTGGGAGTACGACCAAGGAAACCAGACACTGGAAGACGTTCTTAAATAAAAATACTTTATTAAAGATTTGAAGACTCGACACGTCGTGTTTCGGCCGTCAGGCCTGCATCAGGAGTCTATAAAAAGTACATTTATATATGATATGTGTGATAAAGGGACAACAAAAAATATTAATAATAAATGAAATAAAAACAGTTAATATAATAAATTATTTAAAGATGATAATAATAAAAATGAGACATATAATAAAACTGATTATGAAATGCTGTATATGAATATATGAAATAATAATGCAATACAAAAAATGTCATATATGAATAAAAGTCATTAAATAATTGAAAATGTATATGTACGCATAAATTTAAACAATAAACATAAAATAATAAAGGTTACACATACATGTAAAAATAAAAAGGTGGATAAAAACCAGATAACCATTTAAATTTCAAATAAATAATGATATTAATTTATGTCTATATGTGTGTTTATATGTGCTGTATTAAAATAACATACATTTGGGGAATGTAATAATATTTGATCAAGGATTTAAAATTAGCTAAATGAATTAGAAAAGCTATAAAAAAAGAGAACTATGAGGGAATCATGGAGAACCTTGTTGATTTATATAATACATAACCGCATTACCTAAAGAAAAGGAATATATGGGAAAAAAATAGCAAGTTCGAATGAGTGAGAAAGATCACAAAATTAGAATTAGAGAGGTACTTACTCAAAAAATGATATCGTATTTGTTGGCAAGACTGACCTGCCGTGCAGAGTGCTACGGAGCAATGGCGATGGAAATGCACTGAGAATTTTTCAGCAGTCTGTCAGGTAATATATAGAAGAACAAATAAAGGAAAAGCTTACCCATTGAGACAAAAAGAAAAATAGTATGTAATGTATTGGGGAGTACTAACCTCTTATACGGAGAGTTGCTATGGAGTGATAGGGTTAAATCTTCAAAAATGGCTTGGTAGTCTATTGTAAATGGACAAATGTAAGAGTATTTCACAGGAGAAAATAGAGATAACATTGTAAAACTTAGACAACAAGAGAAAGTGTCACAAAATATGAGTAAGAATATGATCCGATAAGAACTATGATTATATAAAAATAAATATATTTGAAAAAAACCGCATGAGAGCAAGTTAAAGGTAGAGAAACAGAATGTTATGTGTAGTATTTACACGGGAATGCGCAGATAAACATAAAAAACAGAAAAGTAAATATAGATAGTACTACTAACCTTAAAAAAGACTGTTTTGAGAAAATTCGTCAAGAGCGCTGCTCGCACTATCTGTAATGTAGATGAAAAGATGTATCTCAGAGGAGCAGGGCTTTAAACAGAAAAGGGCGCCAAACAAAAGGGGTCACGTACAGACGCTAAACCGGAAGAAATGTATCAGAAAAAATGTTGAATTATTAATGCACTATGCGCTCTGCAAATAATGCAGGTAAAAAATTAATTTCAAAGGAAATGTGTTTGAAAGTGGAAAAGACGCGAGAAAAAAAGTGAAAATAACAGATTAAAGAGAAACGCTAAACCGGAAGTGACGTATCGGGGTATGATGAAAGCTTTACAAAAATGCTGAAAAAATTTTTTATACGTTCTTACTAAAGTAATGAAAGAAATGAAAAAATAAAAGAAAACTAAAGTTAAAAGATAACATCCACTTAAAAAATATATATAAGAGGAAATGACGGTGTAAAAATACTGGGAAACAAAACTGACACTATGTGGAGTGGAAAATGACGGCTGATGCTGTTTAGGAAAAAAGAAAATGGACAAAAAAATATAATGACAAAATTTACGGGTGAAAGGAATTAAAAATGAAGATAAATACAAAAACAAAAATTGGTTAGTACTTAAGTGTTATATCAGTTGTATGTGAAAAAGATGGAGTTTTAATATAGAAAACAGGGAAAAATATGTCTACATCATAATGCAATAAAACAATTGTGGTGCAGAGATACATAAATGCAAAACAAAGGATATAAAAAGTAAAAATGAATATTAATATAGTAAATTATACAAGAGTGTAATTTAAGAAAAAGAAAGAAAATGAAAAAATGGTTGATACTGAATTTCAAAAAAATGTATATCAGTGGAAGTAATAAGGGGTACTGCAATTATATGATTAAAAAATGGATTATACTTACATTATAAAAAGTAATGATATCCCATATACTTAAAAACTATATATGGATATTATACGTGCTAAAAAAAGAAAAGAAGAAGAAAGGGGAAAAAAAGGGGAAAAAATATATTGGATAGAAAGTGCTATAATAAGTAATTGTGCTGGTTCTCTTCAAGTATATTAAAAAGGGATTTTCAAAAAAAAGGGCCGACAATCGATCTCATTGTTTAGTCCATCATTGTTTAGACCATCATTGTGCTGATTCTCTTAAAGTATATTAAAAAAGGAAGTTCATAAAAAAGGCCGATAATCGATCTCATTGTTTAGACCATCAGGTGTTAAGGTATCAAGCTCAAAAATCAATTTCTGTTCCTCCTGTAACAATTGTTTGTCCATATCTCCTCCTCTCCATTTTTTTACAAAAGTTTTAAAGACGAAGTATTTTAAATCTGAGATGGAATGATTTGCTAAATGCCAATGTTCAACTAGGGGAGCTGATTCAATCTTTCGTTTAATACAGCTTCTATGTTCAATAATTCGAGTTTTTACTGCTCTGAGAGTTTTGCCCACGTATATCATTGGACATGGACAAACAATAATATAGATGACGGATGAAGTAGTACAATCTGATGTGTGATTAAGTTTATATGATTTCCTGGTTTTTGGATGAATAAAGTTGATGGTTTCGATGCAATGAATACATACACTGCAATGTCCACACTTTTGATGTCCAAGTGGTGCTGTAATTGTGGTGATTTCCGGTAATGTAGAGGGTACCGGCTGGATGGCAATTGCACAGGTCTATTATACTAGTTTTCAAATTTAGGTGTTCTCAGTCTCCATCTGCTGGTAGGCATGCATAATCCAACATTTTATACTTATATATCTTTGTCCTGGATCTAAAGTACTGGTAAATATAGCTTATATTTATCAGTATTTTAGATCCAGAATAATTTAAACCCTAATATTAGCAGGAGTCAGACAGTAGAGAAAAAGAGGAGTCAAGAGTTGAAGGTTTGGTGTACAGACTCCATAGCCCTATTTGCACTAGCTTAGATATGCAGGCACTTCTCTAACCTGCCCTTCCTACTGCTAGTGTCTCTTACTACTTAACATTTCTAGAGCGCTACTAGGGTTACGCAGCGCTGTACAATTTAACAAAGAGAGACAGTCCCTGCTCAAAGAGCTTACAATCTAATAGACAAGTGAACGGTCGGTCCGATAGGGGCAGTCAAATTGGGGCAGTCTGGATTCACTGAACGGTAAGGGTTAGGTGCCGAACGCAGCATTGAAGAGGTGGGCTTTAAGCAAAGACTTGAAGACGGGCAGGGAGGGGGCTTGGCGTAAGGGTTCAGGAAGGTTGTTCCAAGCATAGGGTGAGGCGAGGCAGAATGAGCGGAGCCTGGAGTTGGCGGTGGTGGAGAAGGGCACTGAGAGGAGGGATTTATCCTGTGAACGGAGGTTACGGGCGGGAACGTAAGGGGAGATGAGGGTAGAGAGGTAGTGAGGGGCAGCAGACTGAGTGCATTTGTAGGTAAGAAGGAGAAGCTTGAATTGAATGCGGTATCCGATCGGAAGCCAGTGAAGTGAACTGAGGAGAGGGGTGATATGAGTATATCGGTTCTGGCGGAATATGAGACGTGCAGCAGAGTTCTGAACAGACTGAAGGGGGGATAGATGGCTAAGTGGGAGGCCGGTGAGGAGTAAGTTGCAGTAGTCCAGGCGAGAGGTAATGAGAGCGTGGACAAGAGTTCGGGTGGTGTGTTCAGAGAGGAAAGGGCGAATTTTGCTGATGTTAAAGAGGAAGAAGCGACAGGTCTTGGCTATCTGCTGGATATGCGCAGAGAAGGAGAGAGAGGAGTCAAAGATGACTCCGAGGTTGCGGGCAGATGAGACGGGGAGGATGAGGGTGTTATCAACTGAGATAGAAAGTGGAGGAAGAGGAGAAGTGGGTTTTGGTGGAAAGATGATAAGCTCGGTCTTGGACATGTTCAGTTTCAGGTGGCGGTTGGACATCCAGGCAGCAATGTCGGATAAGCAGGCCGATACCTTTGCCTGGGTCTCCGCGGTGATGTCTGGTGTGGAGAGATACAGTTGGGTGTCATCAGCATAGAGATGATATTGGAAACCATGAGATGAGATCAGGGAGCCCAGGGAAGAGGTGTAGATTGAGAAGAGAAGGGGTCCAAGGACCGATCCCTGGGGAACACCAACAGATAAGGGGATGGGGGTGGAGGAAGATCCATGAGAGTGAACTTTGAAGGTGCGGTGGGAGAGATAGGAGGAGAACCAGGAGAGGACAGAGCCCTGGAACCCAAATGAGGACAGTGTGGCAAGAAGTAAGTCATGATTGACAGTGTCAAAAGCGGCGGATAGATCCAGGAGGATGAGGATGGAGTAGTGGCCTCTGGATTTGGCAAGGAACAGGTCATTACAGACTTTAGAAAGTGCTGTTTCTGTCGAGTGATAAGTCATAAGTCTTTGAATCAAGAGAGTGCATTGTAGAAAGCTGTGAACATGGACAGGAAAGCAACATGGGAAGGAAGACAAATAAGAGAAGCGCTGGGTTCACTTTGCTGCCAGCTGTTGTCTCCTGTTATCAGATGGGATTTGGTTGTTGCAGGAAGAGAAGAGGAAACAAATACTAACACTGACCCCTGGGGAGCCCTTGCTATGTCACTGACAGCAGCAGGAGCAGCATTTAAGTCAGTGGTTTCCAAACCCACAATTAATATTCATGAGATAGATTTGCATGCTGTGGAGGCAGTGCATGCAAATTTCTCATGAATATTCATTGTGAGTATCCTGAAAATCTGACTGGCTGGGGTGCCTCCAAGACCAGGTTTGCAAACCACTGGTATAAATGCATCTCCTGTTACATTGGTGCCAAGTCTGGTCTACGAGCCATACGATCACACTGCCCCGGGGCAACAAGAGATAATGTACTTATTGGTTCTGCTGCAAGGCCCAACTGGATAATCAAAAAACGAGATTGGGAGGCAGTGTGGCAACACTGGTGCACGTACATACAGTGTATGCTGCATTTACCTCCTCTGAACACCCTTGAAACACACACACAGCTCATGCTCTCTCATCTCAGACATCCCCTAACAACTTCTCCTTTATCCCAGATACCTGTGGGATGTGTATTTACTACTACTACTTATCATTTCTATAGCACTACTAGACGTATGCAGCGCTGTACACTTGAACATGAAGAGACAGTCCCTGCTCGACAGAGCTTACAATCTAATTAGGACAGACTAACAGGCCAAACAAGAGATAAGGGAATATTAAAGTGAGGATGGTAAAATAAGGGTTAGGAGTTAAAAGCAGCATCAAAAAGGCGGGCTTTTAGCTTAGATTTGAAGACGGCCAGAGATGGAGCTTGACTTACCGGCTCAGGAAGTCTATTCCAGGCATATGGTGCAGCAAGATAAAAGGAACAGAGTCTGGAGTTAGCAGTGGAGGAGAAGGGTGCAGATAAGAGAGATTTACCCAGTGAACGGAGTTTCCGGGGAGGAATGTAGGGAGAGATGAGAGTGGAGAGGTACTGAGCAGGGGCGTAGCCAGACAACAGATTTTGGGTGGGCCTAGGCAAGAAGTGGGTGGGCACCACGGGCTCTCCTCCACCAGCACCAAAAAAGTATCTCAGCTGGCGAGAAAACGTTTTCCATCTTGGTGTACCATCAGGGGGAAGTCTTCAGCTGATAGAACTTGGGAACTCCAGCAGCTACCACTAAACATGTGCTACTGTTGGGTGGGCCTGAGCCCTAAGTGGGTGGGCCCTGGCCCACCCAGGCCCACCTGTGGCTACGCCACTGGTACTGAGGTGCTGCAGAGTGAATGCACTATATAGGTCAAGAAGAGGCGTTTGAACTGTATGCGGAAACGGATAGGAAGCCAGTGAAGTGACTTGAGGAGAGGGCTAATATGAGCATAATGACACTGGCGGAATATTAGTCGTGCAGCAGAATTTTGAACAGATTGAAGAAGAGAGAGATGGCTAAGTGGGAGACCTGTGAGAAGCAAGTTGCAATAGTCTAAGCGAGAGATGATAAGAGTGTGGATGAGGGTTCTGGTAGTGTGCTCAGAAAGGAAAGGGTGAATTTTGGTGATATTATAGAGAAAGAAACGACAGGTTTTAGCAGTCTGCTGAATATGTGCAGAGGAGAGGGAGGAGTCAAAGATGACCCCAAGGTTACGAGTTGATGGGACAGGATGAGAGTGTTATCCACAGAAATAGAGAATGGGGGAGGAAGAGAGGTTGAGGTGGAGTTCCCCACCTCACAATACACACTCTACTCCCAGTTCACACGCCCTTGTCCCAGACATCTAACTCCTACACATACCTTCAATGCCCGTCTCACTGATCACAGCTCCAAGGGGACCTCCCCTGTCCCCTATTGGAATTTTGATGAGATCTCTCAACCCCTCCACTGGAGTTCTAAGAAGGGGCCCTTGCTTAGCTCTAAGATAGCGGAGGTTGGGGGGAGCACCATCTCATCACTCACCACAGGCAACACATTGCTTAGTGTCACCCTTGCCTAGACATTTTGTATAACCACAAGATAAGCCCCATTTTGCATAGGAGCAGGTTCTCCATGTAGGGAAATAGGTTGTTTAGTTTGGAATATCCACATTTCCTGAGTATTTTACTAAAGGCTCTGTTGAACGTAGAGCCTTGGAGAACGCTGGCAAATAGATGTAATATTTGCCAGCGAGTCCAGTAGGAGCAACAACTTTGGAAAAATGTATGTGGAAAAAACAGCAGAATCACTCAGTAGCTTCTTTGAATAACTGCCGGCACTTATAGGTACAGTTGTCAGGATTTCACAAAATTATGTATAAGCGATGGGAAGCCGCAAAAACTATCTGGCTGATGTTCAGCTGGTGGCTTTCAGTGTTTTTTTAAATGCTGACCATGGCCAGCTTAATCAGCCCTGGATATTCAGTGCAAGGTCATGTCCAGGCACCAGCATTGATTATCCGGTGCTAAGGCCATCGGACCTCATGCGACTTTTTGCCAATATTCAGCTGGACCCATAAAAGATACTATTTGGGCCCAGGATGAACATTAACTGGGATCCGCATAAGCACAAAGTGCTTCTTTTCCTACCCCCTCCCCCGATCTAGTTCTTTGAACTCCACCCCCTACCTCCCAAAGCATATCACAACACACCAGTCCCCTCCCTCTGATCCCCATAGGCCCTCCCAGGCTTACTTTTTCAATCATTGCTGGTGTAGTGGGGTCCCTGTGTGCAGGAGCAGGTGAGGCTTCTTGGAAAAAATTGTTGACAAAGGTCACAGCAACCATTTTTTCCAAGGATCCACACTGGGAATTGCTCCTGCCCATAAGGACCCCGCTATACCACCAGTGGTTTTGAAAAGATAGGCCTGGGAGGGCCTACAGTGATGGGAGAAAGGGAGATGCGGGATGGGGTCTTGATGTGCTTCAAAGGGTGGGGAGGGAAGGGAGGGGTCATGATGTGCTTCAGAGGAAATTGGGGGAAAGGTCAGAGATTGGCACACAGGCAAAGCCTCGACAGTTATGCAGGCAGTAGATAATATTCACTGTCGGTACCCAAACAGCTAGCCAATTGAATTTAGGATAGCTTTTAAGCTGTCCTAAATTTGCCCAGTTAGTTATGTGGGTGCCAGTACTGAACAGTGCCTGCACCTGCATAACTGCCAGATCCTCCCCAATGCTGCTCCCTGTACCACCCCTCATCTGCCCACTTTTTTGATGGCCAGTCAAAGCCGATATTTACGGCATTGCCTGGTTAAGTGCCACTAAATACTGTAGATTGGGCGGCCCTGAGCAATTTAAGCACGCAGGATCTTCTGCCCACTTAAAATGATTTGAATATCAGCATATATATATATAGATAGATAGATAGATAGATAGATAGATAGATAGATAGATAGATAGATAGATAGATATAAATTTTGAAGCAACACTCCCTTAATTCATTTAAAGCCCTGGCCAAAATAAGCACTTTGATTTAACCTACACATGCCTTGCTACTCATGCGAAAGCAGACAGGGACACTGGTTCAATTTGTGTATATCCCCACAGCAAAATGGAAAATGCATATATAAATTTTGGCCCACCTAAATAACACATCCTTGAAATCTCTGCGTCTCAACCATCTACACATATAAATAGTGGTTTTATGAAATTACTGTTTATACGTGTAGCTTATCTATATATGTAAATGCCAGAGAAATTAAATTTTGCAACAATTATCCTGATATTGAGGGAGAGGGGAAGTGAAGGGATTGTGGATTTAGCTCACACCTTTTTCAGTTGTAGCTCACAGTTATATTTAGGGGCCCCTTTTAAGTAAGCGGCGGTAAACCCACCGCAGGCTTACTGCGCACCAATCTGGAGCTACCACTGGCACCACGGTAGTTCCACCATGATGCACATTCCCAGCGCTAGTGGAAATATTCAAAAAATATTTCCGCGAGTTACCCGGCAATAATTGGGTAGTGCTGCGTGTTACCTGGTTACCGTCAGGTTAGCGCGGGAGCCCTTCCTGCCACTTCAATGGGTGGTGGTAAGTGCTCCCTCCTCCCTCCCCCGTTCACATGGCCATGTGGTAAGAGCAATCTTACCACATGGCCATGTCTTTTTTTGGCCTTTTTACCCAATGCGGGCAAAAACAGCCCCCACCGGTACTGCAGGGCCCTTTTTAGTGCAGTTTAGTAAAAGGGCCCTTTAGGTAGAGTTGGTATTTTGAAGCAGGAAGAGAAAGACCCCTTAGCCTGTTCTAGTTAGAGCCAATTTCAAATTTATATTTTGTAACAGAAGTATTGGAGAGAGGTTTTCTTTTGGACAGAGTTCATTTACAGAATGGTAGTTTGGATCAGGCCTAGGTAGGGTGTGGAAGTGGCTCTGTTAGCTGTTTAAGATACAGGTTTGGGAGATTCAGGTTTTGTTGATTATGTTAGATTTCACAGCTGCTTTTGATTTATTAGATTGGAATATTTTAGGTAGGTGATATAAGGCTCCTTTTACTAAGCCATGGTAGTAATTCCTGGTATGGCAATCAACAAAGCCGATTAAATTCCTATGGGCTTCGTTGCATTTGCCACTTAGGAATCACTACCATGGCTTAGTAAAAGAAGTCATAATATTTTGGGAGTGAGAGCTAAGGCATTGCAATGGATATAATCCTTTTTTGAGGGAAGATAATTAAATAATGCTATGGGATCAAGACAGATCCAAATTTTTCCCACAAAGTGTATGGTCCCATAAATTTTTTGGTTATCTCCCCCCTATCCTTTTCAATCTGTACTAACATTTTTTGGGAGAATTATGTCAACATTTAGAGTTTTTTCCCCATTTGCAAGCAGGAAGGGATGCAGATAAGATGAGGTTGAGTCAGGGATTATAGAAGATCACAAACTGGCTACTTTGTGGTAACATAAGGCTGAATCCATAAAAAGAATGGAAATTTTGTGGATGGGGGAGGAATCATAGGGGGGAGGACTCTTGGTTGTGGATGAGCTCTGAGGGCTGTAGAACAACAACTATCAAAACTAACAAGGACAATCTTTTTAAAAATGAAATTGGTGTGGAAGTGATATTTTCACGTAAGGGAACATTTGTATTAGTGATGCAATTATATGTGCTCTTACATTTACATTATTGCAATGGGCTACTGGTGAGGTTGCCAAAAAACCTACTGGACTGAAAACAATCACTGCAAAACACAGCAGCTAAGTTGGTTCTAGAAACACATACGTGGAGTCCTGAGACACCTTTATTAAGGTGGTTAGATTGGCTCCCAACAGCAAGTCAAATTCATTTTAATATATTAACTGTAGAATTTTTATTGGGGCCTGTTTTGCTGCAGGATGGTCCAGTACTGTATGAGCCTACAAGACCATTATGCTCAAGTCAAGGAGGACTGCTGGTGATGCCATCCATGGAGTAGATAAGGATACAGAAAACAGCATTTTCCAGAGCAGCTCCACCCCTTGGAATTTGAGTGGAGGTAAATTATCTCAGATGGTTTCATGGTTTTTTGACTAGTAGGTCTTATAGGGACAGAATGAATGGTGCCCTTTGTTCAAAGTAGCACAATCCCTGTGGAATTCCCCAGGGCTCTTCCCTCCCCCCCATTGTTTAATGTTTTTCTGCACTCATTGGGGTATATGTTGGAAAGTTATGTTTTTTTGTTATAGTTATGTAGATGAGTAAGCTAATGGAAACGCTTCTAAAAAGGATTGTGACATTTCTTGAACTACATGGAATGCGAGACCCGAGGCAGCATGGCTTCACAAGTGGCAGGTCACGTCAGACGAATCTGTCTTCTTCGACTGGACTGGGTAACCAAACAGTTGGATATGGGAGGGGTGCTTGATGTGGTATACTTGGATTTCAGTAAAGCCTTTGACACGGTTCCGCATAGGCGACTGATAAATTGGGTGCCCTCGGTGCGGGACCTAGAGTATCTGATTGGGTAAAAAATTGGTTGAATGGTAGGAGACAGAGGGTGGTGGTAAATGGAGCTTGCTCTGAAGAAAAGGAGGTCGTCAGTGGAGTACCGCAGGGATCGGTCCTAGGGCCGGCTCTTTTTAACGTCTTTGTGAGCGATATTGCGGAAGGGCTGTCTGGTAAGGTTTGTCTCTTTGCGTATGATACTAAACTCTGTAACAGGGTGAACACCCTGGAGGGTGTGAATGACATGAGGAAGGACCTAGCGGAGCTGAAGGAATGGACCGATATTTAGCAACTATGGTTTAACCCCAAAAAATGCACGGTCATGCACTTGGGTCACAAAACTCCGAGGGAACGGTACAGTATAGGGGGTGTAATGCTTCAGTGTGCAAAGGAAGAGCAGGACTTGGGGGTGATTGTGTCTGATGACCTTAAAGCTTTCAAACAGGTAGAAAAAGCGACGGCCAAAGCCAGAAGGATGCTTGGGTGGATAAAGAGAGGCATGACCAGCAGGAAAAAGTGCCGTTGTACAAGTCTCTGGTGAGGCCTCATTTGGAGTACTTCGTGCAATTCTGGAGACCGCACCTAAGGAAAGATATAAACAGGATGGAGTCGGTCCAGAAGCGGCTACGAAATTAGTAAGCGGTCTTGAATGCAAAAACTATAGGGACAGGCTTATGAACCTCAACATATATACGCTGGAAGAGAGGAGGGAAGAGAGGAGACATCATAGAAACGTTTAAATATCTCAAGGGCATTTATGTACAGGAAGAGAGCCTTTTTCAAATGAAGGAGAGCTCTGGAATGAGGGGGCATACAACAAAACTAAGAGGGAATAGGCTTAGGAGTAACCTAAGGAAGTATTATTTCACAGAAAGGGTGGTGGAGGCGTGGAATAGCCTCCCAGTGGAGGTGGCGTCGAGGACTGTTCCAGAATTTAAAAAGGCATGGGATAAGCATGTGGGATCGCTTAGGAACAGGAAGAATTAGGGGTTACAGAGGATGGGCAGACTGGATGGGTCATATGGCCTTTATCTGCCGTCATGTTTCTGTTTCTAGAACACAAGCTGCTCACACCGATAAAGATTTTGGGTGACTTTGTTGACAGTTCAGTTTCTATAGAAGCCCAAATCTCCTCCAAAGTAAAGAAATTGTTTTTCTGATGAGGAAACTTCACTGCATCCAAAACTACTTCAAGATAGATCAATTAGTACAGCCCAAGTAATCAAGATTATAGTAATCCAATTGCGAGTGTAAGAGGCAGACATTTTATACTGCTTATCCCAGAAATAGTGGATTTTCCCCAAGTTATTTATCCTTAAAATCGAGCGTGGTACTGGAAGATTGGAGGGTGGCCAATGTAATGCCGATTTTTAAAAAAGGTTCCAGAGGAGATCTGGGAAATTATAGACCGGTGAGTCTGACGTCGGTGCCGGGCAAAATTACAGTGCATATTCAAAAGCATAGATTAATGAGACAAAGTCAACATGGATTTAGTGAAGGGAAATCTTGCCTCACCAATCTACTACATTTCTTTGAAGGGGTGAACAAACGTGGATAAAGGGCTCAGTTGATATTGTGTATCTGGATTTTCAGAAGGCGTTTGACAAAGTACCTCATGAAAGACTCCAGAGGAAATTGGAGAGTCATGGGATAGGAGGTAGTGTTCTATTGCAGATTAAAAACTGGTTAAAAGATAGAAAACAGAGAGTAGGGTTAAATGGTCAGTATTCTCAATGGAGAAGGGTAGTTAGTGGGGTTCCCCAGGGCTCTGTGCTGGGACCGCTGCTTTTTAACATATTATAAATGACCTAGAGATGGGAGTAACTAGTATGAGGTAATTAAATTTGCTGATCACACAAAGTTATTCAAAGTCGTTAAATCGCGGGAGGATTGTGAAAAATTACAAGCGGACCTTACGAGACTGGGAGACTGGGCGTCTAATGGCAGATGACGTTTAATGTGAGCAAGTGCAAAGTGATGCATGTGGGAAAGAGGAACCCGAATTATAGCTATGTCATGCAAGGTTCCACGTTAGGAGTCACGGACCAAGAAAGGGATCTAGATGTCGTCATTGACGACTTCCCTATGAGGAAAGGCTAAAGCGGCTAGGGCTCTTCAGCTTGGAGAAAAGGCGGCTGAGGGGAAATACGATAGAGGTCTATAAAATAATGAGTGGAGTTGAACGGGTAGATGTGAAGCGTCTGTTCACATCGGAGAAATGTTTTCTTCACTCAACGTGTAATTAAACTCTGGAATTCGTTGCCAGAGAATGTGGTAAAGGCGGTTAGCTTCATGGAGTTTAAAAAAGGTTTGGACGGCTTCCTAAAGGAAAAGTCCATAGACCGTTATTAAATGGACTTGGGAAAAATCCACTATTTCTGGGATAAGCAGTATAAAATGTTTTGTACATTTTTGGGATCTTGCCGGGTATTTGTGACCTGGATTGGCCAATGTTGGAAACAGGATGCTGGGCTTGATGGACCTTTGGTCTTTCCCAGTACGGCAATACTTATGTACTTATATAATTCAAACTCTTGGTACAGGCCTCTTACTCTCACCATTGGATTACTATAATCTTGATTACTTGGGCTGCACTAAGGGCCAACTGAAACTACAGAAATACACCTGATTTTTGTTTTAACTAAATACCACAGAATTTCTTTACTTTATGTTAAACTTCACTGGTTGCACATTGAGGCTAGTGTTCTTTTTAAACTGGCCTGTTTTTTATGTAAAATATTACATGGACTGGTGCCAAACTATTTATGCTCTCATTTCCAATTTGCTGTCTCTTTAAGAGACAGAAAGCTAAATTGTCCAACTGTGTTTTCCCTTCCTTCACTAGGAGGAAAGAAAACCGGCATTTCAAGCTGCCAGTCACCGGAAAGAGTCTGCCAAGACATTTCGGTTATCTCATTCCTATCTGTCTCTCAGGAAAAATATTAAGACTCTGCTGGTATGGGATTTGCGTTACAAGACGTATGAGGAGAGACTTGTTGACCTGAACATGTATACTTTGGAGGAAAGGAGAAACAGGGGTGATATGATACAGACGTTCAAATATTTGAAAGGTATTAATCCGCAAACGAACCTTTTCCGGATATGCGAAGGCGGTAGAACGAGAGGACATGAAATGGGGCAGACTCAAGAAAAATGTCAGGAAGTATTTTTTCAGAGAGAGAGTAGTGGATGCTTGGAATGCCCTCCCGCGGGAGGTGGTGGAAATGAAAACGGTAACGGAATTCAAACATGCGTGGGATAAACATAAAGGAATCCTGTTCAGAAGGAATGGATCCTAAGGAGCTTAGCCGAGATTGGGTGGCAGAGCCGGTGGCAGGAGGTGGGGATGGTGCTGGGCAGACTTATACGGTCTGTGCCAGAGCCGGTGGTGGGAGGCGGGACTGGTGGTTAGGAGGCGGGGATAGTGCTGGCAGACTTATACGGTCTGTGCCCTGAAAAGGACAGGTACAAATCAAGGTAAGGTATACACAAATAGTAGCACATATGAGTTTTATCTTGTTAGGCAGACTGGATGGACCGTACAGGTCTTTTTCTGCCGTCATCTACTATGTTACTGTGTTAAGACTCTGCTCTTTCAGAAATCTGTACTACAAAAATATTTGTAACCATAATTTTAATTTTTGTTCTTTAACTGTCTTCCCAGCAGATTGTTCGGGCTCTTGATGTTACTGTTACCCGCTTTGAACTGAAGGTGTATGTGGAGCAGGATGACATGACATGTCATGTAAGAGATTAAAAGTCTGGCTGTTTCTATTATGATACAGTAGCTGTGGAGAAAGTAACTGGAGGTGGGTGTGATCTATGCTGGATGTTTTTTTAATAGTTTGGAGTAGGGAAGAATATGACGTGACAAAGGAAAGAGTCTGCAGATTCCTGGGTCTTATAGCACGTTATATATATTCTAAATTGCTTCAGGCTATCATGAATGAAGTCACAAAGACATTAAGGGACCCTTTTACAAAGAAGCGCTGAAAAATAGCCTGCGGTAGTGTAGATACGTGTTTTGGGCACACACAGAATCATTTTTCAGCGCAACTGTAAAAAATGCCTTTTCTAAATTTTTGCTGAAAACTGACACGCATGAATTTTGGGTCTGAGACCTAGCGGTAAGGTCTCAAACGGTAACCGGGTGGTAATGGTCTACACTTGTAAAATGACAATTACCACCCACGCGCCAGAAAATAAAAATATTTTCCAGGGTGCATAGCAGACGCATGTCAAAAATGAAATTACCTCAAGGGCCATGCAGTAACTCAAAATTGAGGCGCGCGTAGGTGCCTACGTGGCTTAATAAACGGGCCCCTAAGGGAGCAATTCTAGAAGTGGGTGCCTCTTTTTAGGCACCCCGATGCAAGTTGGTGAACATCTATTCTATTACAGCATCTGGGTGCCCAGATTCCAGTATAGAATTACTTGCAAAACATGTTGGCACCCCTTACAATTAGGCAAACAAAGTTTCACTAGGCATAGAGCTGACCTAACTGCTGGCATGTAAATATGTATTAAGTTAAATAGTTCCCATACAGATATTTTTTAGGAGGAAGGAAAAGCTTCAGATACAACACAGGTTCTAAATCCGGTAAACATCACTCATTGGCTAAAAAACCTTCCACCTCTGTGTTTTTCACTTTTTAATAATCAATTTTTAATATTTAATTAAAGATTTCTTCAGGAATTCAAAAAAGTTTATACTTAACTAGTCAGCATATCTTGTCAGCTAAGTACAATTTTTTTTTAATTCCTTAAGAAATCTTTAAATTAAATTTTAAAACTTGAATATAAAAAAATGAAAAACAGGGAGGTGGAAGGTTTTTTAGCCTATGATTGATGTTTACAGTTACCTGAGGCTTTTCCTTCCTCTTAAAAAAATCTGTATAAGAACTATATAAATGAATACATTTGGTTAACTAAAGTATTATGTTGAAAGAATTGGTTGAGCTTCACACCTCTATTGGATTATTTGTGGCATGTAAATATGGCAAGGATTGGTATAGCTTACAGTACCCCTGGTCTGCCCACATATATGCTCCCCTTGCAGTTGTACACCATAGCACTTACACATGCCCTTATAGAATGACACAAGTGCTAATTTTCTCAGCATTTATGTGCGCCTTGCGTGTGTAACCAAAGACTAGTTATAGAATTGTTTTCTTTAAGCTTTAGAAAGCTATAGCTTATGACATGATCTGCATGTAAATCAATCATGATCAGCAACCTAATTTCATAAGAAACTGTATTTCATTTAAAACAAAAAATATACAATAATTCACTTTTTACTGCCTACTGTTCTGAAAAAATGAGACGAATGGAAGCCTCATTATTACAGTAAGATCAGTTTATGCTTCATAAAAGATAACATGTTAGAAGACTGGAAAAACACTAACTTAAAATAAATGTTCACTAAAAATTACAGATGTTGCATATCACTTTGTTTTCTGCAAACTGTAGTTCTCTTCAGTCTCTTGAAGCTGTTTTAGAAAACTAAACTGGTGGAAAGGTGAAATATCAGGATTACTGTCTGGATATCGTGGCAGCACACTGTAGTGCAGTTGTCTTTAGGTTATGAAACACAAGCTTCTGGCTGTGCAGTTAGCTGGGAAAGTTTGTTGTCTTTTGTCTTTTCCTGTACAGGCCCTTGATTCACACTCTTCCGTTTAAATAACCGTAAACTTAATCTCAGTAGTTCGCTGTCCACCACTGGAGGATTTGAATAAGTCTGTTTTACAGTGCCCTATTTGGATTGCAAAAGAAATAGTTACTTCATGGTGTATGCAATGACAACAAACTAAACCATCAAAGAAGTTATTTATATGTAAGAGAGAAAATACAATCACTATTTTTTTCACTGTTATAAATTACACGCAAAATATTTTGCAAAACACATTTGCAAATAAGAAACTGGAGAAGACTCACGAAAAATGTAGAAAATAAAGAACCATTATGGTTACCTTAATGCTTCAACTAATATACAGAGATCTCTTAACACAGTATACTACAATTTTAATGGTAGGGGAGGTGAAGGAAAACAAGGAGAAACAAAGGAAAATCTATTCAACTACAAAATGACAAGCATTAGGTGAAACTGCTTCTATTAATTAAATATCACCATTACCCTCACACTCTATGAACTTCTCAGAATCAAAGAAAAACTGCTTTGGGACAAAGAAAGATATTGAACCCCACAATAATTATAAACTTACAGAGAAAGGAACAACAACTAAGAAAAACACTCTATATAATCTGTCGACCTAGCATGAAGTGAAAACACTACAGAATACTGTTGACACTTACCTTTTCATTCTTCACCAGCTGTTTGCGAATTGCTAAATCTCTTCTGAGGCACAATGCTTTACAGCAAGGTCCAAGGTTACTAAGCAGTCCAGCTCGTTGTTCTTTCCTCAGTAGTGCAGCCATGTTCAATGCCCCAAGGTCATGTTCAAATAGTGTCTCATTATCTATATTGTAGATACATATACAAAACACACTAAAGTAAATTAAAAAAAAAAACATTTAGACATCAATGTCATGAGAGTTGAGGTGTTAAACTACCTCAACTCTCATTAAATTATTTTAATTTAACATTAAATATGTTCACATTAATTTAAAAAATAGGTTGAGGCACTACAAAGATGCAATCAGAATAGATATGGGTATCACCTTATTGCATCTCAATTGTCAGAATAAGCATAACTTGAAGAGTTCAATTGTTCAGCGCTGCGCGCGTCTGGTAGCGCTATATAAATGCTAATAGTAGTAGTTGTATGCGTTTCACTGAAAAGGGGCCTATATATAGTATATGAAGTATTTTCTTCTTTGGCTGACACAAAAATAACCTGACAAGAATCAGATTAGTAATGGACTGTATACCAGGGAGCAGCAGAGATCTAAGAAGCATAACAGTTCTATTGTCTTGTATATCCAAGCAAATAGCAAGTTTGAGCACACTAGTCAAAACTGAGATGGAAAGGCTTTACCAGGATGAATGTGAAGATTAGAAAATGGAACAGATATTGCCACAGTAAGCTATATGGGCCATTACCTGCCACCTAAGTGACAGAACGCAAAACAAAGTCAATGCCTGTAAAATATACCAGGGAACTATAGGTTCATGCTATGAGAATAAATTCTGGTAAGAAAAATGTAAAACCTAGAGAAGGGAAGGAAATCAATGAAATATGAAAATTTTATAAAGATATTTTTGCACACATTTCACATACTTATGTCACTTTAGAAAACCGAGAAAGAAAAAGTTGTTTGCCTATGACACATGTTCTCCAGTAAAGCAGAATAACTAGTCAAAGAGGTGTCACTGTCTGATGGCATCAACATGAACATAGGAAATAGCATACTGTAAATGGAAAGGGGATGGGATTTGATACACAGACCAAAAGATTCATCAAGCCCAGCATCTTGTTTCCAACATCAGAGGGGGAAATCATCAGGCCAGCTGTGTCACTGGAGAGGGAATCCCTCTGTGCTCAGTATGCTGTTTAGTCTACCCAACAAACGATCTTGACTCTCACATTAAGTTTTTTTTTTTTTTTTTTTTTTACCAAAGTGGCCCCCTGTGGAAAAATAGTGCATATTCTCATGATAAAAGATACTTTTTATTTTGCAACACTGTCTCACTTTTGGTTACAGGACCATATTCAGTTAATTAATTTACATCCTACTTTCAAGGAAAGCACAAAATCAATAATTTAAATCATTTAAAAATGTGTTTTGGTCTGTTTTAATTCTGTTTGTATCCCCAGTGGTATGATTTAAGGCTTTTTTGTCTGTTCTATATCTACAGGAAAAAAAAAGATTAGTGCCTCAGGATTCTATTGTATGATTGTTTTTCCTTCAACTTGATTTACGCATTATCCAGAACGTCTAACAAGGCTGTTTACTTGGATTTACATTGTTAATTTCTGATCCAAGATGATGCCCAGAATTTTCAATGAGGACTAATTTACATCTCATATTGTTTATAACAAAAAAAGTCTCCTGGTCACTAGTCTCCTTGGACCCAATTAGAAGAAATGTTGTCATCGCTATTCCATTTCAGACGATTACTGCATCCATGTGTGTACTAGAGAAAAGCATTTCTCTATACCCGGTGTAATCTCAAATATGCTAGTAGAAATTGGAATTAAGAAGTAATATCATCGACATATATAAATGACCAAAATCCTGCCGTTTTCCATTACCGTTTTCATCTCAACCACCTCCCGCGGGAGGGCATTCCACATATTCAACACCCTCTCCGTGAAAAAATACTTCCTGACATTACTCCTGAGTCTGCCCCCCTGCAACCTCAATTCATGTACTCTAGTTCTACCACCTTCCCGTCTCCGAAAAAGGTTCGTATGTAGATTAATACCTTTCAAATATTTGAACCCCTGTTTCTCCTTTCCTCCAAGATATACATGTTCAGGTTGGCAAGTCTCTCCTCGTACGGTTTGCAACGCAAATCCCACACCATTTTCGTAGCTTTTCTTTGCACCGTTTCCAGTCTTTTTACATCTTTAGCCAGATACAGCTAGCTTTCGGAGATTCCTTCTCATCGTTTCTACTTCCTCCAGGGTATTCACTCTATTGGCTATCTTCGTGTCATCCACAAAAAGGCAAACCTTTCCTTCCAACCCTTCAGCAATATCTCTCACAAATATATTAAACAAAATGGGCCCCAGCACCAACCCCTGAGGAACCCCACTGCTCACCATCCTTTCCTCCAAGCAGATTCCATTTACCACCACCCTCTGCCACCGGTCGGCCAACCAGTTTTCTATCCAGTTCACCACTTTTGGGTCCTAAGTTCAGACCTTTCAGCTTATTCACGAGTCTTCTGTGGGGGACCGTATCAAAGGCTTTGCTGAAATCCAAGTAGATTACTTCTAGCGCACAGCCTACATCCATTTCTTTTGTCACCCAAAGAAGTCAATGAGATTCATTTGGCAGGATTTTCCTTTGGTAAAGCCATGTTGCCTCAGGTCCTGTAACCTGTTGTCTTCTAGAAAGTTAACTATCCTTTCTTTTAGCAGCAACTCCATTACTTTTCCTACCACCGACATGAGACTTACTGGTCTGTAGTATTTCTCACTCAAGTGGCAGCAACAGCACAGCAACGAAACATGGAGCAATCACGCCAGGAAAGGGAGGGGAGCAGATCGTGCAGTTGCACTTCTTGCAAGAGATTACCACGGCATGAAATAAAAACTACTATTCCAGAAGATACTAAAAAGAATGTGTTATCTTTCATGATTAAACTGTTCATGAAGTACTTGTTTACAAATGCTTTTTCAATTAGATTTAAAAAGAACATTTACTTAATTATATCACAATCAATTACCTTTAGGTTTTTCTAAAGCTTTCTGGCATGTTTCTTTCACCTTTGCAAAGAGGTCAGGTCCTGCCAGTCGTTTTGAAATGCCAACTCGCAGCAGGACAGCACCAGGTGTGAATTTTAAGAGTGCAGCTCCTGCTTCCCTTGGTTCTTTTGGTTGATTTGGCATGAGACTAGACCAGTCTACATCAATTACATCCATAGGATCTGAAAAACAGATATATCAAAGACTGTTATTAGCTAAATATTTGACAGGTATTGTGCAAAAACCTGGCAAGTCCACTTAAAGTGTTGCAGGATGCTCAAAAGGACAAAGTGAGATTTTCTTATTGATGTATTCTTTCATATGGCTGTTCATTATCTACTTACTTATTTTTGCTGAAAAACATGTCAAGTCCTCATATAAAAAGCAAAATACAAAAAAGCAGGGGTGGACCACAGATGACCTTGCAGCCAAATGGGATTAAAAAAGCACCGTTGTGGTGACCCGACACGGGCTGCTCATAGGAGGTGTGTTCCTTTGGCGTATTTTGCATTGTTTTTTTGAAGTCCTCATATTAGCCACAGCTAAACTTTATTGTCATCGGCTTTGTGCAAAATACAAATACAAGAACTGCTTTAGTCAAAAAAATGGATTTTTCTGACTCATCATGGTTTTATGCACTGCCCTTTATAAGTTACAAAGAGGACTAGAGAACCTGTTATGGCTCCAGTTTATGAAAACTTCCCTCTTCCAACCCAGCAATCACATCAAAGTTGAAATCCATTAAGAAATGTGTCATCAGTGGAACATGAACTTTAATAAAAGACAGTGAATCCTTTCCTCAAACAGAGCTTGTCCAGTGATTCAGTAACATTAAGAGGTGGCATGGGTGGCCATGGCTCTGCTCCTCGGGCTGGCTGGAAATACTGTGGCGGTAGTGTTCAAGCATGTGGTAACCAGGAGAAGAGAGGACATTTCTCTGGTAAGTGAACATTAGTTGGCTCTGTGGATTGGAAACTTAAAGATTGGGATTTAAAGAAGGAATTGTAGATTATTATTGATAGGCAAATTAAAAAAAAAAGCAAACTTTATCAACTAGTCTTCATACTCTTTCCCACCTAGTTTTAAAACTTGGATTTTGTACCACAGCATTAAGAGATAGCCTCTAACAGCAGGCACAGCAGGTAGCACTGCTACTGACCTTAATTAGGTGTTAATTAAGGTGTGATGAATATTTGCAAAGATTATTAAGGGCAATCTGATTAATCAGTTAGCTTGAACTTTTTGCCACAGTCTACATTAACAGATACCCTTCCCAACTCCCACCCACCCCTAGCACAACTGTTCATTTATTGTCAGTTATTCTAAGGGAGAAGTGCTCTTACAGAGTTTTAATTTTCTAAGAAGAAATCACTAAATAAATCACTCTGAGGCATATTTTCAAAGCACTTAGCCTCCCAAAGTTCCATAGAAACCTATGGAACTTAGCCTCCCAAAGTGCTTTGAAAATAAGCCTGTCTATATACCAGTGGCCTAGTGGTTAGGGTGGTGGACTTTGGTCCTGGAGAACTGAGGAACTGAGTTTGATTCCCACTTCAGGCACAGGCAGCTCCTTGTGACTCTGGGCAAGTCACTTAACCCTCCATTGCCCCATGTAAGCCGCATTGAGCCTGCCATGAGTGGGAAAGCGCGGGGTACAAATATAACAAAAAAAAAAAATAAGATTTAAAAAAAATAATATTAGACTAATATCCTTAATACCTTAGCAAGTTTTAAATTATTGAAAAATTCAAAATATAAAATTGAAGACAGCAGTCCAGCAGCCAGAGGGATGCTATCCAGTCTTTTGCACTGAGTGTCACATATATGATTATCTCCCAGTTGGTGAGTGGTTATATGTGTGTGCCCGATGCAAAGAGCTCTTAGCTCTCAGAGAATGGGTCCATTCTCTTAAGACTAGAGTAGCCGACTTGGAGGAGTTGAGGAAGACAAAGGTAAATAGAGGAGACCTACAGGGATGTTGTAGAGAAGTCCTACCTCCAGTCTGGCAGCCCCTGTGCTGCCTTGGAGGAGGGAGGTCTTCTAGAAGGAGAGCATCACCCTGGTGAAGCAGGAAGTACTCCTGTAACATAGTAGATGACGACAGAAAAAGACCTGCACGGTCCTTTCCACCAGGGGATGCACTATTCTCTCTCACCAAGGATTTGTCTCCAAGAACATCTGCCCAGGTGGGAAGGGTTAGGATAGCTGTTGTAGTTGATGATTTGATCATTAGGCATATAGATAACTGGGTGGCTGGTGGACGTGAGGATCGCCTGGTCACCTGCCTGCCTAGTGTGAAGGGGACCTCACTCATCACCTAGACAGGAGCTCAGATAGTGCTGGGGAGGATCCGGCTGTCTTGGTACACGTGGGAGGGAGGTTCTGGAAGCCAAATTTAGGCTCATAGGTAGAAAGCTGAAGTCCAGATCCTCCAGGGTAGCATTTTCAGAAATGCACCCCATTCCATGCGCAGGACCCAAAAGGCAAGTAGAGCTCCAAAGTCTCAATGCATGGTTGAGACAATGGTGCAGGGATGAGGGATTTAGATTTTGTAGGAACTGGGCAACATTCTGGGAAAGAGGGAGACTGTTCTGAAAGGATGGGCTCCACCTTAACCGTAATGGAACCAGGATGCTGGCACTAACTTTTAAAAAGAAGATAGAGCAGCATTTAAACTAGAATTGGGGGGCGGAGCCAACAGTTGCCCAGGAGTGCATGGTTCAGTGCTGAGTATCCTTGAAAGATACTATTGAAACAGGACATTTAGGGAATCCCAGTAGAGAGGTTTCAACAATGCTAAAAGTAAGCCAGGTGTGCTTAATGAGAGAGCAGGATAAAAGATGCAAATTATCCCCTTAAAACTTCTAAACAGCTTGTAGTTCCAAGGAAAAAACACAATTTGAAGTGCCTGTATACAAATGCTAGAAGTCTAAAAAATAAGATGGGAGAGTTAGAGTATACAGCACTAAATAATGAGGTATAGATAATAGGCATCTCAGAGACTTGGTGGAAAGAGGACAATCAATGGGACACTTTGTTAACATGGTACAAATTGTATCACAATGATAGAGAGGATCAAATTGGGGGGGTGGGGGGGTGGTTAAAGAGAGAATTGAGTCATAGAAAATAAACATTCCACATGAAACAGATAGCATCGTGGAATCATTATGGATAGAAATTCCATGTGTGAAGGGAAGGAGCAGTCTTGTAGGCTTTACTATCGCCTGCCGGGACAGAACGAACAGATGGATGAAGAAAGGTTTACAGACATTAGGAAAGCTGGCAAACTGGGCATCACTATAATAATGGGTGATTTCAATTACCCTAAACAATACTGGAATCTGTAGAATTCAATATCAACACTATAGCGTTAATTCTACAATTATATGCTTGGTATTCAAAGGTGTGTCTTGTAAGCTTCAATAAAGAATTGGTGGAGAAAAAAAGACTTCAGTATTTACGGAGATAACTCAATTTGAAGGAAACACCTTCCTGAGTAAAGAGAACTCCTTATTAATCATAGGTCTCCAAAAAAACCTCCACATTCAATTTTATGTTCATGAAACAGAAACATAACCACCTTTCAACAATACCAAAGGAACGAGACTTAATTTAATAGTGAATGTATATGAAAAGATGTTACTTATCTTGGATGACAAAATGTTATTTTATCCAATATCTTGTTCACGATAATGTTCTTCACCCAATTAGTCTCTCATGGCGCCATGAGAGACTAGTTGGGTGAAGAACATAATCTTGGATGTGTGAAAATTGAATTAATGAACTTCCCCTGAAGCAGCCCGGTTAAGGCGAAACAGGGTTCCCCTGTTGGGAGATTTGAAGATTATTATCGCGAACAAGATAAAGAACATTTTGTCATCCAAGATAAGTAACATCTTTTCATATACATTCACTATCAAACTGAGTCTCGTTCCTTTGGTATTGTTGAAAGGTGGTTATGTTTCTGTTTCATGAACATAAAATTGAATGTGGAGGTTTTTTTTTTGGAGACTTGTATGATTAATAAGGAGTCCTCTTTACTCAGGAAGTTGTTTCCTTCAAATTGAGGTATCTCCGTAAATACTGAAGTCTTTCTTTCTCCACCAATTCTTCATTGAGGCTTACAAGACACACTTTCGAATACCAGGCATATAATTGTAGAATTAACGCTATAGTGTTGATTTCAATTACCCCAATATTGACTGGATAAATGTTACACCAGTGAGTGCTAAAGAGATAAAATTTTTAGATGTAATATACGACTGCATCTTGGAGCAGCTGGTCTAGGAACTGATGAGAGGGGAAGCCATTTTGGATCTGGTCCTTGGTGGCATGCAGGACACAGTGTGAGAGGTGGGCAGTGTTGGGTCCTTTGGGAAACAGTGATCATAACATGATCAAGTTTGAGCTACTATTTGAGATGAACCCGCAAATGATCTACTGTAGCTGCACTTAAGGACGACTATAATAAATGGTTAAAAAGAAGCTAAAAGGATTGGCTGCTAAGGTTAGGACATTAAGTCAGGTGTGGACGTTATTCAAAAATTCCATCTTGGAAGCCCAGTCCACATGCATTCCCCGTATTTGCAAAGGTGAAAAGAAGAGAAAATGACAGCCAGAATAGATAAAAGGTGAAGTAACAGAGGCAATTACAGCCAAAAGATTGTCTTTCAAACAATGGAAAAAGGACCCAAATGAAGAACATAAGAAGCAACGTAAGCACTGGCAAGTCAGATGCAAAGCATTAATAAAGAAGGTTAAAAGACAAAATGAGGAGAAACTTGCTGCAGAGGCTAAAACTCACAGTAACAACTTTTTCAGGTACATCAGAAGCAGAAAGCCTGTGAGGGCATCCATGGGACCGTTAGATCACGAAAGGAGCAAAAGGGACACTCAGGGAGGACAAGGCCATAGTGGAGAAACTGAATTAATTCTTTGCTTCGGTCTTTAGAGAAGAAGATACAAGAGATCTGCCTGTACCGGAAATGGTTTTCAAGGATGATAGAAATCTCAGTGAACCTGGAAGATGTACTGAGCCAAACTGACAAATTAAAGAGTAGTAAATCACCTGGACTGGATGGCATACATCTAAGAGTACTCAAAGAACTCAAGTATGAAATTGCTGAACCGCTGTTAATAATATGTAACCTGTCGTTAAAATCATCCATAGTACCTGAAGATTGGAGGGTGGTGAATTGGACGCCGATTTTTAAAAAGAGTTCCAGGGGTGATCCGGGAAATTACAGACTGGTAAGCCTGACATCAGTGTCAGGCAAAATAGTGGAAACTATTATAAAGAATAAAATTACGGAACACGTAGACAAACATGGTTTAATGTGACAGACTCAGCATGGCTTCATCTGAGGGAAGTCTTGCCTCACCAATTTGCTTCATTTCTTTGAAGATGTGAATAAACATGTGGATAAAGGTGAGCCGGTTGATGCAGTGTATCTAGATTTTTAGAACGCTTTTGATAAAGTTCCTCATGAGAGACTCCTGAGAAAATTAAAGAGTCATGGGATAGGAGGCAGTGTTATGGTGTGGATTAGGAATTGATTATTGGACGGAAAACAGATGGTAGGGTTAAATGGATATTTCTCTCAATGGAGGAGGGTGAATAGTGGAGTGCACAGGGATCAGTACTGGGGTTGGTACTATTTAACATATCTATAAACAATATGGAAATCAGAACGACGAGTAAGGTGATTAAATTTGCAATGAAACAAAACTATTCAAGTTTGTTAAAACACGTGCGAACTATGAAATATTGCAGAAAGACCTTAGGAAATTGGAAGACTGGGCATCCAAATGGCAGATGAAATTTAATGTGGACAAATGCAAAGTGATGCACATTGGAACGAATAATCCGAATCATAGTTACCTGATGCTAGGGTCCACCTTGTGGGTCAGCACCAAGAAAAACATCTAGGTGTTGTTGTAAATAATATGCTGAAATCTTCTGCTCAGTGTGTGGCGGCGACCAATAAAGCAAGGATGCTAGGAATTATTAGGAAAGGGATGGTGAATAAGACCGAAAATACTATAATGCCTCTATATTGCTCCCTGGTGTGACCGCACCTTGAGTACAGCGTTCAGTTCTGGTTGCCCGTATGTCAAAAAAGATATAAAGAAATTAGACGGTTCAAAAAAGAGGAAAGGCTAAAGAGGTTAAGGCTCTTCAGTTTGGAAAAAATGATTGGCGTCTACAAAATCCTGAGCGGTGTAGAACGAGTAGAGTAAATCAATTTTTTTACTCGTTCCAAAAGTACAAAGACTAGGGGACACTTGAGGAAGTTACATGGAAATACTTTTAAAACAAATAGGAGGAAATATTTTTTCATCAATGAATAGTTTAAGCTCTGGAACTCATTCCCGGAGGATGTGGTAATAGTGGTTAGCGTTATCTGGGTTTAAAAAAGGTTTGGACAAGTTCCTGGAGAAAAGTCCATAGTCTGCTTTTAAGACTGACATGGGGAAGCAACTGCTTGCCCTGGGATTGGGAGAATGGAATGTTGCCATGATCTGGGTTTCTGCCAGGTACTTGTGACCTGGCTTGGCCACTGTTGAAAACAGGATACTGGGCTAGATGGACCATTGGTCTGATCCAGTATGGGTACTCTTATGTTATTATGAAAGACCTAGAACCCAGACTGGTGGTGTATACAGCAAAGGAATGTCCAGTGTTCTAGAAGCATAACAAAGCTCTTGGCACTAAATCCCAGTCCTCATTTTAAAAGATCTGTAATTATAAAGGAATAGAAAAGGTACCAGGACACCCCCCTTCTACTCACTTTAAAACAAAAAGTTAATGCCATTTCCTTGATTTGGAACAAGCAAAGTGCAATGCCAGCAGGAAGGGCCAGTCTAAGAAAATCCTATTAGAAAGGCTTTTTGAGATTATATTAACTGCACAGCATTGAAAAGAAGATTTCTCCACTTTACCTGAAATCTTTTCATCCTCCTGCTGGTCTTCCTTTTTCTCAGGATCATCAGCTAGAATTTCTTCCAGTTCATCATCACTGATTGGCTCATACTCCTCTCCAACTCCAGAGCCCAATGACTGTACATCATCAGTTCTGCCCCCATCCCTTGCTCCTGAAATAAAAATGCACAGATTCACAGCAAGTTGTGAGAAGATAATTTATAGAATAAAAAGACATGAACAAACCCTGCTAACCTAAATAGGTACAGGACAGTAGATGCACCTCTGAAATCAAAAGTATATGGACAATTAAGGCAAATATATATTAAATGATGTATTAAATCATATGAGAGTGTTAAAATACTACATGTGATGAATATGTCTAGAACAGAAAATTACAATATGTAATTCCCCACTACACCACTGGTATCAATCAACAGTGCAAGCCAGGTTTTTTTTGTTTTTTAAGAACTTTCTTAAGAAACCCAAAAGGGTAGGTAGAGGGCTTCATATATACTTGTATAAACAAAAATATAAATGTTTATGTGAAAAGGAGAAATTCTCAGAGGTAGGACTCACCCAAGCGGAATGCCAACATAAAGTTTAAGGCTATCCCTAGAGGGTTGATGGGTTTCACTATCATTGAAAATTTCCCATGTGTTCAAATGAACAACAGTAAGCAAACAAGTGCTCCCAATGTCAATAAAGTGACAATCACGACAAAAAGCATGACAACTACGATTGTCACTTTATTGGCATTGGGAGCACTTGTTTGCTCACTGTTGTTCATTTGAACACATGGGAAATTTTCAATGATAGAGAAACCCATCAACCCTCTAGGGATAGCCTTAAATTTTATGTTGGCATTCCGCTTGGGTGAGTCCTACCTCTGAGAATTTCTCCTTTTCACATAAATATAGAGTAGTTACTTACCTGTAACAGGTGTTCTCCGAAGACAGCAGGCTGCATATTCTCACAAGTGGGTGACGCCACGTCGGCCCCGGAGGATTTTAAAGCAAAATCTCAAAATCTCTTTACGGCGTTCCGTCGCGCGAGCGATCGTACTGCGCATGTGCGCACACCTCTTCCCGCTCGCTGTGCGGACACGCCCCTCAGTTATATCTAAAAGATGGAGGAGACAACTCCAAAAGGGGAGGTGGGAGGGTTTGTGAGAATATGCAGCCTGCTGTCTTCGGAGAACACCTGTTACAGGTAAGTAACTACTCTTTCTCCAAAGACAAGCAGGCTGATATTCTCACAAGTGGGGTATCCCTAGCTTCCAGGCTTACACAACAAACAGTGGTCAATTGAGTCTCGCAACGGCGATGCCAGAATAAAAATTGACCTGAAAAGAAGAAACATCTAAATGAGTGTAGCCTGGAACAGAACAAACATGGGCTTAGGAGGGTTGGAGTTGGATTCTAAAGCCCAAAGAAGTTCTGCAGCCCCGACTGCCCAAACCGACTGACGCGTCGGCTATTCTGCTGAAGGCAGTAGTGAGATGTGAATGTGTGGACTGATGACCACGCCGCAGCTTTGCAGATCTCTTCAATAGTGAGTGATCTTAGATGAGCCACCGATTGATATTCGGCACCGACGGTACCCATGGCACCGATGGTACTCGGTACCGACGGCACCCATGGTACCGATGACACTCGGTACCGACGGTACCCATGACACCCTGTACCGATGGTATCCACGGCACCGATGATACCCGGTACCGATGGCACTGTTGATACCTGGTACCGGTGTATCGACGTCCAATGCCAGGATACCTCCATAACAGAGGGAGCAACGCTCTCGGCACCGACTGATGTCTGAAGCCCGGATACCTCCATAACAGAGGGAGCAAAGCTCTGGGCACCGATGGTACCGACACCCGCTGATGCGCCCGAATGACCTGCCAAGCAGGAGGCGCCGAGGCAGGTGGAGACCTACTCGATGCATAACTATACCCAGCGTGCATCGGTCTCTGTCGGACACCAGAATGATCTCCTTTGGGCATCCCTGGCAGAGTAGAATACGTCTCGTCTTTGAGACACTACTTGCGCTTCACAGGGAGATGATCCGGCCCAAGACACATCCTCCGATGCGCCCGAATGACCTGCAGAGCAGGAGGCGCCGAGGCGGGTGGAGACTCACTTCAAAGGTTACACCACTGATTTTGTGTCACCAGGTTGCCCATTCAGTGGCTGACCAGGGATGCACCTGCTTAGGTTCCTGTTTTTTTCCTGTGACATACACCTTCACCACTTGTGGGACTTAAGGACAGTGGTGTGCTGAAGCAGGCTCTCACAGCTCTGGAGAGCCATTTGTAAAGTTTTAATAAATGGATCCTAAAAATGTGGGCTTGTTTAGTTTGCTGGCGAGAGAGAGCCCACAGATAACAATATACCAGCACTTTTATAAGAAAAAAGAAAAAGAGAAGCTTATATGCTTTGTCTTCCGTTCAGGCACAGCCCCTTGTGACTCTGGCAATTACTTAACTTTTCCTTGCCCCAGGTACAAAACGTACCTGTATATATAAGCCACAATGAGCCTGCCATGAAAGAGTACAAATGAAAAAATAAAGAACACCCAAAAGGGTAAAATAAAAAAAGAGATTTTACTCTGAGGACCTGAAGAAAACACGAAGCACTAACGAACTCCGTGTCTCCTCAGACGCGGAAAAAGAAAAACTGAGAGGCGTGTCCGCACAGCGAGCGGGAAGAGGTGTGCGCACATGCGCAGTACGATCGCTCGTGCGACGGAACGCCGTAAAGAGATTTTGAGATTTTGCTTTAAAATCCTCGGGGGCCGACGTGGCGTCACCCACTTGTGAGAATATCAGCCTGCTTGTCTTTGGAGAATTATATGTTTATACAAGTATATATGAAGCTCTGTACCTAAACCCTTTTGGGTTTCTTACAGAAGTTCTAAAAAAACAACCCTGGCTTGTACTGGTGATATGTCTAGAACAGAGGCATCAAACATGTGGGCCCCAAGTCCTTGGGATGTGGCCCACTTCCAATTTTTAGCAAAAACAACAACAACAAAAAAAGATTTTACCTAATTACCTTGCATGAATGATTTTGAAGCACTGCAGAGTTACTTGGTGGATATGGAGTCACAATTTTGGAAGATAGTAACTGAATTTGAGGTGTATAAATCACGTAGCCTGCTTCCACATTGATTTCTAATCAAGCAGCCTGTTCTTACATGGATTTCTGATAATGCAGACCATTATAAAAAAAATTCATGTGGTACACAAATACATGGATTTCTGATCATGTGGTCCATTGTTAAAATAAACTTGGACACCCCCCCCCCAATCCCGATATTCAGCCAGCGGCGGTCAGCATTTTTTTTAAACACTGATCGTCGCCGGCTAACTTATCTCCTGATATTCAGTGCCGGGCACCAGCACCGAATATCGGGGATTTTTGGGGGCGGCTGGGCACCTGGCACTTAAGCAGGACTGGCCGATATTCAGCCAAGGCTGCATAAAAGTTATGCGGCCTTGGCTGAATATCGTGCCGACTGGCCCGTATAACTTATCATTTTCTCCTAAAGCCCCCAAGCCCCCTCCGCTAATGTCCCCTTCTTTCCCTTCCCCTCCCAAATCAAGCCCTTCCCCCCTCTCTTCCATGCAGGCAGACCCTCCCCTCTGGGCCTACCTGTATCCCTGGTGGTCCAGCGGGGTCGTTAGGAGCAGCACAGCCTCTTCGGTCCTGTCCCTTCTGGCGCCGGTCTAAAATGGATGCCATGAGAGTTTGCGACAGTCATTTTAAACCAGCGCCGCAAGGGGTATGGGCGAGTGGGCTGTGCTCCTGACCCCAATGACCCCGCTGGACCACCAAGAATACAGGTAGGCCTGGAGAAGTGCCTGCCTGCACAGCTGTGTGTGTGTGTGTGTGTGTGTGTGGGGGGGGGGGGGGTCTTGATGTGGGCTGGGTGGGGGGAGGGAAAGAAGGGAATATTGGCAGGGGGACTTGGGGGCTTTAGTTAAAAAAAAAAAAAGTTATGAAGGTGCCAGCCCGATATTCAGAGCCAGCACTCGCATAGCTAAGCGGCCTTATTAAGGGCAGCTCTTGCGCTGCCCACTTTTTGTTTGGACAGTCTCAGGGGACATTCAGCAGCACTGTCCAGTTAAGTGCCATTGAATATCCCTAGTTAGGCGGCAGGAAGCTATTTAAGCAGGCAGGAGAGGCTCCTGGATGCTTAAATCACTTTGAATATTGGCCTCCCCTAATCTAGCTGCTTCAAAAATTTGAACTTAGTACAAAGAAACTAAACTGTTTTGGAAGAATCTGCTATTTTCCTCTAAAAATAAACAAAAAAAAATACTAGAAATAGTTATCACCTGCTATCTCCCTGCCTCTCTTTTCCCTAGTCATCCCTTCTAATCTTCCCCTTGCCAAGCATAAACTTTCCATTTTGAAGTGCAAAAGCTAGGAACACCTATCTTAACTTAGTATGTTCTGCTACACTGCTTGCCTTTACTCTCTACCCAGCCAGTCCCTCTTCTCACTGCCCTGTAGTATTCATGCACATCCCATTTCCACAAGTCTTATTTTTATATTCTGTATTGAAGGTGACATTATTACTTCCCATTTAATAGTTTTCATACTACCACTCCCTCATTCTTCCCTGTAATCCCAGCTCTTCCAATACACCATATTTTGCTACAATTCTTAACCTTTTATCAAAATAAACCAAAAACTGTCAAAATTATTTAACCCACACTAAATACCACAAAGAATCATCCAAATAAGGTGGTGGGAAAACAATTATGCATTGGCAAAACTATTCAGAAGATTAAAACTAGAATTATAGAACACTGTTCTGCTCTTCACACACAAAAGGACTCAACGAGTCTTGTGGCACATTGGCAAATGATGCCTCCGACCTTCCATTTTTTGTAATTCAGCAATTTTATGATACCAATAGTGATTTTTCTAGGTTTATGCTGAAGCATGAATAAGAATATATTTATAAGTGGCATCTAATGAGCCCCTCAGGTTTAAATTAAATAGATTGGCAGATTTTTTTAATGAATTAATTAGCAATTATTTATTCACATGCACATATATGGTTAAAAAGCACTGTGTTTCATTAGTTGCTTTAAAAAAACAAAAGCCTTGCAGATACTGCTGTCATTGAGTTTTGAATGAATTAGAGAGAACTTCTCTTTTCTTAAATTTGTTTTGTGGGATTTAGGAATGGTCTCCTGATGATGCCCATTTTTTGGGTGAAACCATTGGCCAGGTCATAAAGAATAGTCCTTGAGAATCTTGAAGAATAGACTAATAAAGGGTAAAATTACCCATCTCAGAAAGCGAATGCTACATACCTGTAGAAGGTATTCTCCGAGGACAGCAGGCTGATTGTTCTCACTGATGGGTGACGTCCACGGCAGCCCCTCCAATCGGAACACTTTACTAGCAAAGGCCTTTGCTAGTCCTCGCGTGCCAATGCACACTGCGCGGCCGTCTTCCCGCCCGAACAGGCTCGTGTTCGTCAGTCCCATATGTAGCAAGACAAAGACAAGGGAAGACACAACTCCAAAGGGGAGGCGGGCGGGTTTGTGAGAACAATCAGCCTGCTGTCCTCGGAGAATACCTTCTACAGGTATGTAGCATTCGCTTTCTCCGAGGACAAGCAGGCTGCTTGTTCTCACTGATGGGGTATCCCTAGCCCCCAGGCTCACTCAAAACAACAAACATGGTCAATTGGGCCTCGCAACGGCGAGGACATAACTGAGATTGACCTAACAATTTTTCCAACTAACTGAGAGTGTAGCCTGGAACAGAATAAACCATGGGCCTAGGGGGGTGGAGTTGGATCCTAAACCCCGAACAGATTCTGAAGCACTGACTGCCCGAACCGACTGTTGCGTCGGGTATCCTGCTGCAGGCAGTAATGAGATGTAAATGTGTGGACAGATGACCACGTCGCAGCTTTGCAGATCTCTTCAATAGTGGCTGACTTCAAGTGGGCCACTGACGCTGCCATGGCTCTAACATTATGAGCCGTGACATGACCCTCAAGAGCCAGCCCAGCCTGGGCGTAAGTGAAGGAAATGCAATCTGCTAGCCAATTGGATATGGTGCGGTTCCCCACAGCCACTCCCCTCCTGTTGGGATCAAAAGAAACAAACAATTGGGCGGACTGTCTGTTGGGCTGTGTCCGCTCCAGATAGAAGGCCAATGCTCTTTTGCAGTCCAATGTGTGCAGCTGACGTTCAGCAGGGCAGGAATGAGGACGGGGAAAGAATGTTGGCAAGACAATTGACTGGTTCAGATAGAACTCCGACACAACCTTTGGCAAGAACTTAGGGTGAGTGCGGAGGACTACTCTGTTATGATGAAATTTGGTGTAAGGGGCCTGGGCTACCAGGGCCTGAAGCTCACTGACTCTACGAGCTGAAGTAACTGCCACCAAGAAAATGACCTTCCAGGTCAAGTACTTCAGATGGCAGGAGTTCAGTGGCTCAAAAGGAGGTTTCATCAGCTGGGTGAGAACGACATTGAGATCCCATGACACTGTAGGAGGCTTGACGGGGGGCTTTGACAAAAGCAAACCTCTCATGAAGCGAACAACTAAAGGCTGTCCTGAGATCGGCTTACCTTCTACACGGTAATGGTATGCACTGATTGCGCTAAGGTGAACCCTTACAGAGTTGGTCTTGAGACCAGACTCAGACAAGTGCAGAAGGTATTCAAGCAGGGTCTGTGTAGGACAAGAGCGAGGATCTAGGGCCTTGCTGTCACACCAGACGGCAAACCTCCTCCATAGAAAGAAGTAACTCCTCTTAGTGGAATCTTTCCTGGAAGCAAGCAAGATGCGGGAGACACCCTCTGACAGACCCAAAAAGGCAAAGTCTACGCTCTCAACATCCAGGCCGTGAGAGCCAGAGACTGGAGGTTGGGATGCAGAAGCGCCCCTTCGTCCTGTGTGATGAGGGTCGGAAAACACTCCAATGTCCACGGTTCTTCGGAGGACAACTCCAGAAGAAGGGGGAACCAGATCTGACGCGGCCAAAACGGAGCAATCAGAATCATGGTGCCTCGGTCTTGCTTGAGTTTCAACAAAGTCTTCCCCACCAGAGGTATGGGAGGATAAGCATACAGCAGACCTTCCCCCCAGTCCAGGAGGAAGGCATCCGATGCCAGTCTGCCATTGGCCTGAAGCCTGGAACAGAACTGAGGGACCTTGTGGTTGGCTCGAGATGCAAAGAGATCTACCAAGGGGGTGCCCCACACCTGGAAGATCTTTCGCACTACTCTGGAGTTGAGCGACCACTCGTGAGGTTGCATAATCCTGCTCAGTCTGTCGGCCAGACTGTTGTTTATGCCTGCCAGGTATGTGGCTTGGAGTACCATGACGTGACGGCGAGCCCAGAGCCACATGCTGACGGCTTCCTGACACAGGGGGCGAGATCCGGTGCCCCCCTGCTTGTTGATGTAATACATGGCAACCTGGTTGTCTGTTTGAATTTGGATAATTTGGTGGGACAACCGATCTCTGAAAGCCTTCAGAGCGTTCCAGACCACTCGTAACTCCAGGAGATTGATCTGTAGACCGCGTTCCTGGAAGGACCAGCTTCCCTGGGTGTGAAGCCCATCGACATGAGCTCCCCACCCCAGGAGAGACGCATCCGTAGTCAGCACTTTTTGTGGCTGAGGAATTTGGAAAGGGTGTCTCAGAGTCAAATTGGACCAAATCGTCCACCAATACAGAAATTTGAGAAAACTCGTGGACAGGTGGATCACGTCTTCTAGGTTCCCAGCAGCCTGAAACCACTGGGAAGCTAGGGTCCATTGAGCAGATCGCATGTGCTGGTGGGCCATAGGAGTCACATGAACTGTGGAGGCCATGTGGCCCAGCAATCTCAACATCTGCCGAGCTGTGATCTGCTGGGACGCTCGCACCCGTGAGACGAGGGACAACAAGTTGTTGGCTCTCGTCTCTGGGAGATAGGCACGAGCCGTCCGAGAATCCAGCAGAGCTCCTATGAATTCGAGTTTCTGTACTGGGAGAAGATGGGACTTTGGATAATTTATCACAAACCCCAGTAGCTCCAGGAGGCGAATAGTCATCTGCATGGACTGTAGAGCTCCTGCCTCGGATGTGTTCTTCACCAGCCAATCGTCGAGATAGGGGAACACGTGCACTCCCAGCCTGCGAAGCGCCGCTGCTACTACAGCCAAGCAGTTCGTGAACACTCTGGGCGCAGAGGCGAGCCCAAAGGGTAGCACACAGTACTGGAAGTGACGTGTGCCCAGCTGAAATCGAAGATACTGTCTGTGAGCTGGCAGTATCGGGATGTGCGTGTAGGCGTCCTTCAAGTCCAGAGAGCATAGCCAATCGTTTTCCTGAATCATGGGAAGAAGGGTGCCCAGGGAAAGCATCCTGAACTTTTCCTTGACCAGATATTTGTTCAGGGCCCTTAGGTCTAGGATGGGACGCATCCCCCCTGTTTTCTTTTCCACAAGGAAGTACCTGGAATAGAATCCCAGCCCTTCTTGCCCGGATGGCACGGGCTCCACCGCATTGGCGCTGAGAATGGCGGAGAGTTCCTCTGCAAGTACCTGCTTGTGCTGGAAGCTGTAAGACTGAGCTCCTGGTGGGCAATTTGGAGGTTATGGAGGCCAAATTAAGGTGTATCCTTGCCGGACTATTTGAAGAACCCAATGGTCGGAGGTTATAAGAGGCCACCTTTGGTGAAAAACTTTCAACCTCCCTCCGACCGGCAGGTCGCCTGGCACTGACACATTGATGTCGGCTATGCTCTGCTGGAGACAGTCAAAAGCTCGCCCCCTGCTTTTGCTGGGGAGCCGTGGGGCCTTGCTGAGGCGCACGCTGCTGACGAGAGCGAGCGCGCTGGGGCTTAGCCTGGGCCACAGGCTGTCGAGAAGGAGGATTGTACCTACGCTTACCAGAAGAGTAGGGAACAGTCTTTCTTCCCCCATAAAAACGTCTACCTGTGGAGGTAGAAGCTGAATGCTGCCAGCAGGAAAACTTGTCGAAAGCGGTATCCCGCTGGTGGAGCTGCTCTACCACCTGTTCGACTTTCTCTCCAAAAATATTGTCCGCTCGGTAAGGTGAGTCCGCAATCCGCTGCTGGATCCTATTCTCCAGGTCGGAGGCACGCAGCCATGAGAGTCTGCGCATCACCACACCTTGAGCAGCGGCCCTGGACGCAACATCAAAGGTATCATATACCCCTCTGGCCAGGAATTTTCTGCACGCCTTCAGCTGCCTGACCACCTCCTGAAATGGCTTGGCTTGCTCAGGAGGGAGCTTGTCCACCAAGCCCGCCAACTGCCGCACATTGTTCCGCATGTGTATGCTCGTGTAGATCTGGTAAGACTGGATTTTGGCCACGAGCATAGAAGAATGGTAGGCCTTCCTCCCAAAGGAGTCTAAGGTTCTAGAGTCTTTGCCCGGGGGCGCCGAAGCATGCTCCCTAGAACTCTTAGCCTTCTTTAGGGCCAGATCCACAACACCAGAGTCGTGAGGCAACTGAGTGCGCATCAGCTCTGGGTCCCCATGGATCCGGTACTGGGACTCGATCTTCTTGGGAATGTGGGGATTACTTAGAGGCTTGGTCCAGTTCGCCAGCAATGTCTTTTTTAGGACATGATGCATGGGTACTGTGGACGCTTCCTTAGGTGGAGAAGGATAGTCCAGGAGCTCAAACATTTCAGCCCTGGGCTCGTCCTCCACAACCACCGGGAAGGGGATGGCCGTAGACATCTCCCGGACAAAGGCCGCAAAAGACAGACTCTCGGGAGGAGAAAGCTGCCTTTCAGGGGAGGGAGTGGGATCAGAAGGAAGGCCATCAGACTCCTCGTCAGAGAAATATCTGATGTCCTCCTCCTCCTCCCACGAGGCCTCACCATCGGTATCAGATACAAGTTCATGAACCTGTGTCTGAAGCCGTGCCCGGCTCGACTCCGTGGAAACACGGCCACGGTGTGAGCGTCGAGAGGTAGACTCCCTCGCCAGCACCGGCGAAGCTCCCTCCGCCGACGTCGTCGGGGAGCCTTCCTGGGAGGCGGCCGCAGTCGGTACCGCAAGCAGCACTGATGTCGGAGACCTCACCCCGGGCAAGGGGCCAGCCGGCGCCTCACTCGACGATACCGGTGGCGCAAGCACCCCCGGTACTGGAGGGGAAGGGCGCAACAGCTCTCCCAGGATCTCTGGAAGAACGGCCCGGAGACTCTCGTGCAAGGCGGCTGTGGAGAAAGACATGGAAGCCGATGCAGGTGTCGAGGTCAGAGTCTGTTCCGGGCTGTCCAAGGTGGAGCGCATCGACACCTCCTGAACAGTGAGCGGTCCTCCCTCGGCAACCCAGAGCTCTCGGTACCGATGCGGGAAGGAGACCGGTGTCGATGCTTCTTTGACTTTTTCAAATGAAGCATGTCACCGGAATTCCCGGTACCGACGAGGAGGACGCAGAATCCAACCGTCGCTTCCTCGGGGCCGAGGCCGAAGAAGGTCGGTCTCGGGGGGGCTGTACCGCAGGAGCCCTCAGGGTAGGGGGAGACCCACCCGAAGGCTCACCACCACCAGCAGGGGAATGGACAGCCCTCACCTGCACTCCGGTCGAAGCACCACCGTCCGACGACATCAGCACTAGTGGAGGTCCCGGTACCACCGACGCCGACTTCCGATGTCTCGGTACCGACGATGCAGAGGGTCGATGCCTCGATGCAGTCGATACAGTCGATGCCGAGGTCTTGACGCTGTCGACGTCGATGCACTCGATACCCCCCGGTGCTGTTGCCGACGAAGAGCCCGAGAACAACACATTCCACTGGGCCAATCTCGCTACTTGAGTCCTTTTCTGTAAAAGGGCGCAAAGACTACAGGCCTGCGGGCGGTGCCCAGCCCCCAGACACTGAAGACACGACGCGTGCCTATCAGTGAGCGAGATTACCCGGGCGCACTGGGTGCACTTCTTGAAGCCGCTGGGAGACTTCGATGACATGGGCGGAAAAATCACGCCGGCGAAATCAAAACTCGTAATTGCGGTAAAGGCACCAAAAAGAGGGAGAGAAAAAACTCGAACCGAGGCCTCAAAAGGGCCTGCCCCGAAAACGAAAGTAAACTTAACGGGGCAAAAAACTGGAAATACGGGAAGGGGAAAAAGACCGAAAAGGTCTTTCTCCAAAATCCCTTTTTTTTTTTTAAAGCAAAAAGCTGAAAGACGCGCGAGGGTCAACTTAAGGGGCGCGAACGGCGCAAACATGACCGTCCCAAGCGCGGACAAAAGAAGACTGACGAACACGAGCCGGTTCGGGCGGGAAGACGGCCGCGTATGCGCGGTGCGCATCGGCGCACGAGGACTAGCAAAGGCCTTTGCTAGTAAAGTGTTCCGATTGGAGGGGCTGCCGTGGACGTCACCCATCAGTGAGAACAAGCAGCCTGCTGGTCCTCGGAGAATGCAGTTTTTTTGTCTGTTATCAGAAGAACTATTTCAGAAGTCCATTTTCTTTTTTATATGAAAGTTGAGGTTTTGAGGGACTCGCACATTTTTGATTTTATAAAAGAAGCAATGATGAAAGTGGAGTGACCCCTTCGGGGTCCTTAAGACCTAATGTTGAGCTTTCTGTATTTCATAAATATGAGTGAAGATTTAAAAACAAATCAAGCATGAGTTGAAAATAACCATTCAATATTCATTAGATAAATTTTTTTATTTTCCCACCTGCTTGTTTAGATTACACAATTCTTAATCACCATTATGTGCCTTGTCCCTGTGGGAATGGCCTAGAGAACTGTCTTTTCTAAAGGTGGCACTACCGAAGTGGAGGAACAAAAGAAACCACTACAAATGAACTCAGAGAGAAGGAAAAAAAGTAGGGTTATCAATGGATCTTCCAACACAAACTCAAGACAGTCATGAGATATTAACATAAAGCGAATGCTACATACCTGTAGAAGGTATTCTCCGAGGACAGCAGGCTGATTGTTCTCACTGATGGGTGACGTCCACGGCAGCCCCTCCAATCGGAAAACTTCACTAGCAAAGTCCTTTGCTAGCCCTCGCGCGCCCGCGCGCACCGCGCATGCGCGGCCGTCTTCCCGCCCGAAACCGGTTCGAGCCGGCCAGTCCAGTATGTAGCAAGACAATACACTTCAAGGGAAGACACAACTCCAAAGGGGAGGCGGGCGGGTTTGTGAGAACAATCAGCCTGCTGTCCTCGGAGAATACCTTCTACAGGTATGTAGCATTCGCTTTCTCCGAGGACAAGCAGGCTGCTTGTTCTCACTGATGGGGTATCCCTAGCCCCCAGGCTCACTCAAAACAATAACATTGGTCAATTGGGCCTCGCAACGGCGAGGACATAACTGAGATTGACCTAAAAAATTTACCAACTAACTGAGAGTGTAGCCTGGAACAGAACAAACAGGGCCCTCGGGGGGTGGAGTTGGATCCTAAAGCCCAAACAGGTTCTGAAGAACTGACTGCCCGAACCGACTGTCGCGTCGGGTATCCTGCTGCAGGCAGTAATGAGATGTGAATGTGTGGACAGATGACCACGTCGCAGCTTTGCAAATTTCTTCAATGGAGGCTGACTTCAAGTGGGCTACCGACGCAGCCATGGCTCTAACATTATGAGCCGTGACATGACCCTCAAGAGCCAGCCCCGCCTGGGCGTAAGTGAAGGAAATGCAATCTGCTAGCCAATTGGATATGGTGCGTTTCCCTACAGCCACTCCCCTCCTATTGGGGTCAAAAGAAACAAACAATTGGGCGGACTGTCTGGTGGGCTGTGTCCGCTCCAGGTAGAAGGCCAATGCTCTCTTGCAGTCCAATGTGTGCAGCTGACGTTCAGCAGGGCAGGAATGAGGACGGGGAAAGAATGTTGGCAAGACAATTGACTGGTTCAGATGGAACTCCGACACGACCTTTGGCAGAAACTTAGGGTGAGTGCGGAGGACTACTCTGTTGTGATGAAATTTGGTGTAAGGGGCCTGGGCTACTAGGGCCTGAAGCTCACTGACTCTACGAGCCGAAGTAACTGCCACCAAGAAAATGACCTTCCAGGTCAAGTACTTCGGATGGCAGGAATTCAGTGGCTCAAAAGGAGGTTTCATCAGCTGGGTGAGAACGACATTGAGATCCCATGACACTGTAGGAGGCTTGACAGGGGGCTTTGACAAAAGCAAACCTCTCATGAAGCGAACAACTAAAGGCTGTCCTGAGATCGGCTTACCTTCCACTTGGTAATGGTATGCACTGATTGCACTAAGGTGAACCCTTACGGAGTTGGTCTTAAGACCAGACTCAGACAAGTGCAGAAGGTATTCAAGCAGGGTCTGTGTAGGACAAGAGCGAGGATCTAGGGCCTTGCTGTCACACCAGACGGCAAACCTCCTCCAATGAAAGAAGTAACTTCTCTTGGTGGAGTCTTTCCTGGAAGCAAGCAAGATACGGGAGACACCCTCTGGCAGACCCAAAGAGGCAAAATCTACGCCCTCAACATCCAGGCCGTGAGAGCCAGAGACTGGAGGTTGGGATGCAGAAGGGCCCCTTCGTCCTGCGTGATGAGGGTCGGAAAACACTCCAATCTCCACGGTTCTTCGGAGGAAAACTCCAGAAGAAGAGGGAACCAGATCTGACGCGGCCAAAAAGGAGCGATCAGAATCATGGTGCCTCGGTCTTGCTTGAGTTTCAACAAAGTCTTCCCCACCAGAGGGATGGGAGGATAAGCATACAGCAGTCCCTCCCCCCAATCCAGGAGGAAGGCATCCGACGCCAGTCTGCCGTGGGCCTGAAGCCTGGAAAAGAACTGAGGGACCTTGTGGTTCACTTGAGATGCGAAGAGATCCACCAGGGGGGTGCCCCACGCCTGGAAGATCTGTCGCACCACACTGGAATTGAGCGACCACTCGTGAGGTTGCATAATCCTGCTCAACCTGTCGGCCAGACTGTTGTTTACGCCTGCCAGATATGTGGCTTGGAGCACCATGCCTTGACGGCGAGCCCAGAGCCACATGCTGACGGCTTCCTGACACAGGGGGCGAGATCCGGTGCCCCCCTGCTTGTTGACATAGAACATGGCAACCTGATTGTCTGTCTGAATTTGGATAATTTGGTGGGACAGCCGATCTCTGAAAGCCTTCAGAGCGTTCCAGATCGCTCGCAACTCCAGAAGATTGATCTGTAGATCGCTTTCTTGGAGGGACCACCTTCCTTGGGTGTGAAGCCCATCGACATGAGCTCCCCATCCCAGGAGAGACGCATCCGTGGTCAGCACTTTTTGCGGCTGAGGAATTTGGAAGGGACGTCCCAGAGTCAAATTGGAGCAAATCGTCCACCAATACAGGGATTCGAGAAAACTCGTGGACAGGTGGATCACGTCCTCTAGTCCCCCAGCGGCCTGATACCACTGGGAGGCTAGGGTCCATTGAGCAGATCTCATGTGAAGGCGGGCCATGGGAGTCACATGAACTGTGGAGGCCATGTGGCCCAACAATCTCAACATCTGCCGAGCTGTGATCTGCTGGGACGCTCGCACCCGCGAGACGAGGGACAACAAATTGTTGGCCCTCGCCTCTGGGAGATAGGCGCGAGCCGTCCGAGAATCCAGCAGGGCTCCGATGAATTCGAGTTTCTGCACTGGGAGGAGATGGGACTTTGGGTAATTTATCACAAACCCCAGTAGCTCCAGGAGGCGAATAGTCATCTGCATGGACTGCAGGGCTGCTGCCTCGGATGTGTTCTTCACCAGCCAATCGTCGAGATATGGGAACACGTGCACCCCCAGCCTGCGAAGCGCCGCTGCTACCACAGCTAGGCACTTTGTGAACACCCTGGGCGCGGAGGCGAGCCCAAAGGGTAGCACACAGTACTGGAAGTGGCGTGTGCCCAGCTGAAATCGCAGATACTGTCTGTGAGCTGGCAGTATCGGGATGTGTGTGTAGGCATCCTTCAAGTCCAGAGAGCATAGCCAATCGTTTTGCTGAATCATGGGGAGAAGGGTGCCCAGGGAAAGCATCCTGAACTTTTCTTTTACGAGATATTTGTTCAGGGCCCTTAGGTCTAGGATGGGACGCATCCCCCCTGTTTTCTTTTCCACAAGGAAGTACCTGGAATAGAATCCCAGCCCTTCTTGCCCGGATGGCACAGGGCTCGACCGCATTGGCACTGAGAAGGGCGGAGAGTTCCTCTGCAAGTACCTGCTTGTGCTGGAAGCTGTAGGACTGAGCTCCCGGAGGACAATTTGGAGGTTTTGAGGCCAAATTGAGGGTGTATCCTTGCCGGACTATTTGGAGAACCCACTGATCGGAGGTTATGAGAGGCCACCTTTGGTGAAAAGCTTTCAACCTCCCTCCGACAGGTAGGTCGCCCGGCACTGACACTTGGATGTCGGCTATGCTCTGCTGGAGCCAGTCAAAAGCTCGCCCCTTGCTTTTGCTGGGGAGCCGCGGGGCCTTGCTGAGTCGCACGCTGCTGACGAGAGCGAGCGCGCTGGGGCTTAGCCTGGGCCGCAGGCTGTCGGGAAGGAGGATTGTACCTACGCTTGCCAGAAGTATAGGGAACAGTCTTCCTTCCCCCGAAAAATCGTCTACCTGTAGAGGTAGAAGCTGAAGGCTGCCGGCGGGCGAACTTGTCGAATGCGGTGTCCCGCTGGTGGAGAGACTCTACCACCTGTTCGACTTTTTCGCCAAAAATGTTATCCGCACGGCAAGGCGAGTCCGCAATCCGCTGCTGGAGTCTATTCTCCAGGTCGGCGGCACGCAGCCATGAGAGCCTGCGCATCACCACACCTTGAGCAGCGGCCCTGGACGCAACATCAAAAGTGTCATAAACTCCTCTGGCCAGGAATTTTCTGCACGCCTTCAGCTGCCTGACCACCTCCTGAAAAGGCTTGGCTTGCTCAGGGGGAAGAGCATCAACCAAGCCCGCCAACTGCCGCACATTGTTCCGCATGTGTATGCTCGTGTAGAGCTGGTAGGACTGGATCTTGGACACGAGCATAGAGGAATGGTAGGCCTTCCTCCCAAAGGAGTCTAAGGTTCTAGCGTCCTTGCCCGGGGGCGCCGAAGCATGTTCCCTAGAACTCTTAGCCTTCTTTAGGGCCAAATCCACAACTCCAGAGTCATGAGGCAACTGAGTGCGCATCAGCTCTGGGTCCCCATGGATCCGGTACTGGGACTCGATCTTCTTGGGAATGTGGGGATTAGTTAATGGCTTGGTCCAGTTCGCAAGCAATGTCTTCTTCAGGACATGGTGCAAGGGAACAGTGGACGCTTCCTTAGGTGGAGAAGGATAGTCCAGGAGCTCAAACATTTCAGCCCTGGGCTCGTCCTCCACAACCACCGGGAAGGGGATGGCCGTAGACATCTCCCGGACAAAGGAAGCGAAAGACAGACTCTCGGGAGGAGAAAGCTGTCTCTCAGGAGAGGGAGTGGGATCAGACGGAAGACCCTCAGACTCCTCGTCAGAGAAATATCTGGGATCTTCCTCTTCCTCCCACGAGGCCTCACCCTCGGTGTCAGACACAAGTTCACGGACCTGTGTCTGCAACCTCGCCCTGCTCGACTCCGTGGAACCCCGTCCACGATGGGGGCGTCGAGAGGTAGACTCCCTTGCCCGCATCGGCGAAGCTCCCTCCGCCGACGTGGTCGGGGAGCCTTCCTGGGAGGTGGCCGCGGTCGGCACCGCACGCGGTACCGACGTCGGGGACCTCAACCTGGGCGATGGGCCAGCCGGCGCCACGCTCGACGGTACCGGAGGCGCAAGCACCGCCGGTACCGGAGGGGTAGGGCGCAACAGCTCTCCCAGAATCTCTGGGAGAACGGCCCGGAGGCTCTCGTTTAGAGTGGCTGCAGAGAAAGGCTGAGAGGTCGATGCAGGCGTCGACGTCAGTACCTGTTCCGGGCGTGGAGGCTGTTCCGGGCTGTCCAGAGCGGAGCGCATCGACACCTCCTGAACAGAGGGTGAGCGGTCCTCTCGGTGCCGATGCCTGCTGGGTGCCGAATCCCTCGGCGACCCAGAGCTCTCGGTGCCGACACGGGGAGGAGACCGGTGTCGATGCTTCTTCGATTTCTTCCGAAGCATGTCACCGGAGCTCCCCGGCACCGACGAGGAGGACGTCGAATCCATCCGTCGCTTCCTCGGGGCCGAGACTGAAGAAGGTCGATCTCGGGGGGGCTGTACCGCAGGAGCCCTCAGGGTAGGCGGAGACCCACCCGAGGGCTCACCGCCACCAGCAGGGGAATGGACAGCCCTCACCTGCACTCCACCCGATGCACCACCGTCCGACGACATCAGCAGACGAGGTCCTGGTACCACCGACGTCGATGCAGCTATCCGATGTCTCGGCGCCGATGCAGAGGCTCGATGCCTCGATGCACTCGATGCAGGGGCGGCCGAGGAAGATGGTCTGGACGCTGACGACGTCGATGCACTCGAAGATCCCGGTGCCGATGCCGACGAAGAGCCCGAGAACAACACGTTCCACTGGGCTAGTCTCGCTACCTGAGTCCGCCTTTGAAGCAGGGAACACAGACTGCAGTTCTGAGGGCGGTGCTCGGCCCCCAGACACTGAAGACACGACGAGTGTCGATCAGTGAGCGAGATAACCCGGGCGCACTGGGTGCACTTCTTGAAGCCGCTGGAAGGCTTCGATGTCATGGGCGGAAAAATCACGCCGGCGAAATCAAAAGCCGAAATGGCGAAATTTGAAGCACCAAAATTTAGGGGGAGAAAAATCTCGACCGAGGCCGAAAAGAGGCCTACCCCGACGACGAAAGAAAACTTACCGGGGCAAAAAGCTGGAAGTACGGGGAGGATTTACACGAAACCCGGCGGGGGGTTTCCGGAGCACTTCCCGACTAAGAGAAAACTTTCCCGAAGGAAAAAAACACGCTCAAAATAAATTGGACGCGCGAGGTCGACTTTCCGGGGCTCGACACGGCGAAAACACGACCGTACCGAGTGCGGACAAAAGAAGACTGGCCGGCTCGAACCGGTTTCGGGCGGGAAGACGGCCGCGCATGCGCGGTGCGCGCGGGCGCGCGAGGGCTAGCAAAGGACTTTGCTAGTGAAGTTTTCCGATTGGAGGGGCTGCCGTGGACGTCACCCATCAGTGAAAACAAGCAGCCTGCTTGTCCTCGGAGAAAAATATTTATTGTTGATTCACCACTGAGACTCCACATGGGCTGTGTTTCAGCGTTATCGCCTGCTTCAGGAGTCTGCCAGTGTGTGGCCTCTAAAGACTTTTCTTTCATGATAAAACGCACTAAGAAGGGCTCTTTATAATACCTCAGTAAAAGAACAAGCTGCCAGACGGCGATGTCCTTTTCACTTTGCACCAAAAGCAAAGGACGTTAGCGTCTGGCAGCTTGTTCTTCACTAAACTATTACAATAAGCCATATTTAGTGAGTTTCATCAAAAAGAAAATAAGAACAGAAGCAGGCGGTAACACTAAAACATGGCTTGTGTCGAGTCTCAGTGGTGAATCAACAATAAATGTTTTTATGTTTATAACTCATGACTGTCTTGAATTTGTGTCGGAAGATCCATTGATAACACTACTTTTTTCCTTGCCCTATCTAATTCATTTGAATTTTCTTACACTAATTTCTTGCTTCATAGCAAGAATATGTTGTATTGCAATTAGCAACTCATTTTTTTTAGTCCATGAACACTTTTCTGGAGATTGTAACACTTGTGTTCATTTTTTGAAAAACCTTCATGTTATACAGCTCAAGAGTTACTAGTCATAATGAGCATGTCTCGGTTGTAAACAAATGGTACAGATGTTAAACATGGAATAATTTACAAACCAGATTGTGCTGAAGAACATCTTACCTTCCAGAATCTCAGCCTTTTCATTCCTATTCACATCACCTATACGCTGCAATAATTCCAAATCCTTTTCTGTTTTTATTCTTTCCAAGGGCTCAGGAATGAGGGAAACAAGCTCACTCTCTCGTTCAGGATCTCTTGCCACCTTTGGCTCACTGCGTTTTTGCTCCATTAGAGGAGGAATATCAGCAATTCTCTCTCTATCAGAGATGTCTGGAGCTTGTCTCTCTCTTTCTCTTTCTAAGTCTCTCCTCCTCTCCCTTTCTCGTTCTCTGATTCGGTCTCGGTCCCTGGTTCTTGACCAATCTTTATCTGCATCTCTATCCCATTCTCTCTGTCTTCCATCCCTTCTTTCTCGTTCTCTATCTCGATCGTGTTCATGACGGTCTCGTTCTGAAAGCCTCTCTCGGCTGTCAAATGACCCAGACCTGGAATGTCTTTGACGATCAGACTCAGGGGAACTTCTTTTTGAACTGTGGCTTCTTGAGTCTTGACGATCTGGAGAAAAGTCTTAAAGAATTAACTATGACACACTGAATGTGTTTTAGAAAAGAAACAAAAACAATCAACCAATATTTATTAAGAATACCACTTAAATATTCCTAATATCTTTTAACATAAAAAATGTTATAGAAATAAAACATAAAAAAAAGAAAATAAGATATCTTTTTTTTATTGGACTAAATACATTTTTTAAAATTAGCTTTCAAAGGCAACACCCTTTTTCAGATCAGAAATGACCTTTAAAAGTGGACTAACACAGCTACCCCACCACTCTGCGTAAAAAATGAAATCAAATTGTTAATGCATGCAGAATGTCAACCAAAGCTCGTATGCCCCATTTAAAAAAAATATTTATTTGTTGTATTTGTATCCCACATTTTCCCACCTATTTGCAGGCTCAATGTGGCTTACATAGTGCCGGAGATGCAATTGCAGACTCCGGTGTAGACAAATACAGAGTGATGTAGAGATCAGATAAAGTTCATGTGGTATTGCCACGTGAGATAACTACTACTACTTAACATTTCTAGATAAGGTAAAGTTCATGTGGTATAGCCACATAAGGGCGTCATACACAGAACAGTTGTGTTGTGTCCATACCGTATTTTGGTTTTTATGCTAGTCCAATAAAAAAGTAAACCCTTCTCCAGAATTAGAGCTCTACATGGTATTTATAAGGCCACTGATTCTGACCCACTCATTCTGACAAGCTGGGCTATACTATGGTAATGTGAGTAATTAGATTGTAAGCTCTGTCGAGCAGGGACTGTCCCTTCATGTTCAAGTGTACAGCGCTGTGTATGTCTAGTAGCGCTATAGAAATTAGTAGTAGTAGTAGTAGTAAGAGCCTGGCAAATTATAAATGGATTTAGAAATCTGTTTCTCTAGTAATTCTTAAGGTATCCACAACGTGCCTATTGCTATCTCCCTAATGATTTGTTTATACCACTGATGGCCACCTGAATATCATGCTGACAAAGACATGTTAATAAATGCTTTTGATATCACCGTAAAGTACACACCTACTATATCAAATTACTGCTAAGTATATTAGTCTTTTGACACAATTCACTGCTAAACCAATGCAACAATTTTATATATAATATAATGTTGTGGAGGAAAAGACTTCAGTGTTTAATCAATGTCTTTTTTTAGTCTAATGACTACACTTTAAGGCTACTGACATTGTATCACCAGTCTGAAAAAACTCCACTTCCCTTTACTTTTTAACATTTTATCATTTTTCAATAAAATCTCTGTCTTTCAATATTTCTAGACAACAGTGGAAGCTTAGCTTGTCTTCACTCTTTCAGCTCGACTCAAAGAAACTTCCCCATTTCACATACATTGCTTCCTCAGGAGCTGCCAAAATTATAACACCAAGTTTACTACATCTAGTTCAACAAAAAGAAAGCACCAACACCCATATCACCCATGTAAAAAAATAACTGATCCCTTAGATACTCAATTAGTTTAACTGATAATTAGATTCAGCTGACTGAACTCAGCCAGGCTTGACTGAAGGCTTTGCTGAATCTAAATCTCACTATATATTAAAACTTACCATGAGAGTGAAGTAGTCACTACAAGAATACTATACCACAATCCAAGGAAATTTCCAAAAGAGATAAGAAAAAAAACTGTTGAAATGTATCAGTCTGGAAAGGGTTATAAAACCATTTCTAAAGTTCTGGGACTCCGCTGAACCACTGTGAGAGCCAATACATTCAAAAAGAGAAAACTTGCAACAGTGGTGAATCATTCCAGGAATGGCTGGGATTGCCAAAATTACTCTAAGGGTGCAACAACTCATTCAGGAAGTCATAAAACATCCGAGAACATCATCCAAAGAACAGCAGGCCTCTCTAGCCTCAGCATAATTAGAAAGAAACCACTGATCTTGAGTTTGAAGACCATCCACATGAGCTCACCAACTGAAGTTGAATGTATCCATTGTCAACAACTTCTAATGTGGTGGAATTTGGAATGGAAGTCCAAAAGTCAAATTGGACCGAATTGTCCACCAGAGAAGAGCATGAGCGAACTCTGGTAGGATGTGAATGACATTTGTTAGGTTCCCGGTAGCTGGAGACAGCTGGGAAGCCAAGATCCATTGGGCAGCTCTCAAATATAGCCATGCCATGGGAGTAACATGCACCGTGGATGCCATGTGGCCTATCAACCTCAACATTTGCCAAGTAGAAACATGCTGGCTGTTGCAGACCTGCAAGGCAAACACTACTAAGGTATCTGCTCTTGCTAGAGGTAGGAAGGCTCGAGCATGCGCTTTGTCTAGCAGGGCTCCTATGTACTCCAATTGTCATACTGGATTGAGGTGGGACTTGGGATAATTTATGACAATCCCCAGTAGCTCTAGCACGTGAATAGTCAACTGCATCGACTTGGATGCCCCTTCCTGAGATGTGTTCTTGACCAACCAATCATCAAGGTAAGGGAACACATACACTTCCAATCTGCAACATGCCAGGCACTTGGTGAAAACTCTGGGGGCAGACACTAGGCCAAATAGCAGAACTTGATACTGGAAGTGATGCTTCCTGTGACTGAGAAGTATGAGAATGTGGGTATAGGTCCAGAAAGCATAGCCAATCATTTTCCTGAATAAGAGGGAGTAGGGTGCCCAGGGAAATCATCTGGAACTTCTTTACCAGAAATTTGTTCAGGGCCCTTAGGTCTAGGATGGGCCAGTATCCCCCCCCCCCCCCCCCCCCCCCCCCCAATTTTGCTGGTCACAAGGAAATATCTGGAATAGAACCTGCACCTCTGCCCATTCGAAAATCTTCTTCTGGAAGAAGATGCAGATGGAGGTTGGAGAGAGAAAGTGTGGATACTATCAGTGTGCTTCTTAATGAGGTCAGCAACCTCTTCCCACTTTCTCTCAAAATAAGTTGTCCCTTCAGCAAGGCACATCTGAACAGCCTGTTCCAGGTCAGACACACACAACCATGAGAATCTATGCATTCCCGCACCCATTCCAGAGAGTCTGGACACTATATCAAAGGTGTCATAAGCACTCCTGGCCAAATAATGCCTACGCTCCATCAGATTATTGGCCAACTGACAAAGCTTGGTGGCCTGCTCCGCAGGGAGAGAATCCACTAGACTTGGTGTACTATTCACTAAAGACTCCAAGTAAATGCTCGTGTAGAGCTGGTAGGTACTGGATGCAGGCAATAAGCATTGAGGCCTGAAATGTTTTCCTCCCAAATGAGTCTAAGGTTCTGGCTTCTCGCCCCGAGGGCACTGAGGCATGAGACCGAGAGCTCTTGGCTCATTTGAGAGTGGATTTGACTACCAAAGAGTGGTGAGGCAACTGTGCCTTCATGAATCTGGGAGCCTTCTGGATACGGTACTGCATATCCACCTTCTTGGGTGCTACCTGTACTGAGAAGTAAGATTCCCAATTCCTCATCAGTACATCCTTAAGGATAGGGTACAATGGTACAGTGACCCTTTCCTTAGGAGGAGACATAACCCAAGACAGATAACATCTCTGCCCTGGGCTCCTCCTCCGTCTCCAACTTAAATGGGATGACCGCAGCCATCTCTCTGACAAAACTAGTGAAAGAGAGCCTCTGGAGATTTCTGTCTCTCTTGAGGTGAAGGGATACCATATGACTTTTTCTCTGAGAAGTAACATGGATCTGTATCCGATTCCCATAAGCAGTCCCAGTCAGACTCCTCTTCCTCATGAGGATCAGGAGACAGAGTCTGCACCGGCCTTAATCCAGTGGAACGGCGTCCACGAGGAGTGTCGAGATGCAGCCCTTCCCTCAGACTCAAGAGAAGCTTCCTCCACTGATGTCAGAGGGGGTACTGCCTATTCAGGCCTTGGCTCCAGCTCCTGCACCAGCACCCTGCGAGGTACTGATGTTGATGATTTGAGAACCAGTGTCGCTGGAGCCTCAGAGAGGGGCTGTGGCTGCTCTGCCAAGGGCACAAGCACCGTTGATGCCAAATCAGAAGTGCCCTGCAGCAACTAAGGCCAGTTCTTCTAGAAGCATGCTCCAAAACCATTCATCGATGATGAGGCATCAGCAAAGGCATGGTAGCCAGTGTGGAAGCAGCCTGCAAAGTCATCAGTGCTGAACTGGTAACGGGGACCTAGCTACTCAATGACTGGCACACTTGCACTTCTTCCAAAAAGTAGGAGTGCTTCTCTCGATGCTGGCGCTTCTCGGGTACTGGAGAGTCCGATGCCCCGGTGCTTCCGGCACTGTGTGTCAAGGAGGACTGATGCTTATGCTTCCTGGGCTTCCCTTGAGGCATAGAGCCTCGGTCCCTCTGGACACTGCCGAATCTAAGCATCTCCTTAGTGTCGGATCCGAAGCTGACCAGACCAGGGTCCTGCTAACAGCGCCCAGTGTCGAGGTAGGTGGAATCCCACTTGATGCCAGTGCACTGCCAGTGGTTACCAGTGTAGGAACAGCCATGGAGGTCGATGTTGCCGGTGCCAAAGATGATGTTCCAGACTTCGAAGAACCAAAAAGCTTCTTCTGTTGAGCCAATCACAATCTGTGTGTCCTTGCCTGCATTTGAAGACAAAGATCATAAACTGAGGGGTCATGATTTGGCCCAAGGCCCTCAATGCACCAGTTGTGCGGGTCCATGAGAGAAATAATGCAATGGTACTTAGTGAACCGCTTCAATCCACTGGGGGTCTTCTGGGATGCTAAGAAAAGAATTTTGGCTAAATTAAACTCCTCAATCTTGAATAACTAAAAAAGGGAGTATTCAAATTGAGGTTGGGGCTGTGGCCTAACCACATATCCACTCACAAAAAAATCTTAAAAAAAAAAAAAAAAAAGCCGAAAAACTGTTGAAAAATATGAGGGAGGGAAAAACAGGAAAACTAAATAAAATAAAGGAAATAATTACCCGCTGAGGAAAGCACTCACGAAAGCAAAAAAAATTAAAAATGCAGAGTGAGAAGACTACAAAATGTGTCCTCTCAGTTCCGCAGAAAAAAAAGAGACTGAGAGACCCATGCTCAAGTGTTACACAGGAAGGCACCAGCACATGTGCGGTGGGATGATGCTAGAATTTTCTTTATTACTACCAGGGCTCCGTCAGATGATGTCACCAACATGTGGGAATAACGCAGTCTGCTTGTCCTCAGGGAAACAAGTAGTTCAATACACAAAAACTTATGAATGTGTCTGAATTAAAGCAGTTCTGCAAAGAGTGGTCTAAGATTCTTCAACAGGGATGTGAAAGATTGATATCAAATTACAGGAAGTATTTGTCAGCAATTACTGCTGCTAAAGGTGGTACAATCATTAATTTTAGGGGCAGTTACTTTTTCACATGGTTAATATGTGTGTTGATGAACTTTGCTCTTTAAATAAATAAAGGAGAAATTAGACCTTACCTGTTAATTTGCTTTCCTTTAATCTCTCCGGACCGGCCCAGGATTGGACTGATGGGTTGTGCACGCCTTCCAGCAGGTTGGGAGACTGAGAAAAAAACTCTGACTCTAGCGAGCCAATAGGAGCCCTGGTCATGTGACCCTAGCTTCAGTATTTGATTAACAAAGCAGAAAAAAAGGGAAGAAGACAGTCTGTGCCCCGAGGAATTCAAGCAACCAGGGAGCACATATTGGAAACGTGCTCTAACAAAGGCTCACTGACAACTCTCACCAGAGCAGTGGTATGGCCTTATCATCATGGCTCACCGAAAACCCTAACCAGCGAATCGGTATGGCCGAACTGTAATGGCTCACCACATACTCTAACCAGAGCAGCGGTATGGCCTGACTGCATTGGCTCACCACGTACCCTTACCAGAGCAGCGGTATGGCCTAACTGAAAAGGCTCACCACGTACCCTTACCAGGGCAGCGGTACGGCCTGAACAGGAGAGCAATGATTTCTCTTAATTTTTTTTTTTTTTTTAATATCATTTATATTTTCAAACATATATGTAACCAGCAAAAAACAGCTCTGCAAACAAATAAACTGAACATCCAAATACAGACAGAAAGATAGCCCAAGGGAGGGACCTGGGCCGGTCCGGAGGAATTAAAGGAAAGCAAATTAGCAGGTAAGGTCTAATTTCTCCTTCCTTAGCATCCCTCCAGACCGGCCCAGGATTGGACTGATGGGACGTAACAAAGCAGTAGTCCTACGGGAGGGACCCCAGCAAGCCCGCTGAAAGTACCCACGACGCAATGACCGCCTCCTGTCGACACTGAACATCAAGCCTGTAATGTTTAGAAAAGGAATGGAGAGAAGACCAAGTCGCTGCCTTACAGATCTCCACCGGTGGAACCAAAAAGCACTCGGCCCAGGACGCTGCCTGCCCTCTAGTTGAATGAGCTTTAACAGAGTCCGGGACTGGTTTACCTGCCAAAAGGTAGGCTGACGCTATCATTTCTTTGATCCACCTAGACAATGTGGGCTTGGAAGCCGACAACCCCTTACGATGACCAGCCACCAGAAGAAAAAGACGGTCCGTGCGACGAAACTCCTCCGTAACAGCGAGATACCTTTTAAGCACTCTCCTAACATCCAGAGTATGCAACTGTCTCTGCTCCTGAGTCCCTGCAGCTGACCCCAGAACAGGAAGAAAAACTAACTGGGCCAGATGGAAACGGGACACAACCTTAGGCAAAAAGGAAGGAACCGGACGAAGAACCACTCGCTCCTTAGAAAATTCCAGAAAAGGAGATCTACATGAAAAAGCTTGCAACTCCAAAACTCGTCGCGCAGAGGCAATAGCCACCAAAAACACTGTCTTAAGCGTCAAATCCTTCAAAGAACACGATCGCAAAGGTTCAAATGGGGGTTTTGTCAGCGTGGTAAGAACCAGGTTAAGATCCCACGATGGGAAAAATGATCTGACTGGAGAGCGAAGAAGACGGACACCCTTCAAAAAACGACCACATCGGGAAGACTAGTCCAAGACTTACCCCGAATCCTACCTCTGAAGCAGGAAAGAGCTGCTACCTGCACCTTAAGAGAAGAAAGCGACAGCCCTTTATCAAATCCTCTCTGCAGGAAATCTAACATCTGAGCCACGGACGCCCGAAAAGGAAGAATACCAAACTCCGCACACCAGGCCTCAAAAATTCTCCAAGTGCGAATATAGTTGAGAGAGGTGGAACGCCGCCGACACCGAAGCATGGTGGAAATCACTGTCGCTGAAAAACCCCACTTAGCTAGACGGGCTCGTTCAAGAGCCAAGCCGTAAGACAAAATCGAGCCGGATCTGGATGCGGAACTGGCCCTTGCTCCAGTAAAGTCTTGTGAAGTGGAAGCGGAAGGGGAGACGCCACCAACAGACGTTGCAGATCCGCATACCAAGGCCGTCTAGGCCAGTCTGATGCCACCAGAACTACCGGTCCCCTGTGTTCCTCTATCCTCTGTAGGAGACGACCTATCAGCGGCCACGGAGGAAACGCGTAAAGAAGGCCCGAGGGCCACTGCTGTAAGAGAGCGTCTACTCCCTCTGCCCTTGCATCCTTTCGGCGACTGAAGAATCGAGAGACCTTTGAGTTGAGACTGGTGGCAAAAAGATCCAGAACTGGAGTGCACCAGCGGTCCACTATCAGCTGAAACGCCTGATCGCTGAGAGCCCATTCTCCCGGGTCGAGAGTGTGACGACTGAGAAAATCGGCTTGAACGTTCTCCACTCCTGCTACATGCGATGCTGAGATGGCCGAGAGATGAACTTCCGCCCAGGCTAGCAGACTCTCCGCCTCCCGACACAAGAGGCGACACCTCGTTCCTCCCTGGCGGTTGATATACGCCACTGCCGAGGCATTGTCTGACAGGACTCGTACTGCCTTGCCTGCCAGTAGAGAACTGAAATGCTGCAGCGCTAGCCTGATCGCCCTGGTCTCTAGAAAGTTGATGGACTGAACTGCTTCCAGCTGAGACCAGAGCCCCTGGGTCCATTTGCTTAGGCAATGCGCTCCCCAGCCTCGCAGACTGGCATCCATCGTTAACTGTATCCAACGAGGAGGTTCTAAAGGCATTCCTACAGTGAGATTCTTCATCCTCAGCCACCAGAACAGAGAGCTGCGCTCCCTGTTGCGAAGAGGTAGCCGCATCTGTATCGAATCCCTCTGAGAGGACCACCGGGACAGAAGGGACCACTGAAGAGGACGCATGTGCAGCCTGGCCCAGGGAACTACCTCTATTGTGGCTGCCATGGAACCGAGGACCTGAAGATAATCCCGCGCCGACGGACGGTGCTGGCGAAGTAAGTCCTGAATCTGAGACCGGAGCTTTACAATCCTGGCCTGTGGCAGAAAGACACGGCCCCGAGCCGTATCGAAAACGACCCCTAGATACTCCAGAGACTGAGAAGGAATTAACCGACTCTTGGGTACATTTATTACCCAACCTAGAGACTGTAAGAACCGCATCACCTGGTCTGTGACTCGGCAACTCTCCTGATAAGACTTTGCTCTGATTAACCAGTCGTCTAGGTATGGATGAACGAGAATACCTTCCTTCCTGAGAGCCGCGGCCACCACGACCATGACCTTGGTAAAAATGCGTGGGGCCGTCGCAAGACCGAAAGGCAGGGCGTGAAACTGGTAATGCCGCCCCAGAATTGCAAAGCGCAAAAACCTGTGGTGGGCCGGCCGAATAGGAATATGCAAGTAGGCCTCTGTGAGATCCAAGGCTGTCAAGTATTCTCCCTGGCGCACCGCGACTATGACTGAGCGAAGAGTCTCCATACGAAAGCTTGAGACCCTGAGAGCTCGATTGACCGCCTTGAGATCTAAAATAGGACGAAAAGAGTCTTCCTTCTTGGGAACTACAAAATAAATGGAATAGCGCCTAGCCCGTACTTCGCAGGAGGAACTGGACAGATAGCCTGCAGATCTAAAAGCCTTCATAGAGTGTCCTGAACCGCCCTCGCCTTGAGAGGAGAGCGACAGGGAAACACCAGAAAAGCGCCTGAAATAGGCCTTGCGAACTCTAAGGCATAACCGTCTCGAATAATCTCCAGGACCCACTGATCCGAAGTGATGTGGGCCCACCTCTGATAGAACTGAGAGAGACGAGCTCCGACAGGAACCAGAGGAGAGGCCCTCGCACCTTCATTGGGAAGAACGACTCTGGGCTCGAAAACCTGGATTGGAAAACCCTGCTCCTCTGCGAGGACCCCGAAAGGACTGAGTCCTATTGCCAAAACGAGTCCTAGGAGGCTGATAACCGCGACCAGCTGAAAATCTACAGAAGCCTCTCACTGAACTCCTACCAGAAAAAGAACCTCGGTTGGCTAGACGAGGCCTATCCTGTGGTAGACGAGGAACTTTGGCATCCCCTAAGGAATTAACCAGCTTATCTAATTCTTCTCCAAACAAGAAAGAACCTTTAAAGGGAAACTTGCTCAACTTTGACTTGGAGGCCGCATCCGCCGACCAACCCTTCAACCACAAAGACCGGCGAGCAGCGACCCCCCAGAGCCAAGGACTTAGAAGATGCTCGCAGCAGATCAGAGTGTCAGATAGAAAAGCTGCCCCCGTCTCAATTCGAGCTACCTCCAAATCGATAGCTTGCAGATCATCCGACGTCCTGTCCAAGACTCTCTCGGCCCATCTAAAGCAGGCTCTAGCCACCAAAGAGCCACAAATGGCAGCCTGTACTGCCAATGAAGAAACGTCAAAACCTGACTTAAGCAGAGAATCTAGCCTTCTATCCTGGACATCCCGCAGAGCCGTGCCTCCATCCACGGGCACCGTATTGCGCTTAGCCACCGCTGACACCACTGCATCCACCACCGGGACCTTAAGCATAGCTTTATCTGCTTCTGGAATCTGATAAAGACGAGACATAGATCTAGTCGGACGAAAAGCCGCATCTGGGATCTCCCATTGCGCTTTAATGACATCCCAGATGACCTGATGCATGGGAAACGTTTTAGCTGCGGATCTAGACCCCTTGATCAAAAAGTCTACCTTACGGGTCTGAGGAACTGGAGGAAGATCGTCAAAATTCAAAGTAGAGGAGACCATAGCAATAAGCTCCTGCAAATCATCTCTGTGAAAAACTCTAGCTACAGAAGGGTCATCCCCCTGGACAAAAGAAGCAGCCTCAGGATCTGAGGAAGCAAAATCAGGATCATAGGAGGCATTGTCCATCAGATCCTCCTCCTCCTCTAAATAGGGCATCTCCTGATCCCCAAAACTCCCATGCAAATCACTTTCCCTCGATTTCTTAGAGGGAGGAGGAGCAGGACTGGTAGTATCTCCTGCCCCCATCCCTGCATCACCTTTGTGCATCAAAAACACCTGGTACATCTGAAGCACAAACTCAGCAGGAAAACCCCCTGCCTGAGCGGGCCCAGATTGTACCAGAGCTGAGGAATTCAAATTATCAACATTTGATGCAGGTAAAATCGCAGGCTGCGAACGCGAAGACGGCTCCGTAGCCGGATTCAAAATGGCCGCCATTCGCGCCAAATCCGAGGGAACGGCGTCCTGACGCGTGCCCGAATCCTCCGGTACCACAGAAATAGACCGCAACGGCGAGGAGCTCGGCCCCGGCAAAAGCGGACCCAAAGTCGAAGGAGAGGAACAATATTTACAAGAACCGGCGGACGAAACCCCCCGCCGCTGACAGACAGCGCAGCGCTTCAATTTCTCCGTCATCGCGGAGACGCGCATGCACGCACAGAAACGGTTCGCGCCAAAAACAAATAACAAAATTTAGCGATTAGCCAACTACAGACCCGCGAAAAGAGATCTTAAAAGACTCCTGAAGAGCAACTAAAATTCTCAGAGTCTTTCTTTCCGTTCCTGTCTCTTTTTTTTTTTTTTTTAATCCACTACTGCTGATACTGAAACAGACACCATAGAAACAGACACCAGAGCTGTGTGCTCGTTAAGTCTATGGGGAAGCTCTGCTTAGCTCTGTCCCCCCTTTTTTTTTTTTTTTACTTTAAACTTTAAACTGGCTGCCTCTCCCAAAGGCAACAGCCCTTTGCTTGCCAAAAGGGGGCCCTTCCCTGAAAATTGTGATCTTTAGCAGGGAGATGGGGAGGAAAGAAAGGGGGAGGGACCCGGGACACCCGAGTATAACACCCCTGAGGCAAAAGATAAATGCTAACAAGCCTCCAAAGAATTCCTCTGGCACAGACTAAAATAAACACCAAATTTCAGAACAGACAGACAAAATAAAAAGTTTTGAAGATAACAAAGAGAGACTAAAGGGCTCACTTCCTACCTGCTGGGAGACTGAGAAAATACTGAGGCTAGGGTCACATGACCAGGGCTCCTATTGGCTCGCTAGAGTCAGAGTTTTTTTCTCAGTCTCCCAACCTGCTGGAAGGCGTGCACAACCCATCAGTCCAATCCTGAGCCGGTCCGGAGGGATGCTAAGGAATCAGTTATAATTTAAAAACTCAGGTTCCCTTTGTGTTAGATCACATTTTGTTCAGAAACCATTCACTGTGACATATGCAATAAATAGGGAAAATCAGGAGGGGGGGGGGGGGAGAACATTTTCACATATCAGTGTAATTATTGCCTTACTTGTGCACCCACGTCCAAGACACTTCACTGAACAACCTTCTGCTCAATGTGCTGCTGTGGCTAGGAAAGCGAATAGAATGTTGGGTATTATTAGGAAAGGTATGGAGAACAGATGTGAAGATGTTATAATGTCGTTGTATCGCTCCATGGTGCGACCGCACCTTGAGTATTGTGTTCAATTCTGGTCGCCGCATCTCAAGAAAGATATAGTAGAACTGGAAAAGGTGCAGCAAAGGGCGACAAAAATGATAGCGGGGATGAGACGACTACAAAAATGATAGCGGGGATAGGACGACTTCCCTACGGAGAAAGACTAAGGAGGCTAGGGCTTTTCAGCTTGGAGAAGAGATGGCTGAGGGGAGACATGACAGAGGTATATAAAATAATGAATGGAATGGAACAGGTGGATGTGAAGCGTCTGCTCACGCTTTCCAAAAATACTAGGACTAGGGGGCATGCGATGAAACTACAGTGTAGTAAATTTAAAACAAATAGGAGAAACCTTTTCTTCACTCAACGCGTAATTAAACTCTGGAATTCGTTGCCGGAGGACGTAGTGAAGGCGGTTAGCTTGGCAGAGTTTAAAAAGGGGTTGGACGGTTTCCTAAAGGACAAGCCCATACACCACTACTAAATGGACTTGGGAAAAATCCACAATTTCTGGAATAACTTGTATAAAATGTTTGTACGTTTGCCAGGTGCCCTTGACCTGGATTGGCCGCTGCTGGGGACAGGATGCTCGGCTCGATGGACCTTTGGTCTTTTCCCAGTATGGCATTACTTATGTACTTATATAGCCAAAAAGGTCATGACAACTGTTTACTCTTTACAAAAATATAAGAACTAGGGGGCAAGAAATGAAGCTATTAAGTAGTAAATTTAAAACAAATTGGAGAAAATCTCTCTTCACTCAACGTGCAATTAAACTCTGGAATTTGCTGCCAGAGAACGTGGTAAAAGCAGTTAGCCTAGCATGGTTTAAAATGGTTTGGACAAGTTCCTAAAAGAAAAGTCCATAAGGCTGTATTAAAATGTACTTGGGAAAATCCACTGCTTATTAGTGGGATAAGCAGCATAAAGCGAATGCTACATACCTGTAGAAGGTATTCTCCGAGGACAGCAGGCTGATTGTTCTCACTGATGGGTGACGTCCACGGCAGCCCCTCCAATCGGAATCTTCACTAGCAAAGTCCTTTGCTAGCCCTCGCGCGCCGATGCGCACCGCGCATGCGCGGCCGTCTTCCCGCCCGAAACCGGCTTGAGCCGGCCAGTCTCATATGTAGCAAGACAAAGATCAGGGAAGACACAACTCCAAAGGGGAGGCGGGCGGGTTTTGTGAGAACAATCAGCCTGCTGTCCTCGGAGAATACCTTCTACAGGTGTGTAGCATTCGCTTTCTCCGAGGACAAGCAGGCTGCTTGTTCTCACTGATGGGGTATCCCTAGCCCCCAGGCTCACTCAAAACAACAAACATGGTCAATTGGGCCTCGCAACGGCGAGGACATAACTGAGATTGACCTGAAAAATTTACCAACTAACTGAGAGTGCAGCCTGGAACAGAACAAACAGGGCCCTCGGGGGGTGGAGTTGGATCCTAAAGCCCAAACAGGTTCTGAAGAACTGACTGCCCGAACCGACTGTCGCGTCGGGTATCCTGCTGCAGGCAGTAATGGGATGTGAATGTGTGGACAGAAGACCACGTCGCAGCTTTGCAAATCTCTTCAATAGTGGCTGACTTCAAGTGGGCTACCGACGCTGCCATGGCTCTAACATTATGAGCCGTGACATGACCCTCAAGAGCCAGCCCAGCCTGGGCGTAAGTGAAGGAAATGCAATCTGCTAGCCAATTGGATATGGTGCGTTTTCCTACAGCCACTCCCCTCCTATTGGGATCAAAAGAAACAAACAATTGGGCGGACTGTCTGTTGGGCTGTGTCCGCTCCAAATAGAAGGCCAATGCTCTCTTGCAGTCCAATGTGTGCAGCTGACGTTCAGCAGGGCAGGAATGAGGACGGGGAAAGAATGTTGGCAAGACAATTGACTGGTTTAGATGGAACTCCGACACAACCTTTGGCAGAAACTTAGGGTGAGTGCGGAGGACTACTCTGTTATGATGAAATTTGGTGTAAGGGGCCTGGGCTACCAGGGCCTGAAGCTCACTGACTCTACGAGCTGAAGTAACTGCCACCAAGAAAATGACCTTCCAGGTCAAGTACTTCAGATGGCAGGAGTTCAGTGGCTCAAAAGGAGGTTTCATCAGCTGGGTGAGAACGACATTGAGATCCCATGACACTGTAGGAGGCTTGACAGGGGGCTTTGACAAAAGCAAACCTCTCATGAAGCGAACAACTAAAGGCTGTCCTGAGATCGGCTTACCTTCCACACGGTAATGGTATGCACTGATTGCACTAAGGTGAACCCTTACAGAGTTGGTCTTAAGACCCGACTCAGACAAGTGCAGAAGGTATTCAAGCAGGGTCTGTGTAGGACAAGAGGATCTAGGGCCTTGCTGTCACACCAGACGGCAAACCTCCTCCACAGAAAGAAATAACTCCTCTTAGTGGAGTCTTTCCTGGAAGCAAGCAAGATACAGGAGACACCCTCTGACAGACCCAAAGAGGCAAAATCTACGCTCTCAACATCCAGGCCGTGAGAGCCAGGGACCGGAGGTTGGGATGCAGAAGCGCCCCTTCGTCCTGTGTGATGAGGGTCGGAAAACACTCCAATCTCCACGGTTCTTCGGAGGACAACTCCAGAAGAAGAGGGAACCAGATCTGACGTGGCCAAAAGGGAGCAATCAGAATCATGGTGCCTCGGTCTTGCTTGAGTTTCAACAAAGTCTTCCCCACCAAAGGTATGGGAGGATAAGCATACAGCAGACCCTCCCCCCAGTCCAGGAGGAAGGCATCCGATGCCAGTCTGCCATGGGCCTGAAGCCTGGAACAGAACTGAGGGACTTTGTGGTTGGCTCGAGATGCGAAGAGATCCACCAAGGGGGTGCCCCACACCTGGAAGATCTGTCGCACTACACGAGAATTGAGCGACCATTCGTGAGGTTGCATAATCCTGCTCAACCTGTCGGCCAGACTGTTGTTTACGCCTGCCAGGTATGTGGCTTGGAGCACCATGCCGTGCCGGCGAGCCCAGAGCCACATGCTGACGGCTTCCTGACACAGGGGGCGAGATCCGGTGCCCCCCTGCTTGTTGATGTAATACATGGCAACCTGGTTGTCTGTCTGAATTTGGATAATTTGGTGGGACAGCCGATCTCTGAAAGCCTTCAGAGCGTTCCAGATCGCTCGCAGCTCCAGAAGATTGATCTGCAGATCGCGTTCCTGGAGGGACCAGCTTCCTTGGGTGTGAAGCCCATCGACATGAGCTCCCCAGCCCAGGAAAGATGCATCCGTGGTCAGCACTTTTTGTGGCTGAGGAATTTGGAAAGGACGTCCCAGAGTCAAATTGGACCAAATTGTCCACCAATACAGGGATTTGAGAAAACTCGTGGACAGGTGGATCACGTCTTCTAGATCCCCAGCAGCCTGAAACCACTGGGAAGCTAGGGTCCATTGAGCAGATCTCATGTGAAGGCGGGCCATGGGAGTCACATGAACTGTGGAGGCCATGTGGCCTAGCACTCTCAACATCTGCCGAGCTGTGATCTGCTGTGACGCTCGTACCCGCGAGACGAGGGACAACAAGTTGCTGGCCCTCGGCTCTGAGAGGTAGGCACGAGCTGTCTGAGAATCCAGCAGAGCTCCTATGAACTCGAGTTTCTGCACTGGGAGAAGATGGGACTTTGGGTAATTTATCACAAACCCCAGTAGCTCCAGGAGGCGAATAGTCATCTGCATGGACTGCAGGGCTCCTGCCTCGGATGTGTTCTTCACCAGCCAATCGTCGAGATATGGGAACACGTGAACCCCCAGTCTGCGAAGTGCCGCTGCTACTACAGCCAGGCACTTTGTGAACACCCTGGGCGCAGAGGCGAGCCCAAAGGGTAGCACACAGTACTGGAAGTGACGAGTGCCCAGCTGAAATCGCAGATACTGTCTGTGAGCTGGCAGTATCGGGATGTGCGTATAGGCGTCCTTCAAGTCCAGAGAGCATAGCCAATCGTTTTCCTGAATCATGGGAAGAAGGGTGCCCAGGGAAAGCATCCTGAACTTTTCTTTTACGAGATATTTGTTCAGGGCCCTTAGGTCTAGAATGGGACGCATCCCCCCTGTTTTCTTTTCCACAAGGAAGTACCTGGAATAGAATCCCAGCCCTTCCTGCCCGGATGGCACGGGCTCGACCGCATTGGCACTGAGAAGGGCGGAGAGTTCCTCTGCAAGTACCTGCTTGTGCTGGAAGCTGTAAGACTGAGCTCCCGGTGGACAATTTGGAGGTTTGGAGGCCAAATTGAGGGTGTATCCTTGCCGGACTATTTGCAGAACCCACTGATCGGAGGTTATGAGAGGCCACCTTTGGTGAAAAGCTTTCAACCTCCCCCCGACTGGCAGGTCGCCCGGCACTGACACTTGGATGTCGGCTATGCTCTGCTGGAGCCAGTCAAAAGCCCGTCCCTTGCTTTTGCTGGGGAGCCGAGGGGCCTTGCTGAGTCGCACGCTGCTGACGAGAGCGAGCGCGCTGGGGCTTAGCCTGGGCCACAGGCTGTCGAGAAGGAGGATTGTACCTACGCTTGCCAGAAGAGTAGGGACCAGTCTTCCTTCCCCCGAAAAATCTTCTACCTGTAGAGGTAGATGCTGAAGGCTGCCGGCGGGAGAACTTGTCGAATGCGGTATCCCGCTGGTGGAGATGCTCTACCACCTGTTCGACCTTCTCTCCAAAAATATTGTCCGCACGGCAAGGCGAGTCCGCAATCCGCTGCTGGAGTCTGTTCTCCAGGTCGGAGGCACGCAGCCATGAGAGCCTGCGCATCACCACACCTTGAGCAGCGGCCCTGGACGCAACATCAAAGGTGTCATACACCCCTCTGGCCAGGAATTTTCTGCACGCCTTCAGCTGCCTGACCACCTCCTGAAAAGGCTTGGCTTGCTCAGGGGGGAGCGCATCCACCAAGCCCGCCAACTGCCGCACATTGTTCCGCATATGTATGCTCATGTAGAGCTGGTAGGACTGAATCTTGGCCACGAGCATAGAAGAATGGTAGGCCTTCCTCCCAAAGGAGTCTAAGGTTCTAGAGTCTTTGCCCGGGGGCGCCGAAGCATGCTCCCTAGAACTCTTAGCCTTCTTTAGGGCCAAATCCACAACTCCAGAGTCATGAGGCAACTGGGTGCGCATCAGCTCTGGGTCCCCATGGATCCGGTACTGGGACTCGATCTTCTTGGGAATGTGGGGATTAGTTAGAGGTTTTGTCCAGTTCACCAGCAATGTCTTCTTAAGGACATGGTGCATGGGTACTGTGGATGCTTCCTTAGGTGGAGAAGGATAGTCCAGGAGCTCAAACATTTCAGCCCTGGGCTCGTCCTCCACAACCACCGGGAAGGGGATGGCCGTAGACATCTCCCGGACAAAGGAAGCGAAAGACAGACTCTCAGGAGGAGAAAGCTGCCTTTCAGGAGAGGGAGTGGGATCAGAGGGAAGACCTTCAGACTCCTCGTCAGAGAAATACCTGATGTCTTCCTCTTCCTCCCACGAGGCCTCACCCTCGGTGTGAGACACAAGTTCACGAACCTGTGTCTGCAACCGCGCCCGACTCGACTCCGTGGAGCCACGTCCACGATGGGGGCGTCGAGAGGTAGACTCGCTCGCCCGCATCGGCGAAGCTCCCTCCGCCGACGTAGTCGGGGAGCCCTCCTGGGAGGCGACGGCAGTCGGTACCGCATGCGGCACCGACGCCGGTGACCTCACCTCGGGCGATGGACCAGCCGGCGCCACGCTCGACGGTACCGGAGGCGCAAGCACCGCCGGTACCGGAGGGGTAGGGCGCAACAGCTCTCCCAGAATCTCTGGAAGAACGGCCCGGAGGCTCTCGTTCAGAGCGGCTGCAGAAAAAGGCATGGAAGTCGATGCAGGCGTCGACGTCAGAACCTGTTCCGGGCGTGGAGGCTGTTCCGGGCTGTCCAGAGTGGAGCGCATCGACACCTCTTGAACAGAGGGTGAGCGGTCCTCTCGGTGCCGATGCCTGCTGGGTGCCGACTCCCTCGGCGACCCAGAGCTCCCGGTGCCGACACGGGAAGGGGACCGGTGTCGATGCTTCTTAGATTTCTTGCGAAGCACGTCACCAGCGCTTCCCGGTACCGACGAGGACGTAGAATCCAGCCGTCTCTTCCTCGGGGCCGAGACCGAAGAGAGTCGATCTCGGGGGGGCTGTACCGCAGGAGCCCTCAGGGTAGGGGGAGACCCACCCGAAGGCTCACCGCCACCAGCAGGGGAGTGGACAGCCCTCACCTGCACTCCAGACGAAGCACCATCGTCCGACGACATCAGCAGACGAGGTCCCGGTACCACCGACGTCGATGCAGTCACCCGATGTCTCGGCGCCGATGCAGAGGGTCGATGCCTCGATGCACTCGATGCACTGGCCGCCGAGGATGAAGGTCTGGACGCTGCAGACGTCGATGCACTCGATACCCCCGGTGTCGATGCCGACGAAGAGCCCGAGAACAAAAAGTTCCACTGGGCCAACCTCGCTACCTGAGTCCGCTTCTGTAAAAGGGAACACAGACTACAGGCCTGAGGGCGGTGCTCGGCCCCCAGACACCGAAGACACGAAGCGTGCCTGTCAGTGAGCGAGATTACCCGGGCGCACTGGGTGCACTTCTTGAAGCCGCTGGAAGGCTTCGATGTCATGGGCGGAAAAATCACGCCGGCGAGATCGAAAGACGAAATGGCGAAATTTGGCACCAGCAGAAAAAAGCGGGAAGGAAATTTCGACCGGGGCCTAAGTAAGGCCTACCCCGACGACGAAAGAAAACTTACCGGGGTGAAAAACTCGAACTAGAGGAAGGGAAAAAGCCAAAAGAGGTTTTTTCCAACACTTTTGAAGCGAAACGAGTCGAAAACGACACGCGAGGTCGACTTTTTCGGGGCACGAAACGGAAACACAACTGTCCCGAGCGCGGAGAAAAGAAGACTGGCCGGCTCAAGCCGGTTTCGGGCGGGAAGACGGCCGCGCATGCGCGGTGCACATCGGCGCGCGAGGGCTAGCAAAGGACTTTGCTAGTGAAGATTCCGATTGGAGGGGCTGCCGTGGACGTCACCCATCAGTGAGAACAAGCAGCCTGCTTGTCCTCGGAGAAAATCTGTTTTACTCTTTTGGGATCTTGCCAGATACTTGTGATCAGCCACTACTGGAAATAGGATACTGGGCATGATGGACTTTTGGTCTCTCTCAGTATGGCGATGCTCATTTCTTATGTTCTAAAGGTCGAACCACTGAGTGCAAGTGATACAGACAAAGTCAATGCAATTAATATATTACAAGGATGTGTGCCATTCTCTTCTTTTTGAGTCTGTGTTGGGAGCTTACTTCTAATTAGCTTGTGTTTTAAGTTGGGTGACTGTCAGAAGGCCAGCACTGGTGGGGATGGGAATATCTCTTTCAGTAATTCATCCTCCTGGAGTAGAAAGCTTCAGATATAGGGTAAAATCACAACTTTCCAGCAAACAAAAGAAAATTCTGTACAATCTTACTCCACCAGAAAGAGCGGCCATAAGAACTTTACAAAATAACCAACGTATTATCATCAAACCTGGAGACAAAGGAGGCTCAGTGGTGATTATGGACACACAAAAATACATTGAAGAAAGGCACAGTCAGCTCTCAGACAATACATACTACAGAAAACTAACTGAGGATCCCACACAGGATTATACAAAGCAGCTGAAAGACTTTATCAGAACATTTTCTAACCAAATACAGCCACATCTGAAGAAACTCATACCAAACCAGCCGTATGTGGGCACATTCTACATGCTACCCCAAATCCACAAACCTGGAAACCCTGGCAGACCAATCATATCGGGTATAGGCACACTCACGGAGGAAATATCTGGACTCATAGAGGGGATTCTGAAACCTCTCATGCATAAAACACACAGCTTCATACAAGACACCACAGACTTTCTGAATAAATTGAAAAATATCAAGCAATTACCACTGAGTACCCTTCTGGTCACGATGGATGTAGAATCACTATACAGCAACATTCCCCATGCGGATGGCTTAGCTGCATGTGAGAAGCTCCTAAAAACATCCACACTGGACCATCAATACTCACCAGAAACTATTACAAAATTAATCACATTATTTTAAAATTTCCGCATTAACAATGATATCTATTACAAATAATGGGCACTGCAATGGGCACCAGGACAGCACTCCACTATGCCAACCTCTTTATGGCTGAGCTGGAAAAGACATTTCTGAATACATACCAGACCAAACCCCTAAAATACTACCAGTACAACGATGACATTTTTATGGCTTGGACTGAGGGGGAAGAAACTCTGAAACAATTTTACAATTTCTTCAATACATACCATCCTACAATCAGATTCAAAATTGACTACTCCCCAGAAAAAGTCAATTTTTTGGACACCACAGTCTCAATCAGCAATGGCTATATACAAACATCCATATACAAGAAACCCACAGACAAATGCAGCTATCTCCACAACTCCAGCTTCCACCCTTTCACATACAAAAAGATCTATTATTTACAGCCAAGCCACAAGGTACCACCGTATCTGCTCTGACCCAGGGGACAGAGACAAACACCTTGAAATCCTGACTGCATCCTTCAAACAGAAAGGCTACAACCCCAAAATAATCTTCAAGAATATTGCCTCCTCCCTCAAAACACCCAGGGAAAATCTGCTACAGTACAAAGAAAAAAAAGCCACAGACAGAATCCCCCTTATAGTGACATACAACCCAGAGCTGGAAAAATTAAGAAAAATCATAAAAGATCTACAGCCTCTACTCCAGGAGGATGAATTACTGAAAAAGATATTCCCATCCCCACCAGTGCTGGCCTTCCAACAGCCACCCAACTTTAAAACACAAGCTAATTAGAAGTAAGCTCCCAACACAGACTCAAAAAGAAGAGAATGGCACACATCCTTGAAATATATCCAGCTGCAAACTCTGCCAATACATTTCACAGGACCCCACGGTCATTCACAAAGGAAAAATATTCAACATTAAGGAATCTTTCACGTGCTCATCTTCCAATGTGGTATATATCATTCAGTGTAAAAAATGCAACGAAGGCTGCTACATTGGAGAAACAAGTCAGATGCTAAAGAAGAGATTTAATTTACATAGACATCATATGAAAAATGCTAGTACCAATCAGGATGTCACCTCTGTGGGGCAGCACTTTACAAACCCAGAACACTGTACCAATGATTTCATGGTAAGAATCCTGAAAGGAAACTTTAAAACAATACAGGAACGTAAGACCTTTGAAGTCAGAATGATTAAATATTTTGACACCCACCAGACAGAACTTAACAAAGATCTGGGTTTTCTAGCCCATTATAAACCACAAAGTTGTACTGCTTTGTCACCCTCCTATCTCCTTGCATATCTCCCTGTCCCTCATCCACCCGACTCTTCCTGTCTCTCACCTATCGACCCACATCCTGTTAGACTGTCACTGAAATGCTTTGATGTTTCACTTATATATACTGTCATCTATCAACATTTGCTTATTTCCGATCTGACGAAGAAATGTATTAAGTTATGTCCAATAAAAAAGGTATCATCTTATTTTCTTTTCCATGTTTTATTTTGTTTTATTTCTATTGATTACCTAAGTATCAAACAAAACAAGAAAAATAAGCACTGTGACAACTGCTACAATGAAAGATCAAAACCCAAAGATTGACAATTTGGGGTATACTTCCCTGAAACATAAGCCTTCTATAACAACACTTAAAAAGCAACATCCGAATCTAAGTGTTTTTATCTTTGTTATGTAATAACTGCCACAGTCCTACATCTCTCTTACTCTGCTGATCCAGACAAATTGTAACAAGTTTCAGCCCAATTACCTGATGATGTGCTGCGGCTTGGCTCTCCACGTTTCAACTGATCAATTCGAGATTTTCGCTCCCCCACTGGTTCCATGCTTCTGTTTCTTTCTCTGTCTCTGGAGCTTCCATGCAGGAGCCTCTTTCTTGTGTTTTGATCATCCCCACTGCGATGAGTAGACTCATTGGAAGGTGATCGTAGGCGGCTTGAAGTCCGACTCTGATTGCTTCCAATGCTGCTACTACGCTTTTGATCAGCAGGCTTGCGAGGTGGAGGCTCTTCTACTACAGTGGGATGAGGCTCTGTTTTTTCACCCTTGCTTTTGTGTGTTTTTTTGGGCAACTCAATACTCTGATTTGGAGCAGTGGAATCAGTACGTTCAGGGACTTCATCATCTGACCAGTCACTGAAAGTAGTCTCTTCTTTTTTTGGTGGTGGCTCTGCTATAATTTTCTCAAGTACTGCCTCTACCGGCTCCTCTTTTTTGGGGACTGCCACTGCTGCTGTTGCTGCTGTTACAGGTGCTGCAAGCATTCCTGGTGCTGTTACAGGTGGAGTTCTTGGGCCCTTTTTCTTTTTACTGTAAGGAAGTACTTCTTCTTCGGAAACATCAGAATCTCCCTTGGATCGTTTGCGCTTCTTCTCTAGATTTCTTTTCTTCTGACCCTTCTTTGGTGAAAAGACTGGCACTTCCTCTGGAGCAGGCTCAGTGATGTGCTTTTCCATCACAATGTCTTCTTCCTTTTTCTTCTTTGTAGCTTTTTTCTGTGCTTTTGCCTTTTTCTTATCTTCATGCACTCGATCAGAAGTATCATTTTCCTCAGCCTGAAGAGGAACTGCAGCCTCTAGCTCCTTTGGCCTTGAACTTTCCGTGGTGTCGGCAAGGTGATCTCTGGTTTTATCTAGTGAAGGAACCCGCTCTTTTATCTCTTGCTCTTCACAACGCCGAGAGCTTTCCTTTCTCTCTGGCTTACGCTCTTCCTCTTTCCACCGGCTCTGTCTTTCTTCTGTAAGATGCGCAGGGCTAAGAGAGCGGGATTCCTGAGGCCGAACCACTTGACTCAACACTCTATGTTTTTCATCTATAAAAAGAGATATATGTCCTCAAATTTTTTTTTTAGTTAAATTGCATCAAAAAGCGTAAAGAAGACAGCATATGTCCAGTAACAGGTAAACAAAACAATAATTGTATAGAATTGAGAAATGCTTTCATATACAAGCTTGTATAAATTTGATTTTTGATACACAAGTCACCTAACATCCACATCTGCACACACCTCATACAAATGGAAGTTTTAACAATAACTGAAATTCAACATGGAAATAGTTTCATGAAGAAAAATAGAAATAGCAGAACATAATTAAGAGAACTATACTGTTTTCTGTAAAGCAGCAATGCAATGACATTTTATTCTTGATGATGACCTGTTGTGCTTCAGACTTCTATTCAAGTATTTTTTTTCTTTTTTGCAACACAGGTGCCACAGGCTACTCTTCTCTACCAGAGCACTTTATTTTAAAGCACCAGGTGAGTTCACTTTTTTTTTTAAGCAAATTGTAGACAGAAGGAGCTTAGGAAAAAAAAATTTTCTATACCGTATTCAGAGGCACTACACGGTTCTGTATTACCACTAATTCTTTTCACTATTTACTTGACTCCTCCCCCCTTTGTTGTACTTACTCAGAATTTTGGGTTATACCACTTTATACTGATATTTGCTCATCTGGATGACCAGTAGTCTGATGGGTGGAATGTGAATTTATAGATGCTGCTGCTAAGTTGTTGCACTTATATTGAATGAAACTGATTCCTCCTAAATCAGCAGCTCTGTGGTGCTACCATCATAAAAAGTTGCTTATGAATCCACTGAATTAAAGAATCAGTGGCAAGCTTGGGGTGAAAAACTGGACTGGCAGTTATGTACATCAGATCTTATTTCAATAGCAGTACAGTGAACATTTAGGTCTGTACAGCATAAATGGCAGCTTAAAAACCATAGTTAGATGAAAAGGAATTGGCTACTTTGCTACAAGCACTAATAACAATTTGACTTAGATTACTGTAATTCTTTACATCGAGAATGGAAAATTTAGTTCCTACCTGGTCATTTTCTTTCCTTGAGTCCAACCAGACCAGTCCAGAACACATAAGGTTATGCTCTTTAGCCAGCAGATAGAAACAGAGACTGATGAGCTGCAAGCTCAACACAGCCACAGCTCAGCAGTATTCCTGCAACAAAGTAAATGTGGACCAACCAAAGCAAGCTCCTTACTAAGATGCGGAAGAGAGATCAGAAGTTGGACATATTTTCTTGGGACAACTTAAAAGGATGCAGCTCCTCTCCATCATATACATCAGATGAGACACTAAAACAGAGTAACCAATAACTTTTTGAGCTGAAGGGCAGGCCTCTGGATTGGTTTGGCTGGACTCAAGGAAAGAACATTTTTCCTTCCTCTTTGTCCTAACCAGACCAGTACAGGACATATGGAATGTAGCAAAGCAATTCTTACTTGGGTGAGAAGACACTCTTGCCATCAAAACTCTGGTTCCAAAGGCGGCTTTCTTCACTAGTTTGAACATCTAGCCTGTAAACTTTTGCAAAGGAGCGTAAAAAAGGCCAAGTATCTGCTCTATAAATCTCTCCTGAGATAACTGAGCAAGATTTGGCTCAAAACATTGCCATTTCTCTGGTTAAATGAGCCCCGAGACCTTGATGAACCTCTCGGCCTTTGAGAATATAGGCTGAAGCAACTGATTCCTTTAGTTAATGAGCAATAGTAGCTTCTGAATCTTTTCTCCTTTCTTGGATCCAGCAAAGACAATCAGATTTACAGAAAAGCGAATGCTACATACCTGTAGAAGGTATTCTCCGAGGACAGCAGGCTGATTGTTCTCACTGATGGGTTGACGTCCTCGGCAGCCCCCTCCATCGGAAAGTTTACTAGCAAAGGCCTTTGCTAGTCCTCGCGCGCCCATGCGCGGCCGTCTTCCCGCCCGAAACCGGCTCGAGCCGGCCAGTCTCATATGTAGCAAGACAATACACTTCAAGGGAAGACACAACTCCAACGGGGAGGCGGGCGGGTTTGTGAGAACAATCAGCCTGCTGTCCTCGGAGAATACCTTCTACAGGTATGTAGCATTCGCTTTCTCCGAGGACAAGCAGGCTGCTTGTTCTCACTGATGGGGTATCCCTAGCCCCCAGGCTCACTCAAAACAATAACCATGGTCAATTGGGCCTCGCAACGGCGAGGACATAACTGAAATTGACCTAAAAAATTTACCAACTAACTGAGAGTGCAGCCTGGAACAGAACAAACAGGGCCCTCGGGGGGTGGAGTTGGATCCTAAAGCCCAAACAGGTTCTGAAGAACTGACTGCCCGAACCGACTGTCGCGTCGGGTATCCTGCTGCAGGCAGTAATGAGATGTGAATGTGTGGACGGATGACCACGTCGCAGCTTTGCAAATTTCTTCAATAGAGGCTGACTTCAAGTGGGCTACCGACGTAGCCATGGCTCTAACATTATGAGCCGTGACATGACCCTCAAGAGCCAGCCCCGCCTGGGCGTAAGTGAAGGAAATGCAATCTGCTAGCCAATTGGATAAGGTGCGTTTCCCTACAGCCACTCCCCTCCTATTGGGATCAAAAGAAACAAACAATTGGGCGGACTGTCTGTGGGGCTGTGTCCGCTCCAGGTAGAAGGCCAATGCTCTCTTGCAGTCCAATGTGTGCAGCTGACGTTCAGCAGGGCAGGAATGAGGACGGGGAAAGAATGTTGGCAAGACAATTGACTGGTTCAGATGGAACTCCGACACGACCTTTGGCAAGAACTTAGGGTGAGTGCGGAGGACTACTCTGTTATGATGAAATTTGGTGTAAGGGGCCTGGGCTACCAGGGCCTGAAGCTCACTGACTCTACGAGCTGAAGTAACTGCCACCAAGAAAATGACCTTCCAAGTCAAGTACTTCAGATGGCAGGAATTCAGTGGCTCGAAAGGAGGTTTCATCAGCTGGGTGAGAACGACATTGAGATCCAATGACACTGTAGGAGGCTTGACCGGGGGCTTTGACAAAAGCAAGCCTCTCATGAAGCGAACAACTAAAGGCTGTCCTGAGATCGGCTTACCTTCCACACGGTAATGGTATGCACTAATCGCACTAAGGTGAACCCTTACAGAGTTGGTCTTGAGACCAGACTCAGACAAGTGCAGAAGGTATTCAAGCAGGGTCTGTGTAGGACAAGAGCGAGGATCTAGGGCCTTGCTGTCACACCAGACGGCAAACCTCCTCCAATGGAAGAAGTAACTTCTCTTAGTGGAATCTTTCCTGGAAGCAAGCAAGATACGGGAGACACCCTCTGACAGACCCAAAGAAGCAAAATCTACGCTCTCATCATCCAGGCCGTGAGAGCCAGGGACCGGAGGTTGGGATGCAGAAGCGCCCCTTCGTCCTGTGTGATGAGGGTCGGAAAACACTCCAATCTCCACGGTTCTTCGGAGGACAACTCCAGAAAAAGAGGGAACCAGATCTGACGCGGCCAAAAAGGAGCAATCAGAATCATGGTGCCTCGGTCTTGCTTGAGTTTCAACAAAGTCTTCCCCACCAGAGGTATGGGAGGATAAGCATACAGCAGACCCTCCCCCCAGTCCAGGAGGAAGGCATCCGATGCCAGTCTGCCGTGGGCCTGAAGCCTGGAACAGAACTGAGGGACTTTGTGGTTCACTCGAGATGCGAAGAGATCTACCAAGGGGGTGCCCCACACCTGGAAGATCTGTCGTACCACACGGGAATTGAGCGACCACTCGTGAGGTTGCATAATCCTGCTCAACCTGTCGGCCAGACTGTTGTTTACGCCTGCCAGATATGTGGCTTGGAGCACCATGTCGTGACGGCGAGCCCAGAGCCACATGCTGACGGCTTCCTGACACAGGGGGCGAGATCCGGTGCCCCCCTGCTTGTTGACATAGTACATGGCAACCTGGTTGTCTGTCTGAATTTGGATAATTTGGTGGGACAGCCGATCTCTGAAAGCCTTCAGAGCGTTCCAGATCGCTCGTAACTCCAGAAGATTGATCTGCAGATCGCGTTCCTGGAGGGACCAGCTTCCTTGGGTGTGAAGCCCATCGACATGAGCTCCCCATCCCAGGAGGGACGCATCCGTGGTCAGCACCTTTTGTGGCTGCGGAATTTGGAAGGGACGTCCCAGAGTCAAATTGGAGCAAATCGTCCACCAATATAGGGATTTGAGAAAACTCGTGGACAGGTGGATCACGTCCTCTAGACCCCCAGCGGCCTGATACCACTGGGAGGCTAGGGTCCATTGAGCAGATCTCATGTGAAGGCGGGCCATGGGAGTCACATGAACTGTGGAGGCCATGTGGCCCAGCAATCTCAACATCTGCCGAGCTGTGATCTGCTGGGACGCTCGCACCCGCGAGACGAGGGACAACAAGTTGTTGGCCCTCGTCTCTGGGAGATAGGCGCGAGCCGTCCGAGAATCCAGCAGAGCTCCTATGAATTCGAGTCTCTGCATTGGGAGAAGATGGGACTTTGGATAATTTATCACAAACCCCAGTAGCTCCAGTAGGCGAATAGTCATCTGCATGGACTGCAGGGCTCCTGCCTCGGATGTGTTCTTCACCAGCCAATCGTCGAGATATGGGAACACATGCACCCCCAGCCTGCGAAGTGCCGCTGCTATCACAGCTAGGCACTTTGTGAACACCCTGGGCGCAGAGGCGAGCCCAAAGGGTAGCACACAGTACTGGAAGTGGCGTGTGCCCAGCTGAAATCGCAGATACTGTCTGTGAGCTGGCAGTATCGGGATGTGAGTGTAGGCATCCTTCAAGTCCAGAGAGCATAGCCAATCGTTTTGCTGAATCATGGGGAGGAGGGTGCCCAGGGAAAGCATCCTGAACTTTTCTTTTACGAGATATTTGTTCAGGGCCCTTAGGTCTAGGATGGGACGCATCCCCCCTGTTTTCTTTTCCACAAGGAAGTACCTGGAATAGAATCCCAGCCCTTCCTGCCCGGATGGCACGGGCTCGACCGCATTGGCGCTGAGAAGGGCGGAGAGTTCCTCTGCAAGTACCTGCTTGTGCTGGAAGCTGTAAGACTGAGCTCCCGGTGGACAATTTGGAGGTTTTGAGGCCAAATTGAGGGTGTATCCTTGCCGGACTATTTGCAGAACCCACTGATCGGAGGTTATGAGAGGCCACCTTTGTTGAAAAGCTATCAACCTCCCCCCGACCGGCAGGTCGCCCGGCACTGACACTGGGATGTCGGCTATGCTCTGCTGGAGCCAGTCAAAAGCTCGCCCCTTGCTTTTGCTGGGGAGCCGCGGGGCCTTGCTGAGGCGCACGCTGCTGACGAGAGCGAGCGCGCTGGGGCTTAGCCTGGGCCGCAGGCTGTCGGGAAGGAGGATTGTACCTACGCTTACCAGAAGCATAGGGACCAGTCTTCCTTCCCCCGAAAAATCTTCTACCTGTAGAGGTAGATGCTGAAGGCTGCCGGCGGGAGAACTTGTCGAATGCGGTGTCCCGCTGGTGGAGAGACTCTACCACCTGCTCGACTTTTTCCCCAAAAATGTTGTCCGCACGGCAAGGCGAGTCCGCAATCCGCTGCTGGAGTCTATTCTCCAGGTCGGCGGCACGCAGCCATGAGAGCCTGCGCATCACCACACCTTGAGCAGCGGCCCTGGACGCAACATCAAAAGTGTCATAAACTCCTCTGGCCAGGAATTTTCTGCACGCCTTCAGCTGCCTGACCACCTCCTGAAAAGGCTTGGCTTGCTCAGGGGGAAGAGCATCAACCAAGCCCGCCAACTGCCGCACATTGTTCCGCATGTGTATGCTCGTGTAGAGCTGGTAAGACTGGATCTTGGCCACGAGCATAGAAGAATGGTAGGCCTTCCTCCCAAAGGAGTCTAAGGTTCTAGGGTCTTTGCCCGGGGGCGCCGAAGCATGCTCCCTAGAACTCTTAGCCTTCTTTAGGGCCAAATCCACAACTCCAGAGTCATGAGGCAACTGAGTGCGCATCAGCTCTGGGTCCCCATGGATCCGGTACTGGGACTCGATCTTCTTGGGGATGTGGGGATTACTTAATGGCTTGGTCCAGTTCGCAAGCAATGTCTTTTTCAGGACATGGTGCAAGGGAACAGTGGACGCTTCCTTAGGTGGAGAAGGATAGTCCAGGAGCTCAAACATTTCAGCCCTGGGCTCGTCCTCCACAACCACCGGGAAGGGGATGGCCGTAGACATCTCCCGGACAAAGGAAGCGAAAGACAGACTCTCAGGAGGAGAAAGCTGCCTTTCAGGAGAGGGAGTGGGATCAGACGGAAGACCCTCAGACTCCTCGTCAGAGAAATATCTGGGGTCTTCTTCGTCCTCCCACGAGGCCTCACCCTCGGTGTCAGACACAAGTTCACGGACCTGTGTCTGCAACCTCGCCCGGCTCGACTCCGTGGAGCCACGTCCACGATGGGGGCGTCGAGAGGTAGACTCCCTCGCCCGCATCGGCGAAGCTCCCTCCGCCGACGTAGTCGGGGAGCCTTCCTGGGAGGTGGCCGCGGTCGGCACCGCACGCGGTACCGACGTCGGGGACCTCAACCTGGGCGATGGACCAGCCGGCGCCACGCGCGACGGTACCGGAGGCGCAAGCACCGCCGGTACCGGAGGGGTAGGGCGCAACAGCTCTCCCAGAATCTCTGGGAGAACGGCCCGGAGGCTCTCGTTCAGAGTGGCTGCAGAAAAAGGCTGAGAGGTCGATGCAGGCGTCGACGTCAGAACCTGTTCCGGGCGAGGAGGCTGTTCCGGGCTGTCCAGAGTGGAGCGCATCGACACCTCTTGAACAGAGGGTGAGCGGTCCTCTCGGTGCCGATGCCTGCTGGGTGCCGAGTCCCTCGGCGACCCAGTGCTCTCGGTGCCGACACGGGGAGGAGACCGGTGCCGATGCTTCTTCGACTTCTTCCGAAGCATGTCACCGGAGCTCCCCAGCACCGACGAGGATGTAGAATCCATCCGTCGCTTCCTCGGGGCCGAGACCGAAGAGGGTCGATCCCGGGGGGGCTGTACCGCAGGAGCCCTCAGGGTAGGAGGAGACCCACCCGAAGGCTCACCGCCACCAGCAGGGGAATGGACAGCCCTCACCTGCACTCCTGACGATGCACCTCCGTCCGACGACATCAGCAGACGAAGTCTCGGTACCACCGACGTCGATGCAGTCGTCCGATGCCTCGATGCAGTCGATGGAGCGGCAGCCAAGGAAGATGGTCCTGACGCTGACGACGTCGATGCACTCGATGCCTCCGGTGCCGGTGTCGACGAAGAGCCCGAGAACAAAACGTTCCACTGGGCTAATCTCGCTACCTGAGTCCGCCTTTGTAACAGGGAACACAGACTGCAGTTCTGGGGGCGGTGCTGGGCCCCTAGACACTGAAGACACGCAGAGTGCCTATCAGTGAGCGAGATTACCCGGGCGCACTGGGTGCACTTCTTGAAGCCGCTGGAAGGCTTCGATGTCATGGGCGGAAAAATCACGCCGGCGAAATCAAAGGCCGAAATGGCGAAAATTGAAGCACCAAAATTTAAAGGGAGAAAAATCTCGACCGAGGCCAAACTAGGCCTACCCCGACAACGAAAGAAAACTTACGGGGCAAAAGTTTAGAAAATTACGGGAAGGGCAGAAAACCCGAAAGGGTCTTCCGGAACAGTTCCGGAGCGCTTCCCGAACTTTTTAAAGGAAAAAACACGTCGAAAAGGACGCGCGAGGTCGACTCTCTGGGGCACGAACGGCGTAACACGACCGTACCGAGCGCGGACGAAAGAAGACTGGCCGGCTCGAGCCGGTTTCGGGCGGGAAGACGGCCGCGCATGCGCGGTGCGCATGGGCGCGCGAGGACTAGCAAAGGCCTTTGCTAGTAAACTTTCCGATGGAGGGGGCTGCCGAGGACGTCAACCCATCAGTGAGAACAAGCAGCCTGCTTGTCCTCAGAGAATCATTTTTAGGTAATGTAAAAAAAACAAAACAAAACAAAAAACCTTAACCATCATCTTTTCACACTTCTCCCCCAATGTTCCTGATGAAAGGAGGGTAATATGACCTGACTCATGTGGAAAACAAACACCGCTTTTAGAAGAAAAGTGGGAAGTGTGAACAGAAACTCCTGCTCTTCTGAAATTCTTCTAGCCAAGCAACTGGCAAACAAGAACACCAGTTTCAAGGTGAGATCCTTTAAAAGTAATGTTCTTGAGGCTCAAAAGAAGGAACTGTCAGGTCTGCAAAACTAAGCTAAGATTTCCAGACATAACTATAAGATGTACATGCAGATGTGCAACCCTTTGAAAAAGCACACATTGGGATACAAACTAACAGACAATCTCTCCAACCATCCTTGGTAACACTAACACTGCCATTTGCACTTTTAAGGAGGTTAAAGCTATCCTTTCTTCAACCCATCCTATGAAAATGGTACAAAATGGAGATCTCTTTCAGAACACCATGCCTCACTCTCCAGACTCTAGGCACCATATCCTATTGCCTGCAGTCCCCAGGTAACCATTTCAAAGAACTGTTTGAGCACAGAGTTCAATTTACAATCCTGAATATCTCTGAGAGCTTTTGGAACAGCCGTCTTTTTGGTGACTACTGCCAACAATGCATCCACCTTTGGAAACTTCAGCTTTTCTTTCTCTTCAGAAAGGAGAACACAAAATGTATACATAGCTCTTCCAACCCAAAGGCTGTCCTCCAGAGCATCTCACTATGCTGTACTAAGGGCTTGAATAGCCTAATGAACAGAAAATTCGCTAGGGGGCTTATGAATCCCTTTAAAGATAAGGTCCCAAAGATTCTAGACTCCTGTACCAAAGGGTCTACAATACACACGGTTTCTAATGCCTTTGAAGTCACCCTCATGAGCTCTTCCCTCTGGAAACAATGTATCACTGTAAGATGAACTCCTCCTGCCACAAAGGCCTCTCCTGCCACCAAAGGATCTATCAAGGAGGTCCCTCTATCAACAGCATTAAGAGTACTCCAGTCCCTTATATCAACATCCCCAGAAGCAACCGAAGTTCCACAACATCCTCTGACAAGAACCTCCCTTGGCATTCTTAGCTGAGAGGCAATAACCACCAGTTCAGAGAGATCCCTGAATTTGCCAGAACATTTGGACTGACACAAAAGAAAAGCCTTCTGAAAGAGGATGACAAACTCTGAGGAAACACTACAGTAGATGAAATGGCATCTGTGCAGCTGTACAGCTAGGAACAGACTAAGAAAAAGAAACCTCCTCTATAGTAAGGAAAAGTGCTGGCTTTAGGCAACTTATTTCCTAAAGAGGAAGGTGGCAGCTACTAAAAACACTCCCTCCAGAGCCTTCGGGAACTGGTCTTGACTGCTGTGAATGAAGTACAGAGTACCCATGGCAGGTCTTGTACTACTCTGAGGAATTGCTGCACCAAGCTCCAGAGCGGGAACACCTTTTGGCAATTTCAAAAAGCATTTCAATTGCACAGTGAACTAGTAGCAGCACATGCCTTCTGGTGTGCCCAATACACCTTCTAGTGGTTTTGAGTTTCAGCCATACTCCCCCAGGGCTGTGCTGCAAGAAAGCAAGATTGCACTGCTGACAGAAACCTGTCACAGCAATGGAGTCCAAACCCAATGCTGCTCGCTTTTCAACCTGACTCACTACAGAAAGTAGGAAGATGGCAAAAACACAACCCAATGCAACTCCCAGCACTGAAATAAAATTCATAAAAAGGGTTTGACTGATTGGAGGAGTCACTGCAGCATAGAGTGGAGCTCCACAACACTGAGATTACAATGGTAAAAAAGAAGGGGAAAGTAACGGAGCCACAACTGGACCCTTTTTCTTCAGTAAGGTCCAATGGATACTTTTGTGGTGCGTGGAGTACCCGAACCCCAGGGATTCAGGGAGTTACTGGCTATCTCTACACCACTGCCAGGAGGAATGGTGTCCAGCTTCGGCTCAAAATTTTCTTTGACCTCTGATATGCGCTCACATCCACCTCAGCCGCTAATGTCAAGTCTCGAGGGTTCAGAGACAGATATCCAGAGGTTTCAGTTAGAAGCGCCTACTTCTTGAGGGAGAACCCCCCATGACAAGTGTGGCTGTGATTAGTTCACCTCTGGTTCATCCTTCCACGGCGACGGCACTGGGCGTGATGGATATGGAGACTGGGAAGGAGACAGTGACTGCTGCTGTTGAAGGTGGTCTGCTGAAGGCAAATTCGTTTGAGATACAGCTCCAGAAACCATCCACTTTTACCTTGGAATCAATATGGACTGCTGTTTCTGTATTGGGTAAGGCGCTTTCTGCACAGTTTGCCTTAATGAAAGCTACTGTTCAAATTAATTACTAATATATTTACTGTTCAAAATCAAGTTACCCAAGTGACTCAATTGTTACAGGAACATAATGATATGATAAAGAATGTTCAGATGGTAAACTCTACTGTTATGAAACAGTATATGGTATTAAGGAGGAAAGTTGAAAATCTTGAGAATTCTGTTAGATACGCTAATCTTCGACCAATTAATTCCCCTAAGGTTCTACTAGTCTCTCCTACAGACATGTTTTCTTGTTATTTGAAGGTGATTCTTTTAGTTTCTGATAAGCTTTGCCTCCAATCTCTCAGATTTATTATCTACCTACTGCAAAAAAAAAAAAAAAAAAGAGTCTTTGTAACCCATGGATTCCAATTTGGATGCCGGTGTCCTTAATGTGTCTGACATTTTGGAATCATCTGAGATGGAAAATCTGGTTAAAGCAACTTTGATTATTGCATTACCATCAGATTGTGACTGGTTGTTACATTTATATTTTCAGAAGAGGGAAGTGCCTTTCTTGGCTTGTCAAGTATGAATTTTTCCAGACTATGCATAATAAAATTAAAATCTGCCAAATATGTATTCTATGAAACCTCTCAGCTCTCTGCTTTTGTCAGCAGTAGGAAGGTCACCATATATCTATCATCTACTATAATAAAACGCAGCCTCAACGTTCTAAGGACACTGACGTCACTGAAGTCACTCACACACCGGTTCGTGGTTTCATGGTGGTGAAGTCACCACAACATCTTCATGCCCCGCCCTCGCGTCACACGTGATGACGTCGAGGGCGGAACACGAAAACAAATTTACGGACGGGGAGCAGTAGGGAAACACGCTCCGCGTGTCTCCCTACTCCTCCCCTTCCAACAAATCCCAGCCGCCGCTGATGTGCACATGAACCCCGCCCCTTTCGCCACATAGCCCCGCCCACGGTAGCACAGGCTTAACCTCACCAACCTCCCTCCCTCCCTGTCACCTCCCCTCCCCTTACGCGTGTCTCCCTGGTGGTCTAGAGGTACCTGTTCCGTCAGCTCAGGAAAGAAAGAGCCCTCTCTTTCCTCCCGTAGTGGTGGCTTCCTTGCTGCATGGTGTGGGAGTCCGGCTCTCGGCATTTCAAAATGGCCGCCGAGAGTTCACGCTGCCTCGCGAGACTTCAACTCTCGGCGGCCATTTTGAAATGCCGAGAGCCGGACTCCCACACCATGCAGCAAGGAAGCCACCGCTACGGGAGGAAAGAGGGGGTTCTTTCTTTCCTGGCCCGACAGAACAGGTACCGCAAGGGGAGGGGAAGGGAGTCCCGTGCCCGCTAGCACCCGTTTCATTGGCGCCAGAAAAGGGCCATTTTTACTAGTTCCGCAATAAAGCGAAGTTACTTACATGTAGCAGGTATTTTCCGAGGACAGCAGGCTGATTGCTCTCACATATGGGTTGGCGTCCACGGTGGCCCCAGGAATGGAAGATTTTCCAGTAAAATCCAGAAGCTTTGCGACAGTCTGTAGGACGCGGGGCAGAAACACCGCGCACGCGCGGCCGTCTTCCCGCCCACGCGCGTCCGTTCCCGCCTCAGTTATGTGAAAAGCAAATAAAGAATAAAAACTCCAAAGGGGAGGTGGGCGGGTTGCTGAGAACAATCAGCCTGCTGTCCTCTGAGAATACCTGCTACAGATAAGTAACTTCGCTTTCTCTGAGGACAAGCAGGCTGCTTGTTCTCACATGTGGGGTATCCCTAGCCCCCAGGCTCACTCAAAACAACAAAGAAAGGTCAATTGGGCCTCGCAACAGCAAGGACATAACTGAGATTGACCTACAAAGTAACAGCTGAGAGTGCAGTATGGAACAGAACAAAAATGGGCCTAGGGTGGTGGAGTTGGATTCTAGACCCTAAACAGATTCTGCAGCACCGACTGCCCGAACCGAATGTCGCGTCGAGAATCCTGCTGAAGGCAGTAATGAGATGTGAATGTGTGGACTGATGACCACGTTGCGGCCTTGCAAATATCTTCAACAGTGGCTGGCTTCAAGTGGGCCACTGATGCTGACATGGCTCTAACACTATGAGCCGCGACGTGACCCTCAAGAGTCAGCCCAGCTTGGGCATAGGTGAAGGAGATGTAATCTGCTAGCCAATTTGAAATGGTGTGTTTCCCGACAGTGACTCCCTTCCTGTTGGGATCAAAAGAAACAAACATTTGGGCGGACTGTCTGAATGGGCTTGTCCGCTCCACATAGAAGGCCAATGCTCTCTTGCAGTCCAATGTATGCAACTGAAGTACAGCAGGGCGGGTTTGAGGACGGGGAAAGAATGTTGGCAAGACAATTGATTGGTTCAGATGGAACTCCGACATCACCTTCGGCAGGAACTTAGGGTGAGTGCAGAGGACTACTCTGTTATGATGAAATTTAGTATAAGGAGCATGGGCTACCAAGGCTTGAAGCTCACTGACCCTACGAGCTGAAGTAACAGCCACCAAGAAAATGACCTTCCAGGTCAAATACTTCAGATGGCAGGAATTCAGTGGCTCAAAAGGAGGCTTCATCAGCTGGGTGAGAACGACGTTGAGATCTCATGACACTGGGGGAGGTTTGACAGGGGGCTTTGACAAAACCAAACCTCTCATGAAGCGAACAACTAAAGGCTGTCCAGAGATAGGCTTACACTCTACACGATAATGAAAAGCACTAATTGCACTAAGATGAACTCTTACAGAGTTGGTCTTGAGACCAGACTCTGACAAGTGTAGAAGGTATTCAAGCAGGGTCTGTATAGGACAAGAAAGAGGATCTAGGGACTTGCTGTCACACCAGACGGCAAACCTCCTCCATTTGAAAGAGTAACACTTCTTTGTGGAATCTTTCCTGGAAGCAAGCAAGATTCGGGAGACACCCTCACAAAGACGTAAGGAAGCAAAGTCTACGCTCTCAACATCCAGGCCGTGATAGCCAGGGACTGGAGGTCGGGATGCAGAAGCGCCCCCTCGTTCTGAGTGATGAGGGTTGGAAAACACTCCAATCTCCACTGTTCTTCGGAGGACAACTCCAGAAGAAGAGGGAACCAAATCTGACACAGCCAAAGGGCGCAATCAGAATCATGGTTCCGATGAGAGGGGGCGGAGCAAGATGGCGGCGGCGTTGACAACGCTCCACGAGTAACTCCGGGTATGCGAGGTTTTAAACCCTATCTTCGAGTGAATTTTTCTTTGGAAATATTTTTCTTTTGTTTGAAATAGTTTCCTTTATAATGCCACACACGAAGAGAAAGGGTTTGGTAAGAGCCGTGACCCAACCGGCTCTAACATCAACACCAAACCAGCAAACTATGGAAAGTTACCTCTTGAGATCCGCAACATTAGCGACAGGAGTTCCCGCTGAGATATTGGATCAGGGAGAGCCCACACTCCTGGGACAGGACGTTTCATTGTCCCCTCCGTCGCAATACTCTCTGCCTCAGCCCGCAGAATCCGATAGCGGGGGCGGAACCAAAAAACGCGAGAGCGAGGAACGGACCGCTCGAATGGGGCCTGCTGTCGAGGTTTCTGCTGGGACTTCTTGTACAGCTTTACAGAATCCAGGGAAGGGTTCTTCTGAGGCGGTTACGCTTGAAGTGATTTGGGAGACGCTACAGATTATGATGGCATCAACTGGTAAAATTGAAGGACTTGCAAGTAATGTTCAAGAACTATTTCTTTTGCATCGATGAAAAACGAGATTACTGAAAAAATTAATCATTTAAACTCAGAAAATATTAAGCTGAAGGAAACATCGCTAAATCTGATTAAAGACACTTCAATGATAAAAAATAGGTTGGAATACTTTGAGAACTATAATAGGAGACTGAACTTGCGTTTATTGAATTTCCCTTGTACTCCAATTTACCCTCCTGTGGAGATATTTAAGAGATACTTAATAGAGCATTTGAAATTTTTCCCAGAGAATATACCACCACTTAACAAAATTTACTTCTTACCTATAAAAAAGAAAGCTGAAACACTACCACAAGGAGACTTAAACGTACCAGATTTATTAGAATCTTCATTAACATCTATAACGGAAAGAAGAACTCTTTTGGTTTCATTTGTATTTCAGCAAGATTTGGAGCTAGTGAGGAAGCTGGCTTTAAGAAATATACAAACTCCATTTTATGGAGGGAAAATCTGGGTTTTCCCAGATGTTACAAAACAAACTCAAGCCAGAAGGAAAGATTTTCTTTCATTGAGAACTTCAACAATAGCGTTGGGAGTAACTTTTAATTTGAATTATCCATGCAAGTGTAATATAAAATATTTGGGTGTAAAATATGTTTTCTTTCTTCCTGAACATTTAAAACAATTTATAGAACAGAAAAAAGTATTACTAGTTTGTGTCTCGTAGTCTGAACAGAACCTGAATGGGTAATTAAATAGAATTGAATGCGGACAATCGTTAAGCCTTTTTTTTTTTACTTTAAATAATTTGTAATAGTTAAGAATCCTATCTCCGAAGGAACGGCTCTTAGCCCCTATTTTGGTGGTCTAATGTAAGTCATACACATTACTATTAAATTGTTTTAGTTTTCTTAATTTTAAAAAATTACTGTTTTTTTTCCTATTCAAGTGTGAAGCTTGTAAATAAATGAAAAATGATAAATAAAGAATAAAAAAAAAAGAATCATGGTTCCGCGGTCTTGCTTGAGTTTCAGCAACGTCTTCTCCACCAAAGGTATGGGAGGATACGCGTACAGAAGGCCCGTCCCCCAATGAAGGAGAAAGGCATCTGATGCTAGCCTGTCATGGGCCTGAGTTCTGGAACAGAACTGAGGGAGCTTCTGATTGAGCTGAGTGGCAACAAGATCCACCGAGGGGGTGCCCCACTCTCGGAAGATCTTGCGTACGACGCCCAAGTTGAGCGACCACTCATGAGGTTGCATTATCCTGCTCAATCTGTCGGCCAGACTGTTGTTTACGCCTGCCAGATACGTGGCTTGGAGAAGCATGCCGTGCTGGCTTGCCCAAAGCCACATCTGGATGGCTTCCCATCACAGGAGGCGAGATCCGGTGCCCCCCTGCTTGTTGATGTAGTACACGGCAACCTGGTTGTCTGTCTGAATTTGAATAATTTGATTGGAAAGCCGATCTCTGAAAGCCTTCAGAGCGTTCCAGATCGCTCGAAGCTCCAGGAGATTGATCTGAAGACCTGATTCCTGGAGGGACCAAGCTCCCTGAGTGTGCAGCCCATCTACATACGCTCCTCACCCCATGAGAGATGCATCCGTGGACAGCACTTTTTGAGGCTGAGGAATCTGGAAGGGACGTCCCAGGGTCAAACTGGATCGAATTGTCCACCACTGAAGGGAATAGTGAAAATCGGTGGACAGCTGGATCACATCCTCTAGATTCCCCGCAGCTTGATACCACTGGGAAGCTAGGGTCCACTGAGCAGATCTCATGTGCAGGCGTGCCATGGGCGTCACATGAACTGTGGAGGCCATATGGCCGAGAAGTCTCAACATCTGCCGAGCCATGATCTGCTGAGATGCCCTGGCCATGGAAATGAGAGACAGAAGGTTGTCTGCCCTCGTCTCAGGAAGATAGGCCCGAGCTGTCTGAGAGTCCAGCAGAGCTCCTATGAATTCTAGTTGTTGAACTGCAAGAAGGTGGGACTTTGGGTAATTGATGACAAACCCTAGTAGCTCCAAGAGTCGAATAGTTATTTGCATGGACTGTAGAGCTCCTGCCTGAGGTGCTCTTCACCAGCCAATTGTCGAGATAGGGTATGATACATACCTGTAGCAGTTGTTCTCCGAGGACAGCAGGCTGATTGTTCTCACGACTGGGTTGACGTCCGCGGCAGCCCCCACCAACCGGAAAAAGCTTCGCGGGACGGTCGGCACGCAGGGCACGCCCACCGCGCATGCGCGGCCGTCTTCCCGCCCGTGCGCGACCGCTCCCGCCAGTTGAATGACAAGCAATAAAGTATAAAACACAACTCCAAAGGGGAGGAGGGAGGGTAGGTGAGAACAATCAGCCTGCTGTCCTCGGAGAACAACTGCTACAGGTATGTATCATACCCTTTCTCCGAGGACAAGCAGGCTGCTTGTTCTCACGACTGGGGTATCCCTAGCTCTCAGGCTCACTCAAAACAAGAACCCAGGTCAATGGAACCTCGCAACGGCGAGGAAACAACAGAAATTGACCTACGAAGAACAACTAACTGAGAGTGCAGCCTGACCAGAATAAATTCGGGTCCTGGAGGGTGGAGTTGGATTACACCCCAAACAGATTCTGCAGCACCGACTGCCCGAACCGACTATCGCGTCGGGTATCCTGCTGGAGGCAGTAATGAGATGTGAATGTGTGGACAGATGACCACGTCGCAGCCTTGCAGATCTCTTCAATAGTGGCTGACTTCAAGTGGGCCACCGACGCTGCCATGGCTCTGACACTATGAGCCGTGACATGACCCTCAAGAGTCAGCCCAGCCTGGGCGTAAGTGAAGGAAATGCAATCTGCTAGCCAATTAGAGATGGTGCGTTTCCCGACAGCGACCCCTAGCCTGTTAGGGTCGAAAGAAATAAACAATTGGGCGGACTGTCTGTTGGGCTGTGTCCGCTCCAAGTAGAAGGCCAATGCTCTCTTGCAGTCCAATGTGTGCAACTGACGTTCAGCAGGGCGGGTATGCGGCCTGGGGAAGAATGTTGGCAAGACAATTGACTGGTTAAGATGGAACTCCGACACCACCTTCGGCAGGAACTTTGGGTGGGTGCGGAGCACTACTCTGTTGTGATGAAATTTAGTATATGGAGCATGAGCTACTAGGGCTTGAAGCTCACTGACCCTACGAGCTGAAGTAACTGCCACCAAGAAAATGACCTTCCAGGTCAAGTACTTCAGATGGCAGGTATTCAGTGGCTCAAAAGGAGGTTTCATCAGCTGGGTGAGGACGACGTTGAGATCCCATGACACAGTAGGAGGCTTGATAGGGGGCTTTGACAAAAGCAAGCCTCTCATGAATCGAACGACTAAAGGCTCTCCAGAGATGGCTTTACCTTCCACACGATAATGGTAAGCACTAATCGCACTAAGGTGATTCCTTACTGAGTTGGTCTTGAGGCCAGACTCTGATAAGTGCAGAAGGTATTCAAGCAGGTTCTGTGCAGGGCAAGAACGAGGTTCTAGGGCCATGCTCTCACACCACACGACAAACCTCCTCCACTTGAAAAAGTAACTCTTTTTAGTGGAATCCTTCCTAGAGGCAAGCAAGACCCGGGAGACACCCTCAGACAGACCCAACGCAGTGAAGTCTACGCCCTCAACATCCAGGCCGTGAGAGCCAGAGACTGAAGGTTGGGGTGCAGCAACGCTCCGTCGTTCTGCGAAATGAGAGTCGGAAAACACTCCAATCTCCACGGTTCTTCGGAGGACAACTCCAGAAGAAGAGGGAACCAGATCTGACGGGGCCAAAAGGGCGCTATCAGAATCATGGTGCCGCGGTCTTGCTTGAGCTTCAGTAAGGTCTTCCCCACCAAAGGTATGGGAGGATAAGCATACAGGAGGCCGGTCCCCCAATGGAGGAGAAAGGCATCCGACGCTAGCCTGCCGTGTGCCTGAAGTCTGGAACAGAACAGAGGCAGCTTGTGGTTGGTCTGAGAGGCGAAAAGGTCCACCGAGGGGGTGCCCCACGCTCGGAAGATCTTGCGTACCACTCTGGCATGGAGCGACCACTCGTGTGGTTGCATGACTCTGCTCAGTCTGTCGGCCAGACTGTTGTTTACGCCTGCCAGGTATGTGGCTTGGAGGAGCATGCCGAACCGACACGCCCAACGCCACATTCCGACGGCCTCCTGGCACAGGGGGCGAGATCCGGTGCCCCCCTGCTTGTTGACGTAATACATTGCAACCTGATTGTCTGTCCGAATTTGGATAATTTGACAGGACAGCCGATCTCTGAAAGCCTTCAGTGCGTTCCAGATCGCTCGGAGCTCCAGGAGGTTGATCTGCAGATCCTTTTCCTGGAGGGACCACAGACCCTGAGTGTGGAGCCCATCGACATGGGCTCCCCACCCCAGGCGAGATGCATCCGTCGTCAGCACTTTCGTGGGCTGCGGAATTTGGAATGGACGTCCCAGGGTCAAATTGGTCCGGATGGTCCACCAGAGCAGTGAAGTGCGACAACTGGTGGAGAGGCGGATGACATCTTCTAGATTCCCGGTGGCTTGGAACCACTGGGAAGCTAGGGTCCATTGAGCAGATCTCATGTGAAGACGAGCCATGGGAGTCACATGAACTGTGGAGGCCATATGACCCAGAAGTCTCAACATCTGCCGAGCTGTGATCTGCTGAGACGCTCTGGTCTGCGAAGCCAGGGCCAAGAGATTGGTGGCCCTCGCTTCGGGAAGGTAGGCCTGAGCTGTCTGGGAATTCAGCAGCGCTCCTATGAATTCCAGAGATTGAGTTGGCTGGAGATGGGACTTTGGGTAATTTATCACAAACCCCAGCAGCTCCAGAAGTTGAATAGTGCACTGCATGGACCGGAGGGCTCCTGCCTCCGAGGTGTTCTTGACCAGCCAATCGTCGAGATATGGGAACACGTGCACTCCCAGCTTGCGTAGGTAGGCCGCTACCACCACGAGGCACTTTGTAAACACTCGTGGGGCAGAGGCGAGCCCAAAGGGCAGCACACAATACTGAAAGTGCCGTGCGCCCAGGCGGAATCTGAGATACTGTCTGTGAGCTGGCAGTATCGGGATGTGAGTGTATGCGTCCTTTAAATCCAGGGAACATAGCCAATCGTTTTTCTGAATCATTGGCAGAAGGGTGCCCAAGGAAAGCATCCTGAACTTTTCTTTGACCAGGAATTTGTTCAGGCCTCTCAGGTCTAGGATGGGACGCATCCCCCCTGTTTTCTTTTCCACAAGGAAGTACCTGGAATAGAATCCCTGCCCTTCCTGCCCGGGTGGTACGGGCTCGACCGCATTGGCGCTGAGAAGGGCGGAGAGTTCCTCTGCAAGTACCTGCTTGTGATGGGAGCTGAAAGACTGAGCTCCTGGAGGACAATTTGGAGGCAGGGAGGCCAAATTCAGGGCGTATCCGCACCGCACTATTTGGAGAACCCACTGGTCGGAGGTTATGAGAGGCCACCTTTGGTGAAAAAATTTTAACCTCCCTCCGACCGGCAGATCGTCCGGTACGGACACTTGTAGGGCGGCTATGTTCCCGTGGATCCAGTCAAAAGCCCGTCCCCGGCTTTTGCTGTGGAGGCGCAGGGGGCTGCTTAGGCGCACGCTGTTGACGAGAACGAGCGCGCTGGGGCTGTCCCTGTGCCTGACGAGGCCTTCGGGCCGGCTGGTTGTACCTACGCTTTGCAAAAGAATAGGGTGCAGCCTGCCGTGCCCGGGAAAAACGCCCACCCGTGGGGGCGGGTGCTGAAGGCGCCCGGTGGGAGAGCTTGTCGAGAGCGGTTTCCCGCTGATGCAGTTGGTCCACCATCTGCTCGACCTTCTCACCGAAAATGTTATCCCCCCGGCAAGGGACGTCAGCCAGTCTCTGCTGGGTGCGGTTGTCCAGGTCAGAGGCACGCAGCCATGAGAGCCTGCGCATCACTATACCTTGGGCCGCAGCACGAGATGCCACGTCACAGGTGTCAAAAATCCCCCTGGACAGGAACTTTCTGCACGCCTTCAGCTGCCTGACCACCTCCTGATAAGGCCTGGACTGCTCCGGCGGGAGCTTATCGACCAGGTCCGCCAGCTGTTGCACATTGGTCCGCATGTGGATGCTCATATAGAGCAGGTAAGATTGGATGCGGGTCACGAGCATGGAGGACTGGTAGGCCTTCCTCCCAAATGAGTCCAGAGTGCGAGACTCCCGCCCCGGGGGCGCCGAGGCGGTATCCCTCGAACTCCGTGCCCTCTTGAGAGCAGAATCCACGACCGCTGAGTCATGGGGCAACTGGGGCCGCATGAGCTCTGGGTCAGAGTGGATCCTGTACTGGGACTCTGCTTTCTTGGGAATGGTGGGATTAGTTAATGGTCGCACCCAGTTCCGGAGCAGCGTCTCCTTCAGGACATTGTGCAGCGGTACCGTGGAGGACTCTCTAGGTGGTGATGGATAGTCGAGGACCTCGAGCATCTCGGCCCTCGGCTCTTCCACAGAGACCACGGGAAAGGGAATGCTTATAGACATATCCCGCACAAAGGAGGCAAAGGAGAGACTCTCAGGAGGTGAGAGCTTCCTCTCCGGTGACGGCGTGGGGTCCGAGGGAAGGCCCGTAGACTCCTCTGAGGAGAAATATCTCGGGTCCTCCTCTTCCCCCCACGAGTCCTCATCCTCGGTATCGGACATTAGCTCATGTAGCTGAGTCCGGTACCGGGCCCGGCTCGACGTCGAGGCACCGAGGCCTCGGTGTCGTCGAGCGGTGGACTCCCGCGCCGGCGGGGACGGAGCTCCCTCCATCGACGTCGACGGGGACTCCACCTGCGTGGCTGTCGAGACCGGCACCGCAAGCGGCGGCGGTGTCGACTGCCCCGGCGCCGGGCTAGAGCTCGCCGGCGCCACAGTCATCGGCGCCGAGGGCGCAAGCACCCCCGGCGCCGGCACAGCCTGGCGCATCAGCCCTTCCAGGAGCCCCGGAAGGATGGCTCTGAGGCACTCGTCCAGGCCCGCTGCCGAGAAAGGCGGTGGGGCCGGTAAGGGTGTCGGTGCCAGAAGCTGCTGGGGGCCAGGAGACGGCACCGAGGTGCCGGAACCCCGACGCGTCGGTACCTCCACCACCGACGGAGATCTCTCCTCTCTGTGATGACGCTTCGGCGTCGACTCCTCTTCAGGCACCGAGGGCTCCCGGTGACGGCGCTTCTTGTCCTTCTTCCGGTGCACGTCACCGGTGCCGGAGGGCATGGAGGAGGAGGAGGTCGATCCCCCTCGGTCTCGAGGTACCGGGTCCGACAGGGTTCGGTCCCGTGGCTCACGAGTTGAGGGAGTGACCGGGGCCGACTGCCCACGCGGTCTCTCTACCCCACTCTCGCCGGCGGACCGGCGGGCCGACGGGACCTGTTCTCCTGGGGTCGCTGCCATCGGTGCCGATGTCTCGGGCATCGATACCGGTACCGAAGAACCGGCCTTCGATACCGATGCCGTCGAGGTCGACGTCGAGGGGCCGGCGCAAGTTCCAAAAAGACGGTCCCGCAGAACTTGCCTCGCAACCTGAGTCCGTTTCCGGAGACCGAGACACAAAGCACACGACTTGAGATTGTGCTCCGGCCCGAGGCACTGGAGGCACCAAGCGTGGGTGTCGGTCTGCGAGATCGGCCGGCCGCAGCGACCACACTTTTTAAATCCACTCGGGACCTTCGAGGACATCGACGGAAAAATCGCGTCGGCGAAGTCAAAGTCGGCAATGGTGGCTAAAATCACACCACGAAAATTGAAACCGACCGAGCGGCCACTAGGCCGCAACGAGGCGTCCCCGCTAGAAAGCGAGGGAAAAGGGAGGAGCGCGTGCTCCACACGCGCAAAATTCTTTTTTTTTTTTTTTTTTTTGGATAACAAAACGAAACGAAAGAAGAAGAGGCCGAAAAGGCCAAGAGCGACGACCCGCGTAAACGCGGTCGAAAATTCCGGCGGCTGAAACGAGAGAGTTGCAAAAACACGACTCTCTCAGTCGCGGAAAAAAAGTAACTGGCGGGAGCGGTCGCGCACGGGCGGGAAGACGGCCGCGCATGCGCGGTGGGCGTGCCCTGCGTGCCGACCGTCCCGCGAAGCTTTTTCCGGTTGGTGGGGGCTGCCGCGGACGTCAACCCAGTCGTGAGAACAAGCAGCCTGCTTGTCCTCGGAGAAAAGGGAACACATGCACACCCAAGTCTGCGTAGCGACGCTGCAACCACCGCCAAGCATTTTGTAAACACCCTGGGCGCGGAGGCGAGCCCAAAGGGCAGCACACAATACTGAAAGTGCTTTGTTCCCAGACGGAATCGCAGATACTTCCTGTGAGCTGGAAGTATTGAAATGTGAGTGTAAGCATCCTTTAAGTCCAGAGAGCATAGCCAATCGTTTTTCTCAATCATGGGAAGAAGGGTGCCCAGGGAAACCATCCTGAACTTTTCTCTGACCAGATATTTGTTCAGGGTCCTGAGGTCTAGGATGGGACGCATCCCCGGTTTTTTTTTTTTCACAAGGAAGTACCTGGAATAGAATCCCAGCCCTTCTTGCCCTGGTGGAACGGGCTTAACCGCATTGGCGCTCAGAAGGGTGGAGAGTTCCTCTGCAAGTACCTGCCTGTTCTGGAAGCTGAAAGACTAAGCTCCCGGTGGACAATTTGGAGGTTTGGAGATCAAATTGTGGGAGTACCCCAACCGGACTATTTGAAGAACCCACAGGTCGGAGGTTATGAGAGGCCACCTTTGGCAGTCCCGAAGAGCTCTTCTCGACGCCTGTGTCTGCTTTTTCAAGCTAAGACACAACTTGCAAGCGTCTGGGCGATGGTTGGGCCCAAGGCACTGGATGCACCAGGAGTGCGCATCAGTGCCTGAGATCGACCACTGGCACCGAGCACACTTCTTGAAGCTGCTGGAAGGCTTCGATGTCATCTGCGGAAAAATCACGGCACCCTGACCTGCACCTGTCCCCCTCAGGGCACAGACCGCACAAGTCCGCCCAGTACCACCCCCGCCCCCCAACCACGCCCCCCACCACAGGCCCCGGCACAGACCGGACAAGTCTGCCCAGCACCATCCCCACCCCCCAACCACCAGCCCCCCCCCCCCCCCCCACCGGCTCTGGCACAGACCGCATAAGTCTGCCCAGCACCATCCCCGCCTCCCGCCACCGGCTCTGCCACCCAATCTCGGCTAACCTCCTTAGGATCCATTCCTTCTGAACAGGATTCCTTTATGTTTATCCCACGCATGTTTGAATTCCGTTACCGTTTTCATTTCCACCACCTCCCGCGGGAGGGCATTCCAAGCATCCACTACTTTCTCTGTGAAAAAATACTTCCTGACATTTTTCTTGAGTCTGCCCCCCTTCAATCTCATTTCATGTCCTCTCGTTCTACCGCCTTCGCATCTCCGGAAAAGGTTCGTTTGCGGATTAATACCTTTCAAATATTTGAACGTCTGTATCATATCACCCCTGTTTCTCCTTTCCTCCAGAGTATATTCATTGGAAATTATTGTAAATTTTAATAAAAAATAAAAATTTTAAAAAGGGTTTACCAGCTGCTGCTGCTAATGTATTTGCCTAGGGGGAGGAAGAAGAGGGGAGAGGCAGGAGTTTCCTCCTGCAATAAAATTCCATTCACCAGCCCTGTAACCAGGATCCTTAAGGTTCCTCCTCTCAGAACTCTCAAACACTCTTGTTTCTTCACTTTGTTTTTTGTTTTTTTTATAGGAAGGGGGACTAATCAAACCCCAACAGAGACTATCTGGAATAGAAATGGAGAGGCCTGGACTCTTCCAGGTATACCCTGAGGTGTGGATATCTTAATTCTGCCCCGAACATACAAGCTCAACTAGGTGACCAAAACAACCTTATCAGTACAGTTCTCAACTGCATGGAATGCTCATCACTATATGCTGGAGATAGAGAATACTGCTGAGCTGTTGTTTGTATGATGTCTTCTGTAGTGCAGAGCTCATAACCTACTCGTCTCCGTTTCCATCTGCTGGCTGAAAGGCAATACCCCATATGTTCTTGCATCATATCATATGCTATGTTCTAGACTAGTCTGGATAGAATGAAAAGGAATATGTTATAAATTAAAAGTATCTGACATTTGCAGAATACGACAGCTAGAATACTAACAGGCTAAACACAGAAAGATCATGTAGCTCCCTATTTTAGGAAAATTAAATTCAAAATATTTTGGCCTGATTTACAAATGTTGATTGGCTCTGTATATTTCATTCACTGATTAATGTTCTAGGAACCTACTCATCAGTTATTGTTGGTATCTCCATCTTTTGCCAAGGCTAGGTTAACATGCACCAGAAGAACTGCTTTTTTCTGTTATGTGGCTAAATGATGGAATATTATTCCTTTCTAGTCTTAGTAAAAATGTTTTGTTGTTGTGGAACTACTAGAAGCCTGGCTATTTGACTTATAAGACAAATCACAGAGTTTTATGATTGAATTTGTGGGGCTATTTTAATAGGGGGTGGGGGAAGAGTTTTAGGTGGATAGGGCTGACGATGTTTTGTGTTTTTATTTGACCTTTGCTTTAAGGTCTTTCGCAGAAATTAAGTTATCAAATGTAACAATTAAATAAAATAATATCAAGTATAAATGTATTTCAAGATCTTACTGCCTTGAAAGAAGAATGAATGCCACTGATAGTATATATAAAGTAGTAATGATTTAAGCTATTTCTGAGTCATTCTTAAAATTAACTGGCCTTTGCTTATTCCACATTAATACTATTTTCTATATTGCATTTTTCCCTGCCAAATGTCCTCAAATTCTTGGCTAAGTATAAATTAGTATCACTAAGATAGACCAAGAGAAAAATTAGAGAGGCACCCTCTAGTCCTACACTTAAGAAAAGAATGTCTAAAATGTGGGACATAAAATTTTAGCTCCTTCCTCTCAGTAGCTTCCCTGCTGAGCTATACATTCCTGAAATTAAGAATCTACTGAGAAAATAACTCGCTGAGGCATATTTTTCTTCTCAGAAAGGCACAGTATTACATATTAGCGCAGCAACAGCAGGCTCAAAGGGTGCTTTATAACTCCATGCCTGCATTTTACTTTATACAGTAGGTACTAACTGTTGATTCTCATGGAAAAATTCTCAAAAAATGAAGCACTAAGTGCCAGTGATACACAGGGGGGCCTATCGAATTTATCAGTGTCAAACAGAACAAGAAAAATAAATACTGTGGCAATTACTAAAATAGTGCTTCCAGGCAGGAGCCTCTTCCTTATGCTCTGATCATCCCCAGTAGGTCACATTAACCTCAATAGCAAAGTACAATTAAAATTGGCTCTCTTGTAACAATTTACTTCTTTTCCTTTGTACTACAGGGCTCTGAAAAGTACCGAATACACAGGTAAAGAGCAAATTGGCTGATCCATGTTATTCATGCATTATATTAAAAAACCATTCTTACTTAATTTAGCTGACAATCATCAAGACCCCTTTTCAAGTCTGAATTTTATTTTTGAAAAAATCTTAAAATATAGGAGCTTTAAAATATCTTACTTGGCCACTCTGGCCACTGTGAATCTAAAACTGAGGAACTTCTTTGCCTTCCTGAAAATTCCATACAGGAATTTTTAGCTTGAATAACCTAATGAAAGGAAATACACAGTGGCTGTCCCAGAGGTGGCACTAGCAACAGAACAACTTGGGCAGAAATCTGGCTTGGATAGGGGACAGAATGGTTTTTGAGACTAGCTAAGATAGGGCTGGGAGAAAGTATGTATTGGACAGAGCTTTGTAGTGAATGTATGTTGGAGGGGGGGGGGGGGGGGGGGGGAGCGGGAGACAAGATGAGCACAGGGAGAGCGAATCTGGGGAACTGGACTTTATTTTAGTATGCTTGAACAACCAGGCTGGATGAATTATTGCAGAGGGGCCTCCCTTTATTTCTTTGCCTGGGATATTGGTCACTTTGTCCAGCAACGTTTTGGCTCCCACACTGAACTCTTTTTGCCAAAGTGGCCCCTGCTTGAAAAATAGTGATGACTACTGGTATCACGATTGCAATCTGATTTAGGATACAAAAGTTGAAAAAGTTGTTACAGGTCTACTTGAGTTACCTTTTCCGCATACATGCCACTCCAAATTATAAACATGTTATTAGGCTACAAAGGCTGCAATTTCATTTTAGTTGGAACCATACACAACCTAAACAGGAAAGTCAAATGCTATAAGTTGCACACTAAAAAATAATTTTCAAACAAAAAAAGTTTGCAAAACTAAGCAATTTCCCCTTACTTTTATCATTCCCACTGTTGTAGCCATCACTATCAGGAGAATGTTCACGCCGATGTTTCGGTGATTGACCAGGACTGGGGCTACTTTCATTTCTGTGGCGCTTCCTGAAATGAAAATAATATTAAGCACATGCAGTTCCACATCCATGCATAAAAGTACTCAGCACAAAATTCAGTCTAAAAATACATATGCATGGAGGGGCATAATCGAACAACGCCGGCCATCTATATGGCAAACCGTATTATCAAAAACGATGGCCGGCCATCTTTCGTTTCGATAATACAGTTGGGGCCGACCAAATGTCAGAGACGGCCGGGTTTGAGATGGCCGGCCTCGGTTTTTGCAGATAATGGAAACCGAGGCCGGTCATCTCAACCCTGGCCAAATCCAAGGTATTTGGTCATGGGAGGAGCCAGCATTTGTAGTGCACTGGTCCCCCTCACATGCCAGGACACCAACCGGGCATCCTAGAGAGCACTTCTAAAAATTACCTTGGGCGCTGAGCCCCCCCAAATCCCCCCCAAAACCCACTCCCCACACCTCTACGCCATTACCATAGCCCTTATGGGTGAAGGGGGGCACCTACATGTGGGTACAGTGGGTGGTTGGGGGGGGGGGTTGGAGGGTTCCCATTTACCACCACAAGTGTAACAGGTAGGAGGGGGATGGGCCCGGGTCCACCTGCCAGAACTGCACTGCACCCACTAAAAACTGCTCCAGGGACCTGCATACTGCTGTCATGGAGCTGGGTATGACATTTCAGGCTGGCATAGAGGCTGGCAAAAAAGTTTTTTTTTTTTTGGGTGGGAGTGGGTTGGTGACCACTGGGGGAGTAAGGGGAGGTGATCCCTGATTCCCTCCGGTGGTCATCTGGCCAATTGGGGCACTTTTTTGAAAACTTGGTCCTAAAAAAAAATGGACCAAGTGAAGTCGGCGAAATGCTCCTCAGAGCCGGCCTTCTTTTTTCCATTATCAGCTGAAACCGGCCATATCTTAACAACGCCCCCGTCCCGCCTCCGTCCTGCCTCCCATACCCTTCCGAAACACCCCCTTTAACTTTGGCCGGCTCTGCGACGGAAAGCAGTTGGAGCCGGCCAGAATCGGCTTTCCATTATACCGATTTCACCGGCTTCAGGAAATGGCCAGCCATCTCCCGATTTGTGTCGGAAGATGGCCAGCGATCTCCTTCGAAAACAAGCTGGACAGTGTAATTGTTTCCTTTAAAGAAGGCAATCCAATTAACTCTGAATCAAACTTTAATGAAACACATAACTAAAATTGCTTAAAAATACCAAGTCAGCAAACTCTCGTAACTTTGACCTAAATAATCACTGATGGAAGAGAGTTCCAAGCCCCTACTACACAATTAGGGAAGACCTGGGGGTGATCTGATGACTTTATCAGTTTTCTAGGTCATTACCCACATTCCTGCACCTCTTTGTGTTTCATAATAGACTCATGTCTACCACAATTTCCATGGTAATGGATAAAATGGAAAAGAAAAAATTATGCCATTATACAAGAAATTGATCCACATATCATACTTGATCTTGTAATTTATGGAATTTCAAGTCTAGCCATCCGAAAACAACATGAATTTTTTTTAAACCACATATATACTATTCTATTTCTCCATGATAATCCAGTTTTCTCTTATGCATTGTATTTTCATATCATTGTATCTGCTTTTACTTTTTTTAAATGACTAAGAAAATTATATTCCTTTGAACTGCACTTCTACATGTAAATAATCATTCTGAAAATTAAAAAAAAAAAAAAAAAAAGAATAGCCATTCACTTTTCATTTACCCACTAATGAAAAACCAGAAAGCCATCAATTTAGAGACACCTACTGTAATCTGACATCCAAATTAAGAATGAGGTGGCTAAGAAGTTAGCTTGAATATAAAAGAGAAGAATGAAGTTGCTTATGAACACGGCTGAAAATTCCATGTCAGGTTTTCACTGACATCATAGAAACAACTGATCTCTATGACATCAGTGGAACTCTACAGCTCAGAAATGTTCAGCATGGACCCTCATCATTTATTTTCTTCTGGCGGGAATGTGTATGTGGTTATGCACAAATGAACAATTCTCAAGGGCTAACTGCCCTGACTACAGAAACAAAGCCAGAAGGAAAACAGAGGACTTTACAAGGAAGGTCTGTCCTATAAGAAGCATAAAAACTGTGTGAACCAAGAACAGTCAAAAACTGTTGGTTCTTCATATTTCACTCTTTTGCTGATTTCATCAAGGAAAGAAAGCTAATGTACAGTTTATTCCTGTAGGTCTGCCATTCAAGCTTAATTAAACAGACATTTCTAATCACAGGAAGCTAAAATCCTAGTTATTGACACAGATAGATGAGTACTAAGTAATCTAGTGAGAATTTTTGAATTGATGATAGTAACAGCCATTGTTTTTAGGCCTTGATGAATTTTTGGGTCAAGCTGTTGGGAAGGCTGGGACAGGATTACTACATTTCCAAGTACAAATATACCTGTTTATATATGTTTTGTTTTCGACCTATTTTAACTGATGTTTTTTATGTACTCTCTTATTGTTGTAATCTAACTTAAGCTATTATTTTTGTGAAAATCAGAATATAAATATAAATTAAAATTGTGCAGCTCTCCTGTACCCTTCACATGCAGAGCAAAAGGAAACTGCTGCTAAAGCCAGCATCATTTTTTTTTATTTTACACTGCCTCTGCTCCTAAAAACCTTTACCTGCCCTGGAATAAGGAGGAAGAGGCATGATTTTCACTAAAGCTAGTTGTAGGGTTTCTGAAACAGGGCCAGGATTCAAAGTGTCTTTTGGGATGGGAGAAAAAGGAAATAAGAGGGATGGAATTTTACCCCGTCTTTTCTGAATGGCTATTTTGCTAGCTTGAATATTGTACTTTGATTATACAATACACTCATGGTGTTCTCTTTTTAGTTCCATATAGAAACTTACTTAGTTTTCCTGTCGTCATACCCATCTCTTTGGCTTCTTTCTTCTCGTACATCCTCCCTCTTATCTCTGCGATCTTCTCTTCCTTTCTCTTCCCAGTCTCTTTGGCGATCTCTGTCCTTCTCCTTCTCCCGTCCCCTCTCTCGTTCCCTCTCCTTTTCCCTTTCACGCTCTCGTTCTCTCTCACGCTCTCTCTCCCTTTCCCTCTCACGCTCTCTCTCTCGCTCCCGTTCTTTTTCCCTCTCTCTCTCCCGCTCGCGGTCTCTCTCCCTTTCACGTTCTCTTTCTTTTTCCCGCTCTCGCTCCCTCTCCCGGACCCTCTCTCGTTCTGATTCTCGCTCCTTTTCTCTCTCCCTCTCTCGTTCTCTTTCCCGTTCCCTTTCTCGCTCCCGATCCCTTTCTCTAGCTCTTTCATCTCTCCTGTCATCAGTTCGGTCTACCCTTCGGTCCTCTCTTCTTTCATCACGCTCAAGATCTTCGTTTCTTCCCTGGTGTCGTGCTGGTGAGTTGGGTCTTTGATCTATTAAAGAAAAAACATGTAATAAAAACAACTCTTCTGCTAACAATTAATTGCCAAACATGCCTGCCGCAGCTCTAATAATGCAAGATTTACATTATAAGTTCATATTACCTAGTTAGAAGCATATGGAATTGTAATATAAAGGGAAACACCAAAGGGAATATACTTGCGCTGGCTCTCCAAAAATGTAATTTGAAAGAGATTAAATAACATGTATTACACAGAATGGGTTTGACCTTTTCTACCAGTATCGGGAGGTGGTTTTAAATTTAAAAATCTCTATATATTTCTCCTCTGTATTTTCTACCAATGCATTCATTATAATTAGCCTTTAATCTGTAATATACTTAATTCCTCACAATACAATGAAGCTACAGTCAATATTTATGTACAGCTTTATATGGTTGTCATTCAAAATGATGCCTTCTTTCTAACTAAACACTCCATGCTAAAGTTGCTAGAATAGCTGGGCAGACTTTATAGTACCCGGTATTTTTCTGCTCTTCTCTACTATTTAAATTGAACAAAATCATCCTTCCAAACTTCAGTGTTGTATACTTGCAAGCACAGCTTGCCTAGTCAGTCATATACTTCCCATGCAGACAGACATTATTTTCAAAGAGATTCTATCATCAGTTCACTGTGACAACTTCCACGTGCTATTATACTACTAGTAAAACATGCCCGTTTCAGGCGCAAATGAAACGGGCGCTAGCAAGGTTTTCCTCCCGAACCCCCCCTCCCTGCTCACCCCTTCGGCGTTGTGAAGGCACTGACCGCCATTGTTGCGGACCTCGTCAACGCACGCCAACGCCACCTTCAATGTGTTGAGTCGTTGGTTGTGAAGCCACTGACGCCATTGCTCCGCCCTCGACGTCATCACGTTTGACGCGAGGGCGGGGCCCCAACACAGTGATTTCGGTGGCTTCACCACCACGAACCCTTCGAACCGGAAGTGCCCGGAGGAACTGACAGTGACGTCAGTGTCCTCAGAACGTTGAGGGTGAGTTTTATTATACAGGATGTGATAGTGGACATGCAAAGCTAGTTTAGTACTTTACACATTATATTTTATTTTGACAAAGAAATGGAAAAATAAACAGTATATACAATATGCTACTATAATACTGCACCGCAAGCGAAGATTTCTTATTTCTTGATGTCAAGGGGCCCCTCTGCCACTGATTTTGTCTGTCCTTGGGCAAGTCGTCATACTTCCCTGCACCTCAGTTTACCCATATGTAATTGCAATTTACCCAGTTAGTTTTGGTAAAATACTGCTCCCCATAGCAAAAAATAAACAAATGTGCTGATGGGTTATCTACTGGAGGCTACATGCAAATTTCTCAACTATTAATAGTAAAGTGCAATGTAATCCTATTATTGTATGTTTTCTGATATAGCCTCAAAGTAAATAACTACATAAAATAGTCAAAATGTTTTGGAGCAATAAAATATCAGCTCATTTTATGTACACAGCATTTCAAACTACAATTTCTGGTCACAAATAATAGCAGAGTTAATGCTATATAATGCAAGCAATAGATGACTAAAAATAAAGAAAACATTTAATTCTTGTCCCTTAGTGTAAGGATGGATCATTGCCCTTCCACATCTATTATTAAGCACCTGGTCTGCAGGAGGCAATCACTTGCTCCTGGAACTAAAACCAGACAGTAAAATAAAGACTCCGTTTAATCAACTGTAACCTAGGAGTTAATTAATAATGGCTTAGTGCTCCCTTGCTTCCAAACAAAATTAAAAGCAAATACAAATGACATTTCCGCCACAGCTGAAACAATCTCAGATTGGGAGATGAATCATCTGCCTGGGGACACAGAGACAGTGCCTGTTTTTTTGTTTTGTTTTTAACTAGAAAGAAAACATTTACATGTCAATCAATGTATTACTACAAAATGAGGAAAGCTGCTTACATATAATCACTGTTCTCTATAGACAGTAACACACTAAGTGTGACATCATCCAATTGCAACAACATAGAATGCATTTCCAGAGTTTTCCAGTGAAGCCTTTTGATGACCCCTTCAAGCATACTCAAGAGTTCCCATATCCCTCTGACTGTGCAGCATGGCCTAGTTATTCAATTAAGCTAATGAGTCCAACTCCAGATGGGCAAGAGGGAGAGTTTGTTTTACTGGTTAACTGCTATCTTCAAAGAAAACCTGTCACAGATAATCAAGTTTGTTTTCTTACAAGAAGAGCAGTTTATCAAAGTAACACACACATAGACTCCCTAAGTTGCTGCACTCAAAAACCATACATACATAAAAGGAGGGTAGGAGAACAAACCAAACACAGACAGATCAAATAACTGTTTTAGGTTAAGGTTTAGACTTTTTTTTTCTTGTTTTTAACAGAACACACCTAAATATAGTAACAGTAAATGTTGTCAGATAAAGACTGGCATGGTTCATCCAGTCTGCCCAACAAGGAGGCCAGAGTAGAATCTGGCATTCTGCACAGATTCCACTTCATGATTAAATGCTGGTACTTAATCTGTCTCTCCTTACCAGATTTGGGGCACAGACTGTAGAAGTCTAGCACTGGTTCTACTTCCCAACTACTAGAGTTGCTGTCGAAGCCCATTTCAGCCACGATCTGTTTTTACCATTTACAAGCCCAGACTTTAGAAGTCTACCAGGCATTGGTCTTACTTCAAGCTCTGAAGCTACCGTCAAAGCTCACTCCAGTTATAAGGCCATTTAAGTTTTGCTTTAACTGGAATTCATCCTTTTTCTCTATAGTGCTCCTCTGCATTTATCCCAAGCATTCTTGAATTCTATCACCATTTTTATCTTCACAACCTCCACGGGAAGGTATTTTAAGCATCCACCACCTTTCTGTGAAAGAGTATTTCCTGACATTGTTCCTAAGTCTCCAAAACTGCAACTTCAACTCATTAATCTAGATCTACTACAGACCCATCTCTGAAAAAGATTAGTTTGCATATTAACACGTTTTAAGTATCTAAATGCCTGTATCATATCCACCCTATCCCTCCTTTCCTATAAGGTATACATATTGAGGTCTTCAAGTCTGTTCTCAGATGTCTTTTGACACAAGCCCCATATAATTTTTGTCACCTTCTTCTAAACCGCCTCAAGTCTTTTGATGTCCTTAGCGAGATACGCTTTCCAAAATTGAACACAATATTCCAAATGGGGCCTCATTAATGACTTGTACAGAGGCAATAAATACCTCCTTTCTTCTACCGGAAATGCCTCTTAGCATCCTTCTGGCTACAGCCACCACCTTAAGATCCTCTGATACTATCACCCCAAGGTCACTCTCACGACCTGTGCTTTATCAGCCTCTCTCACCTCTTAGCAAATACAACTCTTTTGGGTTTCTACATACCGTGTGAATCATTCTACATGTTTTTGCATTACATTTTAACTGCAAACATTAGATCCTTCTTCTAATCTTTTTAGATCACTTCTCATGTTGTCCACTCTGTAGTAAATCTTTGTGTTGCCCTCAAAAAGCTTTCCCTTTTAACTCTTTAGAAGTATCAATCACAAATATATTGACCAGACTCGGCCCCAATACCAATCCCTGGGGCACTCTGCTACTCACCTTTCTTTCCTCTAAGTGAATTCCACTCGCTGCCACCCTCTAGTGTCTGTTAGTCATTCAGTTTCTATTCCAGTTCACCACTTTGGGTCCTAACTTCAGCCCATTCAATCTGCTCACAAGCCTCCTATGAGAAACCGTGTCAAAGGCTTTACTGAAGTCCAAATAGACTACAGATAGCACATGCCCTCAATCCAGTTCTCTGGTTACCCAGTCAAAGTAAAAAATCTGATTTGTTTGACATGATTTTCCTTTGGTAGAATCATGTTGCTTTGGATCTTGCAAGCCATTGGGAATTGTACTCTTCTCTCCTTCAGCAGGACTTCCACAAATTTTCCTACCACTGAAATAAGGCTAACCAGCCTGTAGTTTCCCACTTCTTCTCTGTCACAATATTTGTGGAGAGGGACCACATCCGCCCATCTCGAATTGTTGGAGCCTCCCAGCCTCGCATGATTTATTACACAAATCTTTAAGAGGGCCTACCAGAACCTCTTTGAGCTCCTTCAATATCCCTGGATGTATCTCATCTGGCCTCATGGCTTTGTCCACTTTTAGTTTTTCCAGCTGTTCATATATATTTTCTTCCGTGAACGGTGTAATATCTACTCCACTCCCATATGTCTTTATCAGCCAACAGAGATCCTTGTCCAGGATTTTCTTCCATAAACACATAAGTATTTGAATATGTCCATCTTTTCCACATCACTCTCTACATAATCGGTTCTCAGCAGCTTTCCATCTCACAATTCCATTTCTAGCTTCTTTCCCCCAATATACCTCAAAAAGGTTTTATCATCTATGTCAAATTATTTTTTCTTTCGTCTCTGCTTTTCCCAGCCATACTTCTCTCTTCACTTTGAGTTTTATATGGTAAAACTGCTCCAGGGACCTGCATACTGCTGTCATGGAGTTGGGTATGACATTTGAGGATGGCAAAAAAAAATTTTTAAGCTTTTTTTTTTTTGAGGGTGGGAGGAGGTTAGTGACCACTGGGGGAGTAAGGGGAGGTCATCCCCAATGCCCTCCGGTGGTCATCTGGTCAGTTCGGGCACCTTTTTGAGGCTTGGTTGTTACAAAAAAAGGATCAAGTAAAGTCGCCCAAGTGCTCATCAGGGATGCCCTTCTTTTTTCCAATATCGGTCGAGGACGCCCATGTGTTAGGCACGCTGGGCTGGAAGGAAGGAAGATTGCCATTCCATCTTCTTCGTGCAGGATGCGTGTCCCACCCCCCTCTATGCCACCACGTTCATGTAAATAATGAGCACAGGTCATGCACCATGGAACAGGGCCAAAGGGCAAAAGCTGATAAGCATGTGAGCCAGAGACTCATGATCTGATAAGACATTCTTGCGTGCAAGCAAGCGTGGGAAGGGAGCAATTATGAAGAGAAAGAAAAATGTGGTTTAACAACAGAGAAAAAGCAGATGGTGTTGAAAGAAAACAGAATGATCTCTGAGGAAGATAATTTGCTTTAGTAATGTGAAGCATTGTTTAAAATAAAGGTATATAAACAGCTGAACCAGTGCATTACGTTGGAGAGACAGTGACAGAAAACACCTATGTGTAGCAGCGCTTTTCTCCCAAGAGAAACTATTAGTCATATTTGTATTTTGGTAAGTAATAAAAATTGCTTTTTTCATACGTGGCCTTCTTGGTCTTTTATCACTCCAAATTGTGAATGGCTGGTACATAATAATAATTTGGGGGGGGGGGGGGGGGGGGGTGGCAAAAAGACAAGCATTAAAACATTGGTGACTCCCGACGTGAAGGGAAGAAGTCGGATAGAACCTTGATCTGGGACGCTGGACAAGGTCATTCGACTACAAGACGAGTAAGAATCATCCCCAGGACCAAGCTGCAGGATACCTGGACACCGCACTCTTTTTTGTATAAGGGCCTCTAGGTTCAAGCTGCAGGAACTTTGGAATCCTGATAGTCCGCGTTAGAACGAAGAGAGGTAAGTAGAACATTTATTTTTATTATATTTTGTTCACAGTATTGAGTGTAACATGGCCACACCTCTTGAGATAGAAATTAAATACTTTCCACTAGAAAAGAAATCCCTTACTGAGATTTGTAATAAATGGTACAAATGGAACAAAAAACAAACTGATTTTTGTTGGCTCGTGCACATATGAAAAACATACGATGGGCAAATCTCGTATTAAACACCTACAAGCCATAAATAAATGGGTTTTGGTCGGGGACCAAGAATTGGAATCCAAATCATTAGCAGACTCCTCCAAATTTCCGCTGCCGCCACCGGAGCCTACAGCCCCAGTGGCTCCACCATCATATGATGACTCCACAGGCACAACTAAATTGTTTGCTTGTGGAACAGCAGTAGGATATCAAAAATTATACCATAACCTTAAACGCTGCAGAAAGAACCCCAAAGAGAATCCCAAACTGATTCAGATACAAACAATACCATGAGAGTCCAGATTAAAGGTATAGTTGATATTAGTCAGCCTGATGAGAATGATGAAATACAGGCTCTACGCCAAGCAAAAAAACCCACTTGATCCACAACAGGACGTCCAGGAAAAATTGGAAAATGACCCCATGAGCGGTTCAGGATGCGTGTCCCGCCCCCCTCTATGCCACCACGTTCCCACCTTCCCCCGCGGCGCTCCTACTTCTTAGTCGCTTCTTCAAAAGTCTGCAAATCGAGGTTTTTTTTTTTGCCAGATCATAGTCCCGTTCCCCTAGCCTAACAGACACACACCACACTCAGCTCTCAGTGTGTGGCAATTAGATGTGGTGGTGAGCAGCAGTTTAGCAGACAATGGATTTGATGGAGAAAGAGAATAAATCAAGGTCAGCATGCCCTGTTGACCAGTAGTCTGTAATATGGTCTGAATTTGCACAACTGGATGATGAAATCATACAGAGTGGAGAATTTGTGAAATGTATGCTTTGCAAAGTTAAAGTTAAATATAGCGGTGGCACCAGTAATCTTTGGTAGCATGTTGAAAGACATCATAAAGCAAAATTTGTTGATCTGCAAGCTGAAGACACTTCAAAGAAATCTGTTAAGTCTGACACTTTTGTGGCCATAAAACCTAAAGCATCAGCAGCTTCTTCTCAAGCCTGGTTTTCATGCTTTTTCCACAAGCCACTTCCACCAGCAGATTAAGAAAAAAATTGACACTGCCCTCATGTATTTTATTTTTAAAGCTATGCAACCATTTAGTGTTGCTACAGATGAAGGCCTTTTGGCCTATTCTCAGTCTTTCAACAGGTGTTATGCCGTGCCATCACGTCAAACTTTAGGTAGAATGACTGAAGCTAATTATGATATGTCCATCTACATTTTGAGTCAGCTTCGAAGTCTGAGATATGCAAGCATTACCACAGATCTCTGGACCAGAGAACCATGGCAGCTTATATTACAATTACTACAATGGCATAGATGATGACTTTCAAGCAATGAATATTGTGCTGGATACGCAGTACATGCCAGAGACACATATAGGTGACAATATAGCAGATGCCATGGAAAGTGCAGTGAAGAAATGGCAGCTACAAGGCAAAGTTTTTGCATTTGTTACCAATAATGCAGCATCAATGAAAAAAGCAGTAGTGAAACTTACTCAAAAAGAAATCTGTACCGCTCACCGTTGCTGCTTCTGATACACTCTGCAGTTATATGTGGAAGATGGGCTGTGGTCTCATCCAGCAATCTCTGATGTCATCAATAAATTCCGTGATATTGTCAGCACTTTCCATCACAGTACTATACATACAGAAAGCTTGAAAACTGCTCAAGAAATGCTGGGAATGCCAGTGCAGAAACTGATTGGTGATGTGAAAACACTTTGGAACAGTACTTGCATTATGTTGCGAAGTGCAGTTGAACTGAAACAACCCATTGGTTTAGCTTTGAGCAGCAGCAATAAAATCACAAAGAAAGGTGCATCTGCCGAACATGACTATGATCTTGCTCAAAAACTCGTTGTTTTGCAGGCTTTGAGGCAGCCACAACAATTGCATCTGGAGAACAGTATGTTACTGGGTCTGTTGTTCATCCACTGGTTGAACACCTGACTAATTCAATTGATACAACATACGGGGAAGATTCAGGAAAGAAAGTTGATATCGATGATGAAGATACAGAATCAGCAAATCTGAAAGTTATCTCTCGCTTGAAATAAAAGCTGAAGAAAAGTTTACTCCACCGATTTCAAAATATATTATTTGATAATTTATATAGTTTAAGCAACTTCCTGGATCCGAGATTCAAGTCAACCTATGGTGAAGTACCAGATGATATCGCAGTTCCAGTTTAAGAGATCGTAAAAATGCAAACTACTGATGTACCATTGCAAGTCAGCACCAGCACAGCCACGGATAGCACTCAGACATTACCAATAGTTCCAGAGTTTGGAACACAGGATGTGGATATGCCTCAACAGAAACGCAGTTTCTGGGACACAGTAGAGTATACAAATGTTTCAGCTAAGAAAGCCAGACTTCTATCACAATCAGGCTATGACAGTGATATTCGAATCAGATGCAGTGCAGAACTTGCCTGCTATAAACACGAAGATCCTTTGGAAACTGGCGGTGATGTTTTTTGTTTCTGGCAGCAAAGCCAAAAGTAATTGCCACTACTGAACCAGTTTGCACAGAAGTTTCTGTGTATGCCAGCCACTTCTGTGCCCTCAGAAACAATTGTTTCTGCTGCTGGACAAATTATTGCTGCAATGCGCAGTTGTCTGAAACCAGCCAAAGTGGACAAAATGATTTTTCTTAATAAAAACTGGAAGATGTAGGACCTGACCAAACTTCACTTTTCACATGATGTAACACTGCATGGCGTGCTCACACTAAAGTCTGCCTTTGTTCAATTGCTGCTGCCTGTTTTTTTTGTTACCCTATGTGTTCAAATATTAGCATGTGGGTCTCACTACTTCAATCTAGTTAAATCGAATCAAACTGAATCAAAAAACCAATTTTTTTAAAGAATCGAATCATACCAAATCGAACATCTTTTGACTCAATCGGACAGCACTACTAAATAGCACATGACTCAAAGTCAGGGCCCTTGACTCCTCATGTGATGCTCCTCCTTTGCCATTTCCAGTCCCCATCCTGTTTTTTTCCAGTCTCCAACTGTTATTAACCACAATAGAAGCTGCATTCTGTTTTTCTCTGTCTTTTGTAAAGGTGCTGACCTCCAGAGTCACTGCAAGAGCTGGGCTAAGCTATATAATTTCTGCTTTTAGATAAAGGTCTCCTACTTGTCAGATTCCACACTGATCCTACCTCCAGACCCCTAACACCAATTTTTTATTTTTTAAATCAGGGGCCACATTTAATATTTCATAACATTCGGAGGGCCAAGACAGGCATGCACACACTTAACGCTCTCTCTCTCTCCCATGCCCCCTCCCAACCTCTCTCTCTCTCGCATGTACCCTGTCCCAGCCTTCAGCCAGTCTCTTTCTCTCTCACATGCACCCTGTCCTACCCTTCACCCACTCTCTCACATACCTTTCTCCCTTGCCTTCACCCAGACTCTTTCCCCTCACCTGTCTTCAGCTGCATATGTTTGCCATAAGATCTCTGTGTCTGTGCTGCGAATCAAGTATCCACAAGCTTGAGCCATGCGGCAGATGAAGTTTGAGTTGGTCTCGCAGTTTTAAGTGGACCCCTGGATCTCCCAACACTGACCCCAGAAGTGACACTGCAAGACTAACTCGAACTTCGCTTAAGCTCATGAGGAGTGGAGGAGTGGCCTAGTGGTTAGGGTGGTGGACTTTGGTCCTGGGGAACTGAGGAACTGAGTTTGATTCCCGGCACAGGCAGCTCCTTGTGACTCTGGGCAAGTCACTTAACCCTCCATTGCCTGCCGCATTGAGCCTGCCATGAGTGGGAAAGCACGGGGTACAAAGCGAATGCTACATACCTGTAGAAGGTATTCTCCGAGGACAGCAGGCTGATTGTTCTCACAAATGGGTGACGTCCACAGCAGCCCCTCCGACCGGAGATCTTCCTAGCAACAGAGTTTGCTAGTTCTCGCGCGTGCCCGCGATGCGCGCATGCGCAGCCATCTTCCCGCCCGAAATCGCTCGTGTTCGCTAGTCCCGTACCAAGCAAAAACAAGAGAAGACAGGAAAGACACAACTCCAAAGGGGAGGCGGGCGGGTAGGTGAGAACAATCAGCCTGCTGTCCTCGGAGAATACCGTCTACAGGTATGTAGCATTCGCTTTCTCCGAGGACAAGCAGGCTGCTTGTTCTCACAAATGGGGTATCCCTAGTCCCCAGGCTCACTCAAAACAACAAACAATTGTCAATTGGGCCTCGCAACGGCGAGGACATATCTGAGATTGACCTAAACTTTTCCAACTAACTGAGAGTGCAGCCTGGAACAGAATAAAAATGGGCCTAGGGGGGGTGGAGTTGGATTCTAAACCCCAAACAGATTCTGCAGCACCGACTGCCCGAACCGACTGTCGCGTCGGGAATCCTGCTGAAGGCAGTAGTGAGATGTGAATGTGTGGACAGATGACCACGTCGCAGTCTTGCAAATCTCTTCAATAGTGGCTGACTTCAAGTGGGCCACTGACGCCGCCATGGCTCGAACACTATGAGCCGTGACATGACCCTCAAGAGTCAGCCCAACCTGGGCGTAAGTGAAGGAGATGCAATCTGCTAGCCAATTGGATATGGTGCGTTTCCCCACAGCCACTCCCCTCCTGATGGGATCAAAAGAAACAAAAAGTTGGGCGGACTGTCTGTGTGGGCTTGTCCGCTCCAGATAGAAGGCCAATGCTCGCTTGCAGTCCAATGTGTGCAGTTGACGTTCAGCAGGGCAGGTATGAGGACGGGGAAAAAATGTTGGCAAGACAATTGACTGGTTCAGATGGAACTCCGACACCACCTTCGGCAAGAACTTAGGGTGAGTGCGGAGGACTACTCTGTTATGATGAAATTTGGTGTAAGGAGCATGAGCTACCAAGGCTTGAAGCTCACTGACTCTGCGAGCTGAAGTAACTGCCACCAAGAAAATGACCTTCCAGGTCAAGTACTTCAGATGGCAGGAATCCAGTGGCTCAAAAGGAGGTTTCATCAGCTGGGTGAGAACGACATTGAGATCCCATGACACTTTAGGAGGTTTGACTGGGGGCTTTGACAAAAGCAAACCTCTCATGAAGCGAACAACTAAAGGCTGTTCCGAGATCGGCTTACCTTCCACATGGTAATGGTATGCACTAATCGCACTAAGATGAACCCTTACAGAGTTGGTTTTAAGACCAGACTCTGATAAATTTAGAAGGTATTCAAGCAGGGTCTGTGTAGGACAAGAACGAGGATCTAAGGCCTTGCCATCACACCACACCACACAGCAAACCGTCGCCAGAGGAAAAAAATAACTCCTCTTGGTAGAATCTTTCCTGGAAGCAAGCAAGACTCGGGAGACACCCTCTGACAAACCCAAGGAGGCAAAGTCTACGCTCTCAACATCCAGACTGTGAGGGCCAGAGACCGAAGGTTGGGATGGAGGAGCGCCCCCTCGTTCTGCGTGATGAGGGTTGGAAAGCAGTCCAATCTCCACGGTTCTTCGGAAGACAACTCCAGAAGAAGAGGGAACCAGATCTGACGAGGCCAAAAAGGAGCAATCAAAATCATGGTTCCCCTGTCTTGCTTGAGTTTCAGTAAAGTCCTCCCTATCAAGGGAATGGGAGGATACGCGTACAGGAGGCCTTCCCCCCAAAACAGAAGGAAAGCATCTGACGCCAGTCTGCCGTGGGCCTGCAGCCTGGAACAGAACTGAGGGACCTTGTGATTGGTCTGAGTGGCAAAGAGGTCCACCAAGGGGGTGCCCCACACTTGGAAGATCTCGCGAACCACTCTGGAACTGAGCGACCACTCGTGCGGTTGCATGATCCTGCTCAATCTGTCGGCCAGACTGTTGTTTACGCCTGCCAGATACGTGGCCTGGAGCCACATGCCGAACCGGCGTGCCCAGTGCCACAAGCTGACGGCTTCCCGACACAGGGGGCGAGATCCGGTGCCCCCTTGCTTGTTGATGTAATACATAGCAACCTGGTTGTCTGTCTGAATTTGGATAATTTGATGGGACAGCCGATCTCTGAAAGCCTTCAGAGCGTTCCACACCGCTCGCAACTCCAGGAGGCTGATCTGTAGACCTTGTTCCTGGACGGACCAAGTTCCCTGGGTGTGGAGCCCATCGACATGAGCTCCCCACCCCAGGAGTGACGCGTCCGTGGTCAGCACCTTTTGCGGCTGAGGAATCTGGAAGGGACGTCCCAGGGTCAAATTGGATCGAAATGTCCACCAATGAAGGGAGAGGAGAAACCTCGTGGACAAATGGACCACGTCCTCTAGGCTCCCGGCAGCCTGGCACCACTGGGAGGCTAGGGTCCATTGAGCTGATCTCATAAAAAGGCGGGCCATGGGAGTCACGTGAACCGTGGAGGCCATGTGGCCGAGCAATCTCAACATCTGCCGAGCTGTGACCTGCTGAGACGCCCGCACCGAGGAGACAAGGGTCAGCAGTTTGTCGGCCCTGGTCTCTGGGAGGTAGGCACGGGCCGTCTGGGAATCCAGCAGAGCTCCTATGAATTTGAGTTTCTGAACTGAAAGAAGGTGGGACTTGGGATAATTTATCACAAACCCTAGCAGCTCCAGGAGTCGAATAGTCACCTGCATGGACTGCTGAGCTCCTGCCTCGGAGGTGTTCATTACCAGCCAATCGTCGAGGTAAGGGAACACATGCACTCCCAGCCTGCGTAGAGAAGCCGCTACTACGGCTAGGCATTTGGTGAATACCCTGGGCGCGGAGGCGAGCCCAAAGGGTAGCACACAGTACTGAAAATGCCGTGTTCCTAGACGAAATCGAAGATACTGCCTGTGAGCTGGCAGAATCAGGATGTGCATATAGGCATCCTTTAAGTCCAGAGAGCATAGCCAATCGTTCTGTTGAATCATGGGAAGAAGGGTGCCCAGGGAAAGCATCCTGAACTTTTCCTTGACCAGATATTTGTTCAGGGCCCTTAGGTCTAGGATGGGACGCATCCCCCGTTTTCTTTTCCACAAGGAAGTACCTGGAATAGAATCCCAGCCCTTCTTGCCCCGGTGGCACGGGCTCGACTGCATTGGCGCTGAGAAGGGCGGAGAGTTCCTCTGCAAGTACCTGCCTGTGCTGGAAGCTGAAGAATTGAGCTCCCGGTGGGCAATTTGGAGGCTTTGAGGTCAAATTCAGAGAGTACCCTAGCCGGACTATTTGGAGAACCCACTGATCGGAGGTTACAAGAGGCCACCTTTGGTGAAAAAATGTTAACCTCCCCCCGACCGGTAGGCCATCCGGCACAGACACTGAGACGTCGGCTATGCTCTGCAGGAGCCAGTCAAAAGCCCGCCCCTGACTTTTGCTGGGGAGCCGCAGGGGCCTGAGGCGCGCGCTGCTGACGAGAGCGAGCGCGCTGGGGTTTAGCCTGAGCAGCAGGCTGGCGGGAAGGAGGATTGTACCTACGCTTACCGGAAGAATAGGGAACCGTCCTCCTTCCCCCATAAAAACGTCTACTCAAAGAGGTAGAGGCTGAAGGCGAACGGCGGGAGAACTTGTCGAAAGCGGTATCCCGCTGGTGGAGCTGTTCAACCACCTGTTCGACCTTGTCCCCAAAAACATTGTCCCCCCGGCAAGGGGCATCCGCAATCCACTGCTGGATTCGATTTTCCAGGTCGGAGGTGCGCAGCCATGAGAGCCTGCGCATCACCACACCCTGCGCAGCGGCCCTGGATGCAACATCAAAAGAGTCAAAGACCCCCCTGGCCAGGAATTTCCTACACGCCTTCAGCTGCCTGACCACCTGCTGGAAAGGCTTGGCTTGCTCAGAAGGGAGCTTGTCCACCAAGTCCGCCAAGTGCCGCACATTGTTCCGCATGTGTATGCTCGTGTAGAGCTGGTAGGACTGGATCTTGGTGATGAGCATTGCAGAATGGTAGGCCTTCCGCCCAAAAGAGTCCAAGGTTCTAGAGTCTTTGCCCGGGGGCGCCGAAGCATACTCTCTAGAGCTCTTGGCCTTCTTGAGAGCCAGATCCACCACACCAGAGTCGTGTGGCAACTGAGTCCGCATCAACTCCGGGTCCCCATGGATCCGATATTGAGATTCGATCTTCTTGGGGATGTGGGGCATAGTTAAAGGTTTCGCCCAGTTCGCCAGCAACGTCTTTTTGAAGACATGATGCATGGGTACTGTGGACGACTCTTTAGGTGTCGAAGGATAGTCCAAGAGCTCCAGCATCTCAGCTCTCGGCTCATCCTCCGTGACCACGGGAAAGGGAATTGCCGTAGACATTTCCCGGACAAAGGCCGCGAAAGAGAGACTCTCCGGAGGAGAAAGCTTTCTTTCAGGCGAGGGAGTAGGATCAGAAGGAAGACTCCTCGCCAGAGAAATATCTGACGTCTTCCTCTGCTTCCCACGAGGCTTCCTCATCAGTATCGGACACCAGCTGGTGGACTTCGGTCCGAAGCTGCGCCCGCCTCGACTCCGTGGAAACACGGCCATGGTGGGAGCGTCGAGAAGAGGACTCCCATAGCGGGGGCGATGGAGCTCCCTCCATCGACGTCGTTGGGGAGCCCTCCTGGGAGGTGGCCGGCACCGTGGGCGTCCTCACCGCAGACGAGGGCCCAGCCGTCGCCTCACTCGACGGCACCGGTGGCGCAAGCACCCCCGGTACCAGAGGAGAAGGGCGAAACAGCTCCTCCAGGATCCCCGGAAGGACGGCCCTGAGGCTCTCGTTCAGAGAGGCTGTGGAGAAAGGCGGTGGGGCCGGTACTGGCGTCGAGCTGCGAACCTGTTCCTGGGATGGAGGCGGTACCGGGCTGTCCACAGGGGAATGCATTGACACCTCCTGAATGGAGGGTGAGCGGTCCTCCCGATGTCGACGCTTGGGTGCCGGTGGTACCGGCGACCCAGAGCTCTCGGTACCACGCTTGGAAGGTGACCGATGCCGGTGCTTCTTTGCCTTCGCACGACGCACGGCATTGGTACCCCCCGGTACCGAAGAGGAAGACGTCGAATCCAAACGCTTCCTCGGGTCCGGGTCCGAAGAGGGTTGATCCTGGGGGGGCTGTACCGCGGTAGCCCTCGAGACAGGCGGAGACCTGCTCATGGGCTCACCGCCACCAGAAGGGGAATGGACAGCCCTCACCTGCACTCCAGACATCGAAGCACCCTCCGACGACATCCTCAGGAGAAACGATCCTGGTCTCGCAGCTGCACCCGACGATGACCTCGATACCGGAGGCCTCGATGTCGATGCCGGTACCGATGAACGCGGTACCGAAGTCAATGATGGGCGCGGTACCGAAGGCTCCGATGCCGAGGACCGCGGAACTGAGGATGTCGACGCGCCGGATGAAGCCCCGAACAAACTGTTCCACTGGGCTAATCTCGCCGCCTGAGTTCTCCTCTTCAAAAGAAGACAGAGATTACAGGCCTGAGGACGGTGCCCAGCCCCAGACACTGAAGGCAAGAAGCGTGCCTATCAGTGAGAGAGATTATCCGGCCGCACTGGGTGCACGGTTTGAAGCCGCTGGAAGGCTTCGATGACATGGGCGGAAAAATCTCGCCGGCAAAATCGAAGTCCGCGATGGTGAAAAAAGGGTCACCAAAAAACGAACGGGCTGCGAAAAAAGCCGCACTCGACCACGAAAGAAAACTTACGGGCCAACACTAGAAATAAAGGTGAAAAAGTTAGAAAAAGACCGCGAATCGCGAGGGATTTCTAAGGGGCGCGGAGCGACCGAAAAATACAGCCGTCCCAAGCCGCGGAAAAAAGGAGACTAGCGAACATGAGCGATTTCAGGCGGGAAGACGGCCGCACATGCGCGCATCGCGGGGGCGCGCGCGAGAACTAGCAAACTCTGTTGCTAGGAAGATCTCCGATCGGAGGGGCTGCCGTGGACGTCACCCATTTGTGAGAACAAGCAGCCTGCTTGTCCTCGGAGAAATGTAACAAAAATAAAATAAAATAAATGTACAAGTTGCAGCGGGGACGTAGGGATCCCACATTAAGAATCTGTGTTCTCCCCCAAACTGACATGCTGAGCTTCTGCGGGCCAAGAAAAGGCTCCTGGTTGGCCGGGATCTGGCCCGCAGGCCAAAAGCTGGACAAGCCTGATCTAGTGGAATCTCTCACAGCAAAAAGATTCAAAAAAAGGTCCTCCATTCCTGGAGAAAAGTCCACAGGAGTGACTGAGCATCTGTCTAAAAGGCCTAAAGATCATGAAATTAAGCAACCTTTATTATTTTTTTTATTAAATTCTTACAATACTGCTTAATGAGAAAAAAAAAAATCCCACAAGGCGGTTTACAAGCTAAAATGAAAAGGAAAGGGACGCCATTAATAGGAAGGGGAGAGTAAAAAGGTTTGTCATTAGTTGTGAATCAAGAGATTAATTTCGTTTTAGGAAATCTCACATATTAATAAAGAACACCATATGTATTGAAGAATATGTGCTGAGTCTGCTGCCACAGAAAAGGATAAAGTTTGAGCAGAAGTTGGTGCCCTTGTTCAGCCACTATAGAAATGATTCTCAGATAGTAATGACAAGGTACAGAAAGGGGATAGTGTGCTGACAAAGTCTCGTTCCAGGACAAGGGCCTTGGAGATAATGTTTTCTCCCCTGTCATTCAAGACCTAAACCAAACAGTCTTGTTCTATAGCCCCATGAATTCACCCTTAGGAAAAGAGGATTTACTGAGGGTTTGGCTACATCTTTTTATCTTGAAGAATTTTATATCGTTTGAAAAATATAAACACAGCCTTTCTGAAGGCTTTTCTATTTCTACTTTGAGATGGAAATATTCATACCTCTCTCTCTGTTGTCACGCCTTTCCCTTTCTCCATGTCGTCTGTCAAATGAGGAATCTCTTCCTTGTTCCCGGTTATCGTAGCGGTCTCTCTCAGGATACCCGCTTCGGGAATCCCAGTTGTCATGGTAGTTGCCACTACTGCTATGGTTGTCAACCTGAGAACTACGTGTTCCACGATTTCCTAATAATAAAATGTCACATCTTGAAACGAAGATATCATATGGACATAAAATCACATTATATCATATCATAAAGTCAGGTAACATTTGACTTAAAACAAGAACGCCAATTGCCGCGTTTGTGACTTGTCTATTACAGAAAAAGAGATCAGGAATTTTTTTTTTAATGGTCAATGTATATCGTGATAGGCTGTGAGCAGGAATTTACAATTAGTTACAGGCTTGTAATACTGAGCTTTGTAACACTAAAATCTGTATATAATATATATAACATTTTCTCCATGGGTGAGCATGACATCATTTGATGGCACCAGATCAGATTTGCTCTAAAAGAGCCCATAAAAGTCTAGAAGACCTTCTGGGCAGGTACAAAACATCCTACCTTGTGGTAACTGCCTCCTCCTTATCAGATTCTCTAATCAGTTCTGTACATCCAGACAGATACTACTCTCTCTCACATATATATTGTTTCTATTCACCACAGACACCTCAATCCAACCCTACCCCACAAAATAAACAACCTTACCTTGTTCAACAGTTGTCAAGTTCAACTTTGTTGCAATACTATTCCCAATAGTGGATAAACCCAACAAACATAAAAATCAGATTTTAACAAATGCCACTGTGGTCCAAAAATATATTCCCGACACCCACCTTGTCTCCATCAACTGCTTGAGCCCTTCGTATGGGGTGTCAGCCTGTGGTTAACTGTACTAAAATGTTCCAATGACACTATAGCAGCGAAATCTGTCTCTCCTGCACTACTGCTAGTGCAAACTATTGCCAACAATGATTCATTCCCAGCTGCTCTTTCTTGCTTTCTCCATGGTGCTAGGGAGAGACTAATCAGAGCAATGCTGCACAGGACACTGGCTGTCAGGCCAACATGAAATTGCATACAAGCACTTCACAGAAGGACCAACACAGGGATCAGTATGGAGTACAACACAGTGCTACTCCGTGCACTCAGAGTTGCACACTAGGTCTCTCAGAGCAGTTGACCACACTGTGCATAACTCTCCTAGAACTGATCATACTTTCAAAGGAAGCACTTTAAACAAAAAGAATATTACTATTCAGCATAAAACGGCCCACCACGGGGGCTTGAATCAGTCCACCAGCTCCCTCTCCTTCCTTTTTGCCACATCCTGCAGTGTCTCAAGACCCTCACTATGAGGGTCAATAACCCTTAAGCCTCCAGTCTCACTGTCACAGCCAACTAGAGCCTGCCTAAAGAACACCCTATGAGCATCAATTGCAACAAAAGTTGCTACCAGACTATCTCAAGCATCTGCAGGCCCTGGCCTTGCTTCACAGACCTTCAAGAGTCCCCAAAAGTAGTCCACAATGGAACACAGTCATTCTCTATCCAATACTCAAACAGGAGATACAGCCTCTCTGCAACTTATCTGCATTAAAAAAAAAACCTCCTGAACAACTGATCACTGACAGCAGTCTGGATAACTACTGCTCTCCAGATATTCCCTGGAAATATATCTGCAATCAGGGCAACTGATCACCTGGAATATCACTGGATTGCTCTCCCAAAGCACCCAAGGCTGACTCACCACCAGATAATAATACGTCCTACTCAAAAAATGTTTCAGAAGGTGGTCAAGCTCCTTGTTTTATCTTCATATCCTGAAGCTGATCCCAAGAATGAGGCTCTTGGCACCCTCTTAAAGGCCATTTCTCATCTGATCCATAAAATTCTTTTGGACCTTAAAATGAAAATATAACAAGTACCTCCCACAAGCCTACCTGCTTCTAAATCTAAGGAGCTTAAGTACGAAGTGCAGCATGCTTCACCAGTCAATTATCAATAAAGCTAGCACTTGACACAGTGGACAAGGTTTCCTGTCAAGCAGCCATGCTAAATTCATGCATCTCAGCTCATCAGCTTCAAACGGTGCAGTATTTATACACACTTCTGAAAAAAAGATTCAGTCCTCCATATTATCTTTTTCCACAGAAATCCTGTCACTCTTTCTTGCGTGGGTTCAAGATGTGTGCAACACATCTCATCAGGGTGAAGAAACAGTGTGTTTTAAGCCTGTGAAATGTATTGGATATTTTCCTGTCTTAAAAATGTCTGAAGTGTACTTCTCCTGCTTGGCCAGCAGATGGTGCATGTTTATGCTTAAAGCTGTTTCAGAGGACTGACTTCTCTTTCTTTTAGTTGGAACAGATAATAGGAAGTTCCTGTAGTGATGTAACCAGTTTTTATTTCCGATCTGACGAAGAAGGGCAACAAGTTATGTCCAATAAAAAAGGTATCATCTTATTTTCTTTTCCATGTTTTATTTTGTTTGATTTCTATTGATAACTTTTAAGAGTGGACTAACACGGCTACCACACCTCTCTAACTCGAAAGTTCTGGGCGCTGATTGGCCTGGAGTTTTGAAATAACCCAGCAGAAGCCAACTGTTGCTTTAGTTTCAGCCTAGGAGAAGGAGAAAGATATCTCTTTGCTGAAGCTCCGTGGACAGATATAGGTCACGATCTCCCCAGGTACTTTCTAGTAAGTATGAAAGTGTTTAGTTACTGTTATATTTGATCCATATTTCAGTTACCTGTTATTGTTTGCCAATTACACTATTTTGTTCCACTGTTCAATATTTTAAGAGAATAAGAATAATTGTTTGTTCGCCCTATTTGTGCGAACTGATAAAGAATCCTGGTTTGTGTGTTGGGTCTGTAGGAGTTTTCTGGGAACTGTGGGACCACTGGAAATGTGGCTCCAGTAAAGTAGAAATGTGGCTCCAGTAACGTAGAAAACACTGGGGATAATTTGAGAGCAGTAGTGACCCAGTCGGTGGGAGGAGGGTGCTAGTGTACAGCATGAACGGCAGGTGCAGGTGGACCTGAGCTGTGCTGGGGATAGACCCTCTAAGTGGCCATGGGGGTAACCCCAGGCGGGTGGCTAGGTGTTTCGTGACAATCAGCTAGAACAGCTGTAATTGCCAATGGCATCCACAGAATTACTTGGCTTTGGTCATCTGGTCTCCGCAAAGATATGCATGACCATCTAGCAGCTATGCCTCGAATGGGTGAGGTCAAAGAAACAATGAACCTCATCAAGATTACTGCATTACCTTACAGACCTTTTCATAAGCTTCTAGAAACAGAGGGTATAGTTTCCTCATCACAGACTCGTTTACTAAAACACTACCAAAAGTGCTACTGTGTACCACTGAAACATACAATTTCATGAGGAGGTGCCCAAAATGTGGCACACAAATATACATTTTCTGAAGCTCCCTGCCTAACAATCTTCAAGACCCAAACAGATCTCTAGAACTTCCTTCAGACCCAACAAGATAGATGAGATTCCCTCTTCAGAAACCAACAAAAGCTTTTACTCTTGGCACCTCCTTAAGCCCCAGAAATCTGAAGGTCTTCACGATCTTTGAAAACTCAAATTTGTCAAGGAAAAATTCAAGATGAGCTCTCTGGGCACCACCTCACCCTTTCTCCAGTATAACTGGCTTGCAGCACTAAACCTGAAGAATGAATATATCCACTTTACCAATTCACTCTACTTAAAAAGCAACTGCCTCTGCTTCACGCTTGTCAGAAAACTGCCACTTGCCCTGTCTACAAATCTTCGCAAAATGTGTTGCCATTATAGCAGCACATCACAAACCGGGCATTTATGATTTCCCTTATCTGAATGACTGACTTCCAAGAAACTTGCCAATCCTTTTGCTTCAACAACAGGAATTTGCCCCTCAGTAAGGTGAAATTTAGTCTTATCTGTTAATTTCCTCTCCTTGAGTCCTGCTAGACCATTCCAAACAAGTGGGTTGTGACCCCTTCCTACCAGCAGATGAAGGTAGAGATAGTGAATTCTTCTTGTGACATCACTGGTAGAAGGTCTAGTGCAACCTGGAACTCTACAGTATGCCACTGCCAAAGCTGAATTTGGTCCACTATTCCCTACTGCAAAAGTCCCCTAAACCACTGCAGCCATGAACATTAATCAACCAATGATAAACTACATCTACAAACAGGGAGAATGAGACACTAGAGAACCTGAAGAATACCACTGAGCTGAAGTCTTCCAGGGCAGTAAGCTAAGATGCTATGCTAATTTGCAGCATGGAATTTTAGTCTGTAGCATGGAAGTTCAGTTATATCTCTTAAAACAGAGAAGTCCTGGACTCGTGCATCAAGGGCACCACAATGTAAGTGAATGACTTCTTTGCATATTTACCACACGTATTTTAGGGGTTGAGGTGGACAGTCAGCTTACCATGGTAGATCAGGTAAATAAAGTGGTTAAAAGCTCTTTTTTTTTCTATTGAGGAAATTAAAAGATATACGAAAAAATTTCGAGTTGCCCCGTTTTAGACTTGTAGTACAATCATTGTTGCTCTCTAAGTTAGATTATTGCAACATTGTTTATGTAGGTTGTACAAGTGTGGTCTTGGAAAATTTAGTGATCGGAATTATCTTTTCATTAAGCCAGGATGAACCAATATCACCATATTTTCATAATCGTTACTGGTTACCTGTGGTAGCAAGGTCCCATTTTAAACTGTGCTCTACGGTCTTTCAGTCCCTTTACGGGGATATTCCATTATATTTGGTTGGGTTTTGTTCTCTTTTAAACAGACAACTAGTACAAGTCAGGCTGTTTTAAAATTTCCCTCCGTTGGTTCAATTAAATCTATTGCACAGTTATCTACACCTTTGTCTTACAAAGTTGCTTCAGTTTGGAATTCCTTTCCTATCTCAGTTCGTTTTTTAAGGGACTATTTAAGATATAGAAAACAACTAAAAATGTTATTTAAGAACTATGTGGTCTGATCTATATTCTTGATTGTGATGCAAAATTTTGTAATTCCTGGATTAGTGTTTCAGATTCGTTATTGTGATCCAAATGGGACTTTATAGGCTTTTCCGGAATATAAAACCGATACGTAATATAATCACAAACTGGCATGCCCGCTGGGCCTTCTTGAAAGCCTGAGCCATCTTTGTGCTTCCTTATAAGTAAGAAGGCAGACACAGAGTACTGTGTATTCCACTCTTTTCAATACACCCCATTACAGAGTGGATATGCACTTCCACTACCTTCCCTTTGGGACGTCCAGGAGTTTGAGGATGCCTCACCCTCAACCTGAGGGCCAACAGGAATGGCCTTAGCCATTACTCCAACAAAGTTATAGAAGGAGAAATCCTTTTGTAGGGAACTATTCCTCAGCTATGGAGGGTGGGTTCCCTTAAAGAGGGAAGGAGAAACTCCCTGCTTGCAGACTAACTCTTCTGACACATAAGACAACTTCTGTTTCAACTCTGAATTTATATAAACTGGTAACTTCACATGCAGATGCACGAAACCATGGGTTGATTGTCTTTCAGTATGAGAAATCAACTCGCATACATGAGCACACAATTCTGGAATACACTACCACGCAACTTGAAAACGATCTACGAACTGACCGACTTCCGCAAACTACTGAAGACTTATCTCTTTGAGAAAATCTACGGCAAGGATCAAAACACATGAAGCCCATACAAACTAATAGATACGCACCATTACACTCTCTCCTGAAGTCTCCTCTCTTGCATTCTTACCACTCTTAAAACCCTACCCATAGATAAATCGTTAGACATATATGTTCTCTCAATACTGTTTTGCCCCCCTCTCTACTCACCACTGTTACATTCCGTTGTTCTATTCCAAAATGATATCCCGAATTTATTCTGTCTTTTATAACTCTTCATAATGTAACCCATAAGCGTATTGCAACCAATTGTACCTCCATATATTCCGCAGTTCTATTCCTAAATGATATCCTGAATCTATTCTGTCTTCTATAACTCTTCACAATGTAACCCACAATCGGACTGCAACCAATTGTACTTCCATCATTCACAATGTATTGTAAGCCACACTGAGCCCGCAAATAGGTGGGAAAATGTGGGATACAAATGCAAATAAATAAATAAATAAATAAAACTCTTGGGATAAAGTCTCTTAATGTCAAAAAAACAACCACAGATGTTTCTACTGTTATGCTTGGCCTTTCATGACTTACTGCACTGGTGTCAAGGATAGATCTCCCATGACAGGTGTTGCTGAAAATAGCCAAGGGGTAATTTGTTACACCAAGAGAAGGCCACTGATGCAGACCAGATAATGTTCTTCATGTGTCAATCAAACTCCTTCACACAATATGCCTAATTTATTCTTCCTGAAGGGCTGATACTTTAAAAGCAGTCAACCACATGAAGCTGGCCCTGGGAGACAGATGCAGAAGCTACCATTGAAGAGAAGTGGTGCTCTCCTCCACATCTGGCTGTTTCAAGGGCTGGACAACAGCCTCTGAAATCCACTTATTCCCTAGGCCAGTGATGGGCAACCTTTTGAACTTGGTGTGTCAAAATTCGCCAAAAAAACGAGCATAACTCGGGTGATGTGTCACTTCGAGAAAAAAAAACATAATTTCGCGATATTTATAGTTTAAATAACAAAAATGTATAATTGTAATATATAACTGTATTTAATAAACCAAAAACTAATTATTTAACTTACCTGCTTAGTGACTTCTTTGTTCATCTGTCAGTCGGTTTCTTTTGTTGGTCTTGATATTATTTAACTTGTGTGGGGTGCCGTGAACTAAGATAAGTGAGGGGGAGGGGGAATTCTTTAACTAATCTGCCTATTAGTGACTTTTTTGTTGCTGAATTTCATTGGCTAAATCTTCAATTGATATTTCTACTGAGTGGTAACTCAGATATTCTCTTAATAATTGCATCTTTATTCTGCATATCGTGAAATAGAACTGGTGCACATCTTAGGAGAGTTTCTTTAATAAATCCTCCCTCACTGAGTGCTTTTCCATGCTGAGCTATGGAGTGAGCAATGCTCAAACTTGCAGATGTTAAATTTGTAGAACCTTTTACAAATGTAAGGATGGAATTAGATTGGCTCTTATAAAAGTGTAGCTGCCTGGAAATGTATTCCTTCCTTTCATCCTCACTTTTTTTCAAGAGCTGGGAATGATTAGTTTCAAAATGTCTATTTATATTCCATGTTCTGCTTACTACCGTTTCAGTACATAGAACGCAAAATGATCTGCCATTTTTTTTCTATAATGCCATACATCTCGGTCCATGTCTCTTGAAAGGGTCGGCTACTGCTACTACCACTTCCTTTACTTAACCTTGGTTTTTTATTTTTTGGGTTCTCCATCAGGGGGGCAGTGACAGAAGATAGAATTATAGATAGCCTGTTAGCCCTGCAGGCAATTAGGGGTTAACTAGCCTAACTGACCACCTTATGTAAATTAAGATGGCTGCCGCTATTTCTAATGGCGGGAAACGGCACCCATAGCACATGCCCTCGCCTCTCCCAGCCTCCCCCTCACCTATCTCAGTAATGATGGTCAATTAGAAATCCACGACACCCCAGAACAGTAGATTGGATGATGGTTGCTGTGGTTATGTGGTTGCTGGTAATGGCGATCACAGAGATGCGTCCCCCACGGCATTCCGCTGCTCTCTGCTCCGCCGGCCGGAAGTGAGGTCAAAGATCCCCTAACGACCGTGCAGGAGGCGGGGCAGAGGGAGCAGCAGGGAGGGAACGAGCGGAGGACTCGGAGGGAGCCAATAGAAGCGCACATGGCACCCCCCCCCCCCAGCGGGTAAACATGCACCGGGGGGGGGGGGGGGGGGGGGGGAAGGTCACGCGATCCGCCCCGGTGTCAGCCAGGAACGCCGTTGCTTCTCTGTATGAGGCCACATGCGGCCGCGTGTCACCGAAAATGGCTACGCGTGTCATAGGTTCGCCTCAGCTTGGGGGGTAGAGTGAACCTGGACTGGGGCCCTAAAACAAGACTGAATTTCAGGCCTGTTTCAGTGCCGAACCCAAAACCAAACCTGAAATTCTGTCATCCACTAAGGTGTATGATCTCTGAGTGTCGGTCGGGAGTGGTGCTCCGAGTACAAAGGGAGTAGGGCTTGGGGCATGAATGTGAATGCACAGAGGTGGGGGACATGTGCCTGTAAGTGCAGAAGGTGTGTGGGAAAAACAAGGGGTCACAAGACAACAGATTGCTCATGTGTATGTGCCAAGAGATAAAAAAAAATTCAGGAAGGGGAGGTGTGCGTGTTCAAGAAAGTGTGTGTGGACATGTGTATCAGGGTGAGGTGAGCATATGTTATTTGTATTTTGAGGGGGTATGTGGATGTTCTCAACCCCTTCCTCTACTGAGCTTTATCTATTATTAGGTTTGTTTATCCATAGACAAACAAACATATGCATACAGAGCGAAAAATTCCTAAAAAACACAAAATACCAAATGCCTTTTTCAACAGTTAAGAAAAATATTTAACAATTTCGTTTAAATATCTCTAGAAGACATGACTTTTTAAATGTTTATATGCATATTTATCAAATAGATTGCTAGCTTGTGTAGCCTAGTGTCACAAAATGCCTAGCCACCTGCCTGGGATTACCCTGCGGCCACTTAGAAAGTCTATCCCCAGCACCTGCCACTTGTGCTCTACATTAGCACCCTCCTCCCACTGACTGGGTTACAACCGCCTCTGGGCGAGTCTCCCACTCTCCAATTATCTCCAGTGTTTTTCTAGGTTACTAGAGTTACACTCACAGTGGTCCCACAGTTCCCAGAAAGAACTCCTAGACCCAACACACAAACCACCAGGATTTTTTATCAGTCCAGACAAACAGGACAAACAAACAATTATGTCTATTCTCTTAAAAAATATTGAACAGTGGAACAAAATAGTGCAATTGGCAAACTATAATAAGTAAGTGAAATATGGATCAATTATAAAAGTAACTAAACACTTGCATACTTCCTAGAAAGTGCCTGGGAAGATCAGAGCATATATTGGCCAATCAGAGCCCAGAACAGTCAAGTTTCAAACAAAAACTGGTTACATCACTGCAAGGCACTTCCTATTATCTGTGTGCCAAATAAAAGAAGTCAGTCCTCTGTAGCAGCTTTAATCATAAACATGCACCATCTGCTGGCCAAACAGGAGAAATACACTTCAGACATATTTAAGACAGGAAAGTATCCAATACATTTTACAGGCTTAAAACACACTGTTTCTTCACACCTAGTCAATATGTGGGCAGATAGAATCACTAATAAATGTTTTATGTGACTATGAAAACTAGTCAAGCAATACAGCTCTGCTGTTACAACAAAGTATAACATCTTAGCTGTTCCTATACTGCAGTAATATGTCATTATTTAGGTAAGTTAGCATTATCATTTTATATATCTATGAAAATGTAAATATTAAAAAAAAAACCAAATGTGAATACTAGATCTGTTATTAAACTCTGTGCAGACCAGAATGCTTCTTATATTAATTTAAAAAACAAAACAAAGAATTTTTAAAAAAATGTAAAAAAAACCGTAACTGCAGGCCACCTGGCATTTAATTATACTTCTTTTATGGGGGGAAGTTATTAACATGGGCTACTGTTAAGATGGGTTATTTTACCACAAGAAGTGCTATATTAGCACTGTATCTTATTGCATAAAATAGGACAATAAGATCCTGTACTAAAATAGGATGGCTTGTGGTAAACTAACTCATCTTAACAGTAGCACATTTTGATAACGTCCCTCCTTAGCTACCAGACCTGGTAAGGCCATTTTTCTCTAGCTAAAAGTGTAAAGATATGTGAATAAAATCAAACTGGCTATCATTAGATACCTTTTTCTGGAACATCAGAACCTCTGCCTCTTGGTCTAACGGTTCGGTCAGTTCTTGAATCATTCCTTGTGTCACTCCTTGGTTCAGTACGGGAAGTGTCCTCTCTATTATGGTTTCTTCCATAATTGCGATCCTCTTGATACTGTTCTTCCTTTCTGTGGGCATCTCTACCCTCTCGGTCTCTGTAATCATGGCTTTCTCTTGTTGAATGTGAATCTCTCTGGTCCCTGCTATCTTTGCTGTCTCTGTAATCCCTGGTGTCTCTGGATTCTCGTGTCTCTCTGGAATCCCTAGGTTCCCGGCGTTCTCGGTTATCCCTGGTCTCCCTACGGTCCCGTCCCTCACGGGATTCTTGGTCTTCTCTGTGATCTCTGGAGCCACTTTGTTCCTGGTCATAATCTCTCTCATCTCTATTCTCCTTTTCCCTCTCTCGCTTTCCTCTGCTGTCTGCAACTGGATATAGAAGAGTTAGAAAACTATTAGTACAATTTGGCATATCAGCTTCATCAGAAGTTAAGACAGGTTGAATAACAAAAATGGGACATGTACAGAGGGGGTAATAAGACGATGCTTATTTTAAGCTTGAAAGTAGGCACCTACTTTTCTTTATAAAACACTAGCATATGTAACATAAACCCCACCTATATTACAGGCAGAGACATTCACACCAGCCACTGAGTTCTAGAATTCTAAAGAACGAATTAAGATTTTATAATCTAGGTGCATAATTGTGCGTTCTGACAAAACTCCACCCATGTGCACATCCAATGGCAAATTTTGTGCCATCAATTATATACATGTATTTATAAAATCACACCCGGGGCAAATAGCACATAAAACTAAGTGTCTCCTTATAAAATTACTGCCTCAGTGTGTAAAAAGTGTCTAGATACAAGCCTGACCCCATGTCAAATATTTGTGATGATAACCTGCATGCTTGTGGTCACTAGCACTGTATTATATACAGTATTAAATTTCCAGAAACTCTCTACTTTTTACAGCTGTAGATCTTTCATCGAGCTGAAAACTAAATGCAGCCCCATGTCATGTGAGTCCTGTGTTATCCACCTGATCATAGATCCTAATAGGCCAGTGGCATTCAACAGTTATTCTCAAAATACATTACCCAGCATGTTTATCTTTCAAACTTTTATTCAAACAGCCCACCTTAGGCCCTGATGCCTTTTTTCTATTATTTGATTTACCTATCTCAAGTCATCCAGTTCTATGGCAAACTCCAACCTTAGTAACTAAGGACCGACAAACCTGAACAACTTCTCTGTCTTATTAATTCACTCTTCATTTTTATGCAATAACCTAAAAACTCAGCTGCAGCAGAATTAAAACAAAGTTGTGTATCAATTCAGAAAATTGTGATAAAACATTTTTTAATTGCCTTATGTTTTACCAAACTTACTGACTGCAAAATATTTTTGAAAAGAGTTAAATGTCATCATTTGAATGACAAAGCTAAACTATAATTAGGAAGCACAACATGCACTACTTTCCTTTATATTAATTTGTAAAATACTTGAGTGCAAAAATGAGTCAAACCCCTATATTGCTAGATGAAATGCAATATCTGCAGAACGCATTAGCTCTTCCCATGTGTCATTTGCAATAAAAGATACAAAGTTAATAGACTCTGTAAGTCTGGAAATCACAATATAGAACAGGAAAAGTTCTCTACGATGACGAATCACAGAAGGCAAAAGTAGGACTAATAACGATTCACCACTGGAGACGTGAGTCCAACAGTCTTTATTATATCAGAGATAACTCACTGATCACTGATCACGTAGCACCAAACAGAATATAGTTTGTATCCAGCATATTCTGTTTGGTGCTAAGTGATCAGTGAGTTGACAACACATATACAAGTAGGACTCTTCGTTTTGCATTCACTACTTGGTGTATTTATTGACCCCTGATGCAGACGCTTTTCAGCGTCGAAACACGGCCTGTGTCGGGTCGTTATCTCTGATATAATAAAGACTGTTGGACTCACGTCTCCAGTGGTGAATCGTCTATTAGTCTCTACTTTTGCCTTCTCTGTAGTCTGGAAAATCACTACATTTTCAACCACTTAGATTAAAAGTTTCTCTAAGCACAAGAACCCTCCATTATCCACATCACTAGTCTACTTTTTGTATTTTATCATTTGTGATACCTTTGCACTGATCAAAGCACATAGCTTACATGGTGCTGTGCACACTGTATTATGCAAAAAAAAAAAAAAATTCCAGAAACTTTATCCCCATGGTGAGGACTGAGTTGGTATTTCTTTTATTTTTTTTTTTAAGAATTGTGCTTGGTTAGGTCTAATTTTCTGCAAGTGTTTTCCACAAAACATTTCATGCCTGATCTTGTTACTGTTTTAGTTTGTTGTTGACTGCTGTGTGTGGTGTTTTTGTCTGGATGGGTTTTTTTTTGTAATGGTTTTGTGTGTTCATTGTAATCTGCTAAAAGGTATATAGTGAACAATTATTTATTCTTACCAGGACCAGGGGACACTCATGAAGCTGACAGTAGATTTAAAACAAATCCTTTGAATAATCAAGTTGTAGAATTTTGTTGTTGCCAGAGGATGTGGTCAAAACACCTTCTATAGCTGGGTCTAAAAGGAGGTTTAGCGAAGATACTTACCTGTAGCAGGTATTCTCCAAGGACAGCAGGCTGATTGTTCTTACATGTGGGTTGACGTCCACGTCGGCCCAGAAGGCATTTTGCCAGCAAAATAAACAAAGTTTTGCTAGAGTCTTCTAGCGCGCGAGCCGCACACACCTTGCATGCGTGGACGACTTCCCGCCCGTAGCGTGAACGTGCTACTTCAGTTTAATAAAAAAGCATAGAAGCAAACAAATAACAATAACTCCAATGGGGAGGTGGGCGGGTTTGTGAGAACAATCAGCCTGCTGTCCTCGGAGAATACCTGCTACAGGGTAAGTATGTTCACTTTCTCTGAGGACAAGCAGGCTGCTTGTTCTCACATGTGGGGTATCCCTAGCACCCAGGTTCACTCAAAGCAATGAACATTGGTCAACTGGGCCTTGCAACGGCGAGGACATAACATAAATTGACCTGAAACCATAAACAACTGAGAGTGCAGCCTGGAACAGAACAAAAATGGGTCTAGTGGGGGTGGAGTTGGATTCTAAACACCAAAAAGGTTCTACAGCACCGACTGCCCAAACAGACTGTCGCGTCGGGTATCTTGCTGAAGGCAGTAGTGAGATGTGAATGTGTGGACTGATGACCATGTTGCAGCTTTGCAAATCTCCTCAATGGAGACTGACTTTAAGTAAGCCACTGACGCACCATGGCTCTAACATTATGAGCCGTGTCATGACCCTCTAAAGACAGCCCAGCTTGGGCATAAGTGAAGGAAATGCAATCTGCTAGCCAATTTGAGATTGTGCGTCTTCCGATGACGACTCTCCTCCTACTGGGATCGAAAAAAACAACTGGGCGGACTGTCTGAAGGGCTTCATCCGCTCAACGTAAAAGGCCAATGCTCTCTTGCAGTCCAAGGTATGCAAACTGCTTTCGCCAGGGCGGGTATGAGGACGGGGAAAGAATGTTGGCAAGACAACTGACTGGTTCAGGTGGCACTCCGACACCACCTTCGGCAGGAACTTAGAGTGCGTGTGGAGGACTACTCTGTTGTGATGAAACCTGATATAAAGTGCAAGCACTACCAAGGCCTGAAGCTCACTGATCTTACGAGCTGAAGTAACGACTACCAAGAAAACGACATTCCAGGTCAAGTACTTCAGATGGCAGGAATTCAGTGGCTCAAAAGGAGCTTTCATCAGCTGGGTGAGAATGACGTTGAGATCCCATGACACTGGTGGAGGTTTGATAGGGGGCTTTGACAAAAAGCAAATCTCTCATGAAGCGAACTAAAGGCTGTCCAGAGATAGGCTTACCCTGTACACGGCGATGATAAGCACTAATCGCACTAAGGTGAACTCTTACGGAGTTGGCCTTGAGACCAGACTCTGACAAGTGTAGAAGGTATTCAAGCAGGGTCTGTGTAGGACATGAAAGAGGATCTAGGGCCTTGCTGTCACACCAGATGGCAAACCTCCTCCATTTGAAAGAGTAACACCTCTTCGTGGAATCTTTCCTGGAAGCAAGCAAGACACGGGAGACACCCTCTAAAAGGTCCAAGGAGGCGAATTCTAAGCTCTCAACATCCAGGCCGTGAGAGCCAGAGACTGGAGGTTGGGATGCAGAAGTGACCCCTCGTTCTGGGTGATGAGGGTTGGAAAACACTCCTATCTCCACGGTTTCTCGGAGGACAACTCCAGAAGAAGAGGGAACCAAATCTGACGCGGCCAGAAGGGTGCAATCAGAATCATGGTTCTGCAGTCTTGCTTAAGTTTCAGCAAAGTCTTCCCTACTAGAGGTATGGGAGGATACGCATACAGAAGGCCTGTTCCCCAATGGAGGAGAAAAACATCTGACACTAGTCTGTCATGGGCCTGAAGCCTGGAACAGAACTAAGGGACCTTGTGATTGATCTGAGTGGCAAAATGATCCACTGAGGGGGTGCCCCACAATCGGAAGATCTTGCGGATTACTCCCATGTTCAGTGACCACTCGTGAGGTTGCATTATCCTGCTCAGTCTGTCAGCCAGACTGTTATTTACGCCTGCCAGATAAATGGCTTGCAGAAACATGCCGTGACAGCGCGCCCAAAGCCACATCTGGACGGCTTCCTGACACAGAGAGTGAAATCTGGTGCCCCCCCTGCTTGTTGGTGTAATACATGGCAACCTGATTGTCTGTCTGAATCAAAATGATTTGGTTGGACAGCCGGTATATGAAAGCCTTTAGAGCATTCCAGATCGCTCGCAATTCCAGGAGATTGATCTGAAGACCTTTTTCCTGAAAGGACCAAGTTCCTTGAGTGTGAAGCACATCCACACGAGCTCCCCACCCTAGGAGGGATGCATCTGTCATAAGTACATAAGTAATGCCACACTGGGAAAAGACCAAGGGTGCATCGAGCCCAGCATCCTGTCCACGACAGCGGCC